>NC_045498.1:4193905-4505988 GCF_009650955.1 Corvus moneduloides
TTGAGCATTTATTAAGCTTCGCCTTTTAAGAAACTCTAATTTATCCTTGAAATGTTTACTTTGTGGAAAAGGTACCAGTCTCTTCTGAGGCAACATGAGAAGGGCTTCTTTCCAAGTTTTTATTACTGTTGATGTCCTTAAACTTGCAGTTGAAAGTATTTGTGCAGAGGGAAGAATGTGAGTAACATGTGGGAAAAGGAAAAGGAGGTTTGGGGGGGTTTATTTGCATTGGTGGGGGGAAAGTTGCTGGGGTTGGTTTGGTTTACCCAGCTTCGGGCTATCTTTAATCATCCATTCTGTTGTTTTCATTGAAGCTGCACTCATCCAAGAGAAAACCATCCATTGCTGAGCAGCCAGTAAGGAAAGGGCTGCCCTAGGATGAGGGAATTAATAAAGAACCATCATTCACAACTATTCTAAATGGTGTGAGAGAAACTTGAGCCAGAGTATCCAGCATTCCTGACATTTCTGATCACATGTTGAACGTGTTGGAGAGCAGATAATGGTGACACAGGGTCCTGCTCTAAGACTAAACATCTCTGAGACTGGATGTCACATACTTACGGTGCCAATGCCATCAGAGAAGTGTCTGAGCTGTAAATTTTGTAACATCGTGAGCACACGCCTGGTGTGCTGTGTGTAAAATATTTTATTGTACAGTATGTTATAAAGAATTGTGGTACTAATCCAAGTGCGACTTTACAATAAAACGTGGTTTTAATTTTGGAGGCAGTTGGAATTAATTTCTAGGGTTTCACTCAGTTGTATACATGTCTTGGGGTTTTTTTTCCCCAATATTTTTTATTTCTGTCTATGTCTTTCTTTTTTCGTTGCTGCCTTTTTTTTTTTTTTTCCTAGCCACAACTCAGCCCTTCACTAGGAACAGCTGCAATAATACTGGAATACAACAAAAACAAGCCCTTGTGTTTATTGGAGTGTGGATTTTCAACTCCTCAAGTCTTCCACTTGGGTTTGCATAAAATTCTTGGCCTGAAGAATATGGTTTTTTCCTGCTAAAATAGTTTTGGATTTTTTAGTTCCTAGACAAAACTTCCTTTATCCTTGTCTAAGAAGTGTCTATTTCAGTTCATTACAGTAATTCTCATGGTTACTGTACCTGGATTTGAGGTGGGAGGTTTAAGGAAGAGGAATGACATTTCCTCCTTCATTATCAGACTTTTCTTGAAGGACCACGTAACTAAAAGATTTCTTAACACCCACTTCATTCTTTATCAGTGTTTCACTGATACGAAAGCTGTACTAATTCAGCACAGATTTATTGGGTAAAAACATTTCAAGCTCTAAACTTGGGTGTTTTTCCTGCATTTTGCTCCTGCTCTGCCACTAGAGCGCAGCAAGAGAATATGCTTCCTCTGGCACAGGGGCAAGGCAAAATCATTAAAGCTTAAACTGTGTCTTGACTCCAGGGGAAATTCTTGCAGTTTTCCATGCTCTGGCATTGCAAAGGATTAAATTTATAGAGACCTATAATTGCTACATTTTTGCATTAGAAAGTGGTAGCTTGAAGAGCACCTTTAGAGGGTTGGCTGAGTTCTGGTGGTTTCCTGGCTTCTCCTCAGCACATGCTACTAGCCATAATTATAGCTTTCATTTTGCTTTCCCTGTAGAATTTTCCCTTTAAAATACATTTTCCTTGTTCCAGAGCCAAGGGTAGGAAAATACTGTTGAGCCTGAAATGCTTGTAAATTGAAATACAGGGACTGGGAAGGTTTCTGGCTGCATTTCCCCCACAACAACTTTGCAATAGTTCAGGGTTTGTGAGTTGCTGCTGGAAGCTCTGCATTGCACCCCAAAAATTCCTTGCCTGGGAGCATGTTCAATGCCAGGGAGTGGGAGCAGTGGTAGGAGGCATAGGAGAGTTGAGCCATGTGCTGAGATGTGCCAGACTATCCCCAGAGCTGGGGCTTGGGCCTGGCCCTCACCTGTGCTCCCAGCCGTGCCCTGCCCTGTTCCCATCCATCTCCTGGCTCTGGCTTTTCCAGGACTGCCCCCTGCTCATGTCTGGCACATTAACTCAGCTTTGCCTTCTCATTTTCAGGTATCGATTCAGCTCCCCCCTCCTGGCACTGACATGAGGCTGCTGTGCTAATGGGGAGAAAAAGCCTCCCTGTTACTGCTGGAAGTGCCAACAGTGGGCTGGGAAGGAGGGAATGACTCAGGGTGGTGAGGAGTGGGGTCCTGTGCCCCTTGAGCAGAAGCTGGTCAAGGGTTGGACTTGATGAGCCTGGAGGTCTTTTCCAACCTCAGTGATTCTGTGAGATGGTGTCTGCAGGGCTATCCTGGGCTGAAGGAAAAGCTGATTCTACTTCTTCCACTTCCCTCCCTTTTTTCCCTACTCGCTGTGCCTTGGGATAACTCGGAGCAGTTACAGCTGAGGGTTGTGATCGGTGATGTTTGGGTTTGACTTTGGTGCAGAAGTGGCTGCAGCCTGGATTTTCATCTCAGTTGGGCAGCTCTAATAATAACACCTCTCTGTGCCTCAATTTCCCTTTCCCACACAGGGGACAGGAGGAATAAAGCCTATGGGATCTGAGCTCCTGATGCTTGACTGCATCACGGGAGCCTTGATGAGAGCAGTGCTGCTGATACACAATGTTACCTGCTGAGTTTGCAGGGAGCAGGAGCTTTTGGAAACCCAAATGATAATCAAGAAATTTTTGAAAAGGACTTAAAAGCAGAGGGAGGAGCGGCCCTGGGTGCGTGGTAAAGGTTGACATTGCAGACACGTTTATAATCCCAGCTCCCGCCGCCGTGCGGCTCCTCAGGGCTCAAGGCACTCACTGAATTATGTTTTCTTTCCCTTTTTTGCCAAGAGACTGAAAAGGGGAGAGAAAAAAAACTATTTGTTTGTCTTGTCTAATTTAATTTATGTTATTTATCAAATAGACAGGTTATTTGGGAAACCAGATGGACCCAGGCTAAAATCATCTGTATTTCCAACATGTGAAAAATTATGTTGGAGTGGACACATGAAAGGCAGCGTGGGGCAGGTTTGGTGAGCACTCACCACGTGAGCTCTGCACCTCATCTGTCCTGGGCCTCTAATCAGTTGTCCCAGACCCATTATGAGGGTTAAAGGACAAAAAGACCCCCAGGCACCCACAGGGGTGTCTTCCAGAGCAGCCATGTCACAATTATTTACCTTCCCTGGCTTTCACCCTGCTCATTGACTGGTGCATCCCGTCCCCAGGGATGGATGGGGGAGGGGTTTTGGGCCTAAATAAATGTTTTCGTTGGGTTTGGGAGCGGAGCAGGTGATGGTTTTGGTGTCTGTTTTTTCTCCTTTGGGTTTTCTTGTTGGAAGAGGAAAAACAGGAAAGGGAGAGCAGCAGGGATGGCTAAAAGGGAGCAGATAATTCAAGAAATACAGAAATACAGAAGGAATATAGTAAAACCAAGAGCCCTCTGTTACTAATTGGTTGGGCACCTCGATTGCTGCTGTATTTCCAAGAGCTGAGCCTGGAGCAGCCCCCGTCGCTGCCCTTCCCGGTGCCCCAGGGCAGGACCCCGGCAGCCAGAGGCACTCCTGGCTGGGCAGAGTCTGGTCAAGCTCATGGCACAGTGAACAGCTCTGTGAGCCCTGCAGGGTTTAGTGGGTGACCTGTAAAGCAAAAGTTTCATTCTGTATTAACTATTAGTCATTAATATTAATTCCAGCGCTGCGCGTGCTCCGTGCAGACAGATGTTCAGTCCTTGGGGGTTGTTATTTTCTCTTGTATCATCCAGAAGCCCAATTTAGGGCTGACTCCAGCTCTGCTTCTCCAGGCAGCAGAGATCTAAACCAGCTGTAATTAAAGAAAACGACATAAAAGATTGCAGGGTGTGGGGGGAGGGGGATCAGCAAATCTTACAGCTTTGCAAGAGATTAATTTTATTTTTAGCTAATATTTTTCTCTGCTCCTCAGGGCTGTTTTCATGTAACACGCTCTATGCTGCTTCCCTTGCAGTGGCCCATTGATTTTCAATATTTGATGGTGTTTTTGCATGTGGCCACAGGGGATCAGTATCCGAGGGCCACGTTCACCTGTGTCCTCGCACCCCAGAAGCCACCTGTGGTATCCCAGCCCTCACCTTTGTCCTCTGGGGATGCTGCACAGAGCCCAGAGGTCCCACTCCATCCTGGCATGGCTGCTGTGCCAGGCCAGGCTCAGCCCTGAGGTCCCAGCTGGAAGGGGACACAGGCCAGCCCTGCAGCATCTTCCTGCACTGCCCAATTTCCAGCTGCCACTTCACAGACACTCATTTCTGTGCAGGAAAATTTATTTCTTAACCACCAAGGCTCTAATGCGGCCTTCCTGGCTGCTCAGGATCCAGAGGTGGCATTTCCACATTCCTACTTTACACGAAGCCTGAAGGAAACCCTCAACCTTTCCCAAATAATCATCACATTAGAGAAAAAAATGGCTTTTCCTTCCTCCCTCCTGCTCCTCCGTGAGCCTGGATGGGCCAGAGGGGCCTAATAGTGCCTGGGAAGGTGAAGTTCAGGAGCTGCCGCTTGGGCAGGCTTTTTCCCAGTCCCAGCACCAGGTTGGCACTGTGCTGGAAGGGGTCATTGCTGTGACTCATTGAGGCACCCTGAGCCCACTGGCTGCAGGGTTGGGGTGCCTCAAGCTGCCTCAATGAGTCACTCTCAGCAACCTCCCAGTCAAGGACCCACAGAGAGGTTCTGGCATCCGAGAAATTTCCTATCCCATCCCATCTAAGCTCCGTGGCAGAGCCGTGGTGACCACAGCTGGCATTTCGCTCGGGATGCACATCCCAGCTCCAGCAGTGCCAGCGCAGACACTCCAGCCAAAGGCAACACCAACCCACTGCTGTAAGAAGATGATTAAATCAGCCAGCAATTAAAGCCGCCATGTGGTCCCGATTTCACATGACGGGAGGGCGACACTCGCAGTGCAAATCTCGGAGTGAGGCATCCGGGATGAGCTCACAGACAGTGCTGGGCTGGTTTTGGTGGCCTTTGTTCCACCTATGGATTTGCTGAGGGTGTGTGATCTTCAGAGCTGGGATGACATGAGCCCCAAAGTATGATAACAGCTCCTGAGGTGTGACTGCAACCAGCCCCCAGCCTGACCCACCGCGGTCACTCCATCCATCCCCTACGCTGCAAAGGGAAAAGAAAAGGAAGGAAGGGAAGACTAGATGGGATCAGCATGGTTGGCAAAGGCCCCTGAACATCTGCAGGGACAAAGGCACGGCTGGAGGAGGTGGGTTTGGTACCCCTCAGCCAGCACCCAACTCAAGTCTGGAGAGTTGAGATTTGTCCCACTGGCCGGGTCTTGCCCATGGCTCCTGCTAAAAGGCTGTGAGTGACCCTGCTGGAGTCTCCAGCTCAAATGGAAACTGGAGATACCAAACCAACCCCATTGTGGTGCTGGTGATGACCCCAGTCTGGTGAGGCTGGTGCTGGTGGACTGGCAGGTGAGCCGGGCATTGGATCCACTCCCTAAAGCCACACCTCTATCCCAAGAGCTGTGCCACAGTGGCCACGGGGTGTTTTTAATTCCAAGTACAGAACCTTACAGCAAAATTTTGCCAGGGCCACTACTGAGGGCATGGGGCTGATGGTGTCCCACTGCCCTGGGGGGGCCAGTGTCATCCCCAGAGATGGGGGACAACCAGAAGGGGACATTGCTCCCTGCTCTGCCCTCGTCCCCCCCCATGGTCCCCCAGCTCTGGGGTCGGGGCTGGCTGGGCCGGTGTTGCCAGGAGCCACGTGCACATCCTGCGAGTGGAAGAGCCCTGCTCCCAACATCTGCTTGGCGTTCGTTTGTCTTTCATTCCCATTCCTGCCCTGCCTCCCCCTCCGCTTTCATCCCTCCATCTGCATAGGCCTAAAAATAGGGCCATGGCCAGACTCAGTCTGTGCCTCATCAGCCTGTCGGGACTTTGGTGTGATCCCATTTGTGGCCCAGCAAGGTGGGGACAGGACCCACCAGTGTCCCTCAGATGCCACTGTCCTGCCACAGAGTGGTGACACCAAGTGGATCTTCAGGGGCGTCTGCACCCCTGACTTTTGCCCTGGTCCCTGTTCCCTGCTCCCAGCCCAAAATGCTCCATCCTGGGTGTGGCAGGTCTCAGGCTGAGCCTCATGTCAGCCCCTGCATGGCCCCACTGCTGCACCTGGGGCAGAGGTGAGACCAGCTGCAAAAGTGCCCTTGTGGCAGAGGAAGAGCAGAGGGGTGTCCCCAAACCTTCAACTCATATACCCTCCAAAAATGCCTGGGGTGAAGAAGTGGAGCCACAGGGACACCCTTATCACCTGGCTGGGGCTGCAGCAGGACCTGGTTCTGCCACCTGGGCTCCTCTGGGGTCCCTGTGGGCTGCCCCGGGAGTTTCCATGCCTCCTGCTCCCCAGGCAGGCTCATCCCCTCAGCCTCTTGGGAGTGTGGAGCAGGATGAGCATCAATTTGGCACGTCCCTGTGTCCCCCTGCCTGTTCCCCAAGTTGCTATGAATAAATCATTGTTTTATTAAAGAGAAGCAGCTGCTTTTTTTCTTCTCCTTTTTTTTTTTTTTTTTTTTTTTGACACCCCATCCGTACCCACGGAGCCCTTTGGCACATGCTCGAACGCTGAAGCCCCATTGAGGGCCCCCAGAGCATAGCAATTGATACACAGAGATCCCCAAATCCTATTCAGGCCCCGCTTTTCTGCACGAGCAGCCTCTAAACAGCTCATTCACTGCTCTTTTTGTCGCCGGGGTTAAGTGGTTAAGTGTGTGTGGATCCCATAAAAGGCCTTTACTCCATGAAAAGCTATATTTACATTGTAATCACCAAAGAACTGTTGAGGCAGTCAATAGTGGGGCAGCGGCGGCGGGGGCTCGGCGGCGTGTCCCTCACCTCTCCCGCTGAGCCCCCCGGAGCAGGACTTTTGTGGGATTACGTCCCCCCGCGCCAGCTGCCGGGGGCCGCGGGAGCCGACGCTCTTTGTCTCGGCGAGGAGCCGGGGACAGCCCAGGCTCCTAAACCAGCATCCTCATCCCGGTGGCCCCGGCAGCCCCGGCAGGGACGGCACTCTGGAGTCCCGGAGGCCTGGGATGAACCCGGTGGGATGGTGGCTCCTGAGTAACTTGTGTCCGGGGTGGGCTGATGGCAGAGTACTCCTGGCCACGAAAGCACCTTGTTGAGCTCATCCCGTCATCACTGGAAGAATTAGGTTGGGTATCAGGAGAAGGTTCTTCCCCCAGAGGGTGCTTGGGCACTGGACAGGCTTCCCAGGGAATGGTCACAGCCCCAAGGCTGCCAGAGCTCCAGGAGCATTTGGACAACACCCTCAGGCACAGGGTGGGATTGTTGGGGTGTCTGGGCAGGGCCAGGATTCAGACTTAAAGATCTTTGTGGATCCCTTCCAGCTCAAGATATTCCATGATTCTATTCTGTGATTAACCAACCTCCTGGCTCCAGGAGCCTCCCTGGTACCCTGTGAGTGAGGTGTGAGCTAAAATTTTATCACTTTAACAAGATTAATTGAGCACAGCCAAGAATGGCAAAAGCAAAATTAATTCACCAAGAGCAAGGCAAGGGCTTCCCTTTCCACCAGCAGCAATTTCCATGTAATCAATTAGATGATGTTCCAACTGATATCCCTGTCGGGGAACGTGGGGAACGCCCCTGCTCTCCCCACGCGGGAGCAAATATTCATAACAGCGACACTCAAAGAGCAAATATGGGAAAACCCCCCATATTCCCCTGGAAACCCCCGTGAGGTGTGCCCAGGAGGGATTAGCACTGGGACAGCCAGTGGGAATGGGAGGCTGCATCCCAGCAGGCACTTGGACAGGGATAGAGATAGGGCTGGGGTCTGGAATGAGGCTGGATACAGAGATGGGAATGAGATGGAGATGATGGAGATGATGGAGATGAAGATGAGATGAGGATGAGGATGCTGCTGCCAGGCACATGCTGGCAGAGATCCCTATTGAGGAGCAATTCCAAACCACACTGGTCCCATCACAAACCATGGGGAGTGAGGTGGGTGCAACCCTTGGGACACGGCCACCAGCCGTGCTGGAGTGGTGGTGGAAGAGCTCCACTTGGTGGGTGCTGCCTTCCCCTGCTGTGTTTGTCCTGTTTGCTCCTGCAAAATGGAAGTTAGGGTGTTTTTACAGTTCTCAGTTACACACTCCAGTTTTTCCTGGTGCCTCGTGCAAGCTTTGTGATAAAAGAAGTTTAGAAGTCTTTTACTGCACCCTGCTGCGCAGTGGGAATTGGAATCGCGAGGCTGAACACGCTGGTTAAGTGAAGAAAGTGACTTTGCCAGTGGGCAAAACCCCCAAGGATGGGGTTCCTGGCTCCAGCACAGCCTGAAGGATGACATTCCCTGGCTAGGAGCTGGGAGAACGGTGCCTGGTGCCCTGCTTGTCCCTGTGCCGTGCCCTGCACTGGCAGCACCGTATTTCCAGCATCATGGCTAGAGCCTGCGGCACCAGCACCAGCTCTGGTCCTGGCCCTGCCTTGCTGAGCCATTTGCATCATCCCAGGGTTTTGTTTTCCCTCTGGTTTGGCTCCTGCCTGGATTTTTCAAAGGCTCCAGAGCAGCGAGCGCCCTTCCTCCCCCGGCCAGCGCACATTGTTCGAATTAGTGCCTAAATGAAAGGATATTGTTGGTTCCTGTTGGGAGATAATAACCTCGGTAGCGGAGGGAATTTCACCCATGCAGAGAGAATTTGCTGGGCTGTTCCCGCCAGCACAGCCCCTCGCTGGGGTCCGTCTCGCTGGGATGATGGCTGATGGGAATAGATCCACCAGGAAGTGGGGGTTTATCTTGGCATGCCGCTCTAATTGCTGAAAACTCTGCTTTCTGACCTCAAAAATGTGCCACCACTCCCCATCTGGCACAGGGGCGCCTGTGGCACAGCACAGCCAGGATCGGCACCAAAAAGCAGCGGTTGCCAGCCACAATCCCCATGGAAAAGTGCTCCTGTTCCCAAATTGTTATGGTATTTTGGTTTTCCTTCTTCCTTCCCATCTGTCTGCCTTCTCCCATGGCTTAAGGAGATATGAACCCCTTACTGTGCCATGGAAGTGGAAGAAAGAGAAAGGAAAATGTACATAGACAATGGAAATCCCAGTATTTCCATCTTTACTAAAGCACAGAGGATTTCAAGCATATGGAAAACATCCTTTTCAAACCAAAAGGCACCTTCTGCTCCATTCTTCTGTTGTGGGGATCCCAAGTGGCTCCTGCTGCTTCAGTGGCCATCACCATCATCACCAGGATGATGTGGCAGGTGCTGGTGGGGCTGTGGAGCTCATGGGGACACAGGGACAAGCACAGTGGCACCTGAATGATGCCAGGCCAGGAGGGGATGGGCTGTGGGACCCCTCCATGGGACACTGCTCCTCGCAGCCTGTGCTGGCCAGGTGGGCACCAGTGCTGAGCCCACATCCAGCCATCCCACCTGGCTTCAACCTGGACAGTCATTTCATTGTACAACCAAAATTTTAGGGTTTTTTTAGCCAGTTGTGCTCTGATTGAATTTTTAACAGATGTTTTGACTTGTTATAGGTGAAGGAAAAATAACTCAAAGTATTTCTGATTAGAGCTTGTTCAAAGTTCTCTAGTGGAACTGTTTCCACATCAGAAAATCCTGACTATGTGCAATCAAACATTTAATTTCCATGGACGCA
This sequence comes from Corvus moneduloides, assembly GCF_009650955.1. Classification (NCBI taxonomy): domain Eukaryota; kingdom Metazoa; phylum Chordata; class Aves; order Passeriformes; family Corvidae; genus Corvus; species Corvus moneduloides. The sequence goes on from NC_045498.1 coordinate 4,203,563, forward strand.
ATATCAGAGGATTCCTTCAGGTTAGAATCTGTTACAGTTATTAATCAAAGCGGAGCAGCTGAAATGAAACCTTTTATTGAATGTTGTGACAAAGGGATAAATTAAAGCATTTCTGGAATGTATCAGATTTGGGTCCAAGGCTGAAATTTAAAAATCCTGACGTTTTTCTGCATTATGAGGTCCAAATGTGGAGCCTTTCTGTGTCAGAATGAGTGTGCAGCAATTGGGGGGTGCTGGCAGCTGCGTGGCCGTCACCGCTCCATCGGCAGGGAGGGAGGGGACGGTCCCGTCGCTGCCGAGGGGTCTGGGCTGCAGGACATGTCACACATTCCCTTCCCAATTAATGACAGCAGCCCTTCCAGGGACACTCTAGTGAGGATCCCGCGAATGTTTCCCTGCGTGCCGCGGCCCCGGAACCGCCAAGGGACAGTGACCAAATAAAAAATATATACTTCAATGTACACAGAGATTTTCATCCCCAAATCCTTGAAGAGAAATAGATCCATCCACTGGAGAGCTCTGCCTGCAGCCGGACTGGGATGGGACCGTGGCTGGAGCAGATTTGAGGACTCCAAGGCAGGGACCCGCCCGCCGCGCTGGGAGGGGACGCCGAGGGGCAAAGCCACCCAGAGGCACCGGCTGTGGCGAGGACCTGTCCCTCCCCCTTCCTTTCCATTTCCCAAACAATTTCCTAATCAGACCTTTCTGTCTGGAGTTTATTAGTGATTCACAGGCCAAGAGGAAATGATGATTTTTGGGTCCTAGTCTGATGGAAGGGGTGGAGTCGGCAGCAATATTCCCCTTTTGTGGCTCAGCAGCGGATAAACCGCAGAGGAAACGTCAACGGGAGCCAGCCCTCCTCCCCTGGCAGAGCCCTGCTCCCCTGGCCAAGAGAAATCCATTTTTGGGGGGGTTTTAGGAAAGCAAAGAGTAAGGAGGCTTCCTCCCCAGCATGGGTGGTTTGGCAAGGGGGTCTCTGCCCCCGCTGGGTGACAGGGCTGCGTGTCCCAAGGTCCCCATCACCGGTGGCTCATCCCTCCGGCAGGAGGGTCGCACCTCCGCTGGGCTCCCTGGCCCCGCAGCCCCTTCCTCCTCCTCCTCCTCCTCCTCCTCCCGGTGCTGCCCAAAGGCTGATTGTTGGGGCTGGGAGCTGTTGCAGTGAGCAGGCTCTGACCTCCGGTCTGGTGCAAACGGTCTGGCCTCCGTGGGATTCCCAGCTCCTCTGAAATCCAATCTGGCTGCAGATTCCTGGCATTTTTCACCAAATGCAGTGCATCTGCCACTGCTTTTGATTCTGATTGAAAATGAATTCGAGTTGCAAGTAGACATCGGGCAGCGGGACCAGCCAGGAGCTGGGGCTGTGGGCAGGGGAATGGGGTCACTTGGATCCAGCCCTCTCTGCCCCTTCCCCAGCCTTTGAGTGGTCTTTTCCCCAGAAAATCCTGTGGGAAATGCAGACCATGGGATGCTGCGCATGAGAGCAAGAGAGGGCTGGAGCTGGGGATGGGGATGAGGATGGAGCAAGGCCAGGGATGGGGCTGGGCTGGCAGTGGTGCTTCCTCCCTCCTGACCGGCAGCTTTTCCGGCCCCTCTCCAGAGAGGAACGCCAGCACTTGTACAGCCTGGGGTTGCTTTTCTTTTCCTCAGCCCAAAAAAATGACCAGGATCTATGAAAATAAGAGCGTTGTTTTTAAATTTTGTGAGGCCAAGAGGACAAACCTGTTAATAGCATCCCCCTTCTCCTCTTCCTCTCTCCATCTGCAGGACCTGCCACTGTTCCCAACGTGAGGTTTTCCAGCCCCAGCTCTGCAGTAACCTGGCAGCGTGGTGGTCCCAGTGGCTCCTGTTCCCACTGGCAACATTGGACCTCAATCCTCACAGCCCTCAATCCTTGTGAAGGCTCTCACAGCCAGGGACATCCATGGCCACATTGCCCAGAGATGTCACCCATGGCTTTGACCGGATGCTCAGTCCCAGTTTCAGCTGGCTGTGGGGAGAGCTGCTTCCCCAGGACCCCCTCACTCCCCTCCCCTTGTATTTACCCGAATGTGTTTACAATTACGGGGAATGCCAGGGAATGCAGAGCTCCGTGGCCAGCGAGTCAGCGGCGGGGCAGTGTGGGCTGGAGGTCAGCACACTGTTTACTTTAATTTCTCTGAGAGCTTTTTGGGAGATTTCCCTCCTCCATTATTAAACTCAGATGAGCCGCTGGGGAGGTTAGGTCGCATGTGGTTCAGGGCACTTTTTTCTTTTGTAATTTTTTTTTGTATTTGCAATGTTTCACCCTTAACTCTTTCGGGACAAACTGCCCGTCTCAGCACTGGGATAGCAGGATGAGCCCACGAGTGGGATGGTAGCTCCTGGATGACCTGTGTCCTGGATGGGCTGGTGCTGGAGTGCTCAAGGCTTGAAGACACCAGCATGAGCCCATCCAAGCATCACTGGGAGGTTTAGGTTGGATATCAGGAAAAGGTTCTATCTCCAGAGGGTGCTCAGGCACTGAACAGGCTTCCCAGGGAATGGTCACGGTCCCAAGGCTGCCAGAGCTCCAGGAGTGTTTGGAAAAGGCTCTCAGGGACATGGCAGGATTCTCAGGATGGTCCTGTGCAGAGGGCACGGGGGCTGCAGGCAGAATCTGAGGACCAGCAGCACCAACACTCACCTGCTCCTGCACCCCCAGCTCCCGGCAAGGCCGCAGATCCGCAGCCCATCTTGCGCCGGGCAGTTTTGAACTCCGGTGCCTCCTTCCCAGCAGAGGGGTCGGGACTGGCTGTGGCCACGACACGGGGCTGATGTCATGCGGGCACAGGGCCAAGTGCCAGGGCTCCTTCTGGGACCAATTTGGTTCAAAGCCCATGGCACGTTGCAGCGGTTAGCGGGACGCGCGGCAGATGAGAAGCAGACGGCGGCTCCCCTGAGCGGGATGAGCGCAGGGAGAGGGGAGCTGGGCCCTGGGATTGAAGGATGATTTCCACCATGGCCAGTGCCAGGCTCCCAGCTCTGGTGTGTCCCTCCCTGCACTCTGCTGGAGCAAGGTCACAGATGCCATGGAAGTCTCCTGGGTGCAAGGGGGCTCCCTCAGCCAGGACAGGCCCTGAGGCCAGGGAAGGGCAGGGCATCCGTGCCCCAGGGAATGGCCCTGGTGGAGTAATCTGGTGCCAGTGCCTTCTGGAGAAGCTCCAGAGGGTCACCTCCACCACCCTTCTCCCTTCCATGCACAGGATCCCCAGCTCCAAAACCCCAGTGCATCAAGTCCTGTGCTCAGCCTTCTTAAATTATTTTTAATTTCCTGGAGGGAGAGCTTTTAATTTATTTCTGGAACAAAGTGGGGGAAGGGGAGGGGAAGATGACTTTGAAATCCATCACTAAGCCCCCTCCATTTCCAAACTTTCCCTTTCCCACTGTCCCTGAAAGGACCAGCCCAGCCCTCCCTGAGTCCCCACGTCCCCTCTGTCCTGTGCCCCAAGCTGGGGTTCCCTGCTCTGGGATTCCCACAGCGTCCACGCAGGCAGGTCCCAGGGGAATGGAACTGTTTTCACAGGAAGCAGCAAATCCTGCTGGTCTCCATCAGACACAGACAATCCCAGGAGCTGAGCTGCACCAGTGCAAAATCCCAGTGAGACAGACCCCTAAAAACACTGTTTCTGGATCCCTCTGTGAGCCCAGAACGTCCCTGGCTCCCACCATGGCTGGCACTTTGGGGGGGAACCCCAAAACCCCCAGACCAGTGGAGCCAGAGCCAGGGCAGCAGGTTTGCAGCAGGCTCCAGCACATCCACACCTGCTGGCCTGTGGGGATTCCTGGGCTGGGGACAAGCAAAGCTGAGAGAGGAGCAAACCCTGTTCTGCCCTGGAGCCAAACTCCAGTGGCGCTCATGGTTTTCTGTGCTGTTGAAATCTAAACAGGAGATGGAAAAGGCCTGTTTGGGATGTGCCTTTTGGTAAACTGGGGGAGAAGGTCCCCAAATGGATCAAAATTCCCTCTGTGCTCTCAGTGATGAAAATTTCACTCTGTTTGAGTTCAGGCCATGATGGGAGTGAAGCCCAGAGCAGCACAAAGCAAATGCTCGGCTGATGGCAAAGGCTGAGCTGAACCCATTGTGAGCCCAAACTCCTGTTTCTGTCCTGCCCATTCCCAGACGCCTGAGTCAGCTCCTGCCTTTCCTGTGCGACGGGAAGGGTTTGTTTCTTTAATCCCAGGCTTCCCCTGGAGCTGCAGCCCAAGTGTCCCAGTTACAGCGCTTGGTCCTGCTCCTCCGACTGTTCCTCCATGGAGCTGTCAAAGCCTTTGGAGCAGCCAGGAGCAGGAGAGGTTGTCAAGGGGCCTGTCAGGCAGATAAGAAATTAAAACAACTTATTTATCGGCCACATATTCCACTGCTCCAAACCCTCAAAATGTCATGAGGGAACATCTGCTCTGGGTGTTTCTCACCTACATCCCACCTCCAGCAATCCAGAGCTTTTAAAAGGATCTTTGTCCACCCTGAAAGCACCTTCATCCCTCCTTCCTCCCCCTCGGGGTAGGTGGGAGGCGCCGATCCCAGCCTGGTCTTGGGCTGTGGAGCGCTTGGGATGTCGGTGCTCTGCTCGTGCCATGTCTATCCCAGAGCTCGCATAGGATGTCAGGGAAGGCCCCATCGGGTGACCCGGCAGGAGATGGGACCATCCCCGCCCGGGGCAGCTCTGTGGGTGATGGGGCTGCCCCCACCGCGGCTCCCAGCCCCACAAAGCCTCTTTATCTCCCGAGACGCTCCTGGTGCTTCATGTGACCCCCGCGCCGGGCGGGGGCTCGTGGGAACCGTTTGATGTTCCTGAGCCTTTTCCTTTCCCAGCGCGGACACCCCGGCTCCGGGCGAGGGGAATAAAGAACCCACTGAGCACTCAGCTCCGTCCCCATCCCCACGGGGACCTGCTGAGGCTCACGGGACCCACGGGCCGGTGGGAAGGAGCCAGAGTGTCCCAATCCAGCCACCCCGCCCGTGTCGGGGAGCGCCCAGCAGCACCCACGCAGCGCCGGGCTGTGCGTGCCGGGGGGCTCCAGCTCCTTCTCCCTGACACGGGTGGGAGTTTTCCCTTTTCCGCTGGAGGACAACGGTTGGAGTTTCCCGAGGGATGCTCTGGGTGAATAATGGACCCATAGCGATACACAGTCACGAGAACCGGGGGCGGGTGGCACCGGAGGGCACCGGGCAGGACCGGGCGGTTCCGGGAGCGGCCGTGCAGCCCCATCACCTCCCTGAGCATCCTCGTTCTACCCCGAGCATCCCCGCCTCCCCCGAGCATCCCCGCCTTCCCCGAGCATCCCGGTCCTCTCCGAGCATCCCCGCCCCCCCCCCAAGCATTCCCCCCCCCCCCCCCCGCAGCATCCCCACCCCCCCAGCATCCCTGTCCCCCCCAGCAGCCCCGCCGGCGCCGTCGGAAGTGCGGCCGTGACGCCTCCCCACGCGGGGCCACTTCCGCTCCCGCTCCCACCCGCGGCGGCGGCGGCAGCGCACGGAGCCCGGGCCGGGACCGGAGCCGGGATCGGGACCGGGGCCGGGACCGGGGCCGGAGCAGGGCTGGACCGGGGCGGTGAGTGCGCGGGGCCGAGCGGGCGGTGGGAGCGGAGCGGCGGGGCCCGGGGGTCGCGGGGCCCGGGGGTCGCGGGCCGCCCCCGGCCGGGCTGCGGGTTCAGGGGGGCTCTGCGGAGGCTCTGCGGGGGCAGCGGGGGGGGTGGGGCTCAGGAGGCTCTGCGGGGCTCTGCGGGGCTCTGCGGGGCAGGGATGCTCCTCGACTCGGCCCCTCCGCCCCGGCAGAGCAGCTCGGCCCCGCGCCTGCGGGGGGAAGCGCTCGGATGGGGTGCAGCTCTTTTGTGGGGTGCAGCGGTTTTACGGGGGTGTCACCCAGCCCTGGACAGAGCGGATGTCAGTGCGGGGGGCTGCGGGGCGGGGGTTCCGGGGTCCCAGGCCTCTGGCAGCACCCTGAGCTGGGCACGGGCTCCTGCACCCCTCCTGCTGCCGCGCTGCTGTCCGGGGTCAGACCGGGACACCCGATGGGTTCCTTCCTGGGATTCCTGTGAGCGTGTCTTTGTAGGAGAGAGCTTGGAGAGCGCCTCTCGCTGCCAGGGACCCGGCAAGGAACACTGGGATAACCTTTCCTTTTCTGGCCCAGTCTGTTCCCAGCCCTGCAGAGAAAGAAGGCCAGTGGGGTCACCGATTTGGGCGCAGGCAGAGGCCAGCCCCCTGTCCTGATGCAGGGTTGATGGCAAGGCTTGTGCAGAGAAGCCCAGGCAGTCTCACCTGCTGAAAGTCATTTATTGCTGTTGGGAAAGCTGTGTTCCAAGTGCACCTGTACCAGCATGGAATTAATTGCATCAGCCACGGTCCAAATGCTGCCAGCAGCACTTGCAGCTGCGTGCCTGCGCCCCGTGATGCCCTTTGGCTTCACCCAGGGGATGCTGCAGGAACATGGCGTTGGACTGGAGCTGTCAGGGAAGACAGATGGGATGGGAGGTGCCTCCTTGAGCTTCTGCATCAGGTGGGAAGATGCCCTTGGATGACTGGCACCCCTGCCTGTGACAAGTGGTTGGAACGAAATGAGCTTTAAGGTCTCTTCCAACCAAATCCATTCCATGATTCCATGATGTTGCATGGGGACCTGCTGAGAGCAGCAGTCAAACACCCAGGAACCCTGAGCCTATGATGGATCCGGTACCTTTAAAGAGGTAAATAAAGTTAAGAGAGTGTTTTTCCCCACTGTAGCTGCAGGGAAACCAAACTCTGGTTGTGCCGGCCCAGGTGCCCACAGGCGTGTCACGGCTCCATGTCTCTCTTGCAGGCAAGATGTTTGCTGTCTGCCCGGCAAATGCCCCATTCCAGCAGGGCCGGGGGGCCCCAGCGCCGGGCACAGCCATCCCAGGGGCAGGACATGGGCCAGACTCCAACTCCAACTTCGTGGGAGAGGTGTGTGACAGCAACGAGAACTGGGGCCAGCCAGCGCCCGGGTCCCCGCTGGAGGAGGGCTCCAGCCAGAGCGAAAACACCACAAATCCGTCTGATAATCTGCTGTTATTAATGCAGAGACAGATGGTCCAGGGCCAGCTTAGGGACGCCGCCCCGGGCCTGGGCGACGTGCCCCCCGAGCAGGGGGTGCGCAGCCCCCCCGAGGGAGCGGAGGTCGGCGGGGCGGGGGGACAAGACACTGCCGAGGAGGGGGCCAGGGGATGTGTCAAGCCCCCGAGCTCCCCTGCAGAGGACAACGGCTACGCCAGCAGCTCCCTCAGCATCGACAGCCCCGACAGCACCTGCAGCACCACCTGGGACCCTCCTGCCTCTGCCCCCCGAGCCAGCAGCCCCCCTGAGGCAGGGGCGGCCGAGCCCGAGCCGGGGACCTTCTTCCCGGCGCTGGCAGAGGCCGTGCAGCACCTCCAGGACAAGGAGCGCTTCAAGGAGCAGGAGAAGGAGAAGCACCACATCCAGCTGGTGATGTACCGGCGCCTGGCCCTGCTGCGCTGGATCCACGGCCTCCAGCAGAAAGTTGTGGACCAGCAGAACCGGTTGCAGGAGAGTTTCGACACCATCCTGGATAACCGCAAGGAGCTCATCCGCTGCATGCAGCAGGGCCCGCCCTGCCTTGCTGCTGCGGCCGTCCCTGGCCCCTGAGGTGCCACCAGCGCTGCCCAGCCCAGCCCTCACCCTCTGGATGGTGTGGCATTGGCTGGTGGCATCTCCATCCTGTGCCAAGCGCTCACCGGGCCCCTGGGTGCCCACCCTGCCCTTCCCATGTCTCTCCAATGCAGCCAAGAGTCCCCATTCATCTCCATTACCCTCTGCATTGGAATTTGTTTTGTCCTGCACCCCAGTCCGGGGTCGCACTGGGCTGGGTTGACCTCAGGACCTTGGAGTGTGCTGAGCCCGAGGTGACCAGGCTCATCTTTAAGCCTAATCTAAGTCCATTGTTGAGCCTGGCTGAGCCACACCAGTGCTGGGATGGCCATGCTGGAGCTGCAGGGCAGTGAGGGCCCCAGGGCAGTGAAGCTTCTAAACCTCCCTGGGCAAAGCACTTCCAGCATGTGCTTCATCTCCATCACATCGCACCTGCACCGGTGCGTCCCTGCAGCCACAGCCCAGCCTCTGGTAAACGTTGCTTGCTGGTGAGAGTGAGGTGTCCTGGGCTGTGAGAGAGAGAAAAAAAGTCATTCTGAAAAGTGACCTCAGAATACTGAAAATTTAAGTCAAATGATCCAACACCAGTATATGTTTTTAATGTCAGTATTAGAGAAAAGTTAATTTAGGTCTATGTGTGTGTGCACGTCTGTCTGCTGTGGGCAATGCTCTCACTCAGTGCATGATCCCAAAGCTGCTCATGAACTTGTGGTGTTGGTGTTTATATTAATTTATCATTTGAGAGCAAAGAAATATTTTTTTCTAATCTTCATTTTATCCAGTGGGAGCTGTACACAGAACCCAAAGAACAGTTGTCTTAACTAGAGATGGAAAAGGAGCTGCTGTGTATGTTTGCTGTGCTTTGCTGTGTATCCATAGGACACATATTCCATTTAAGTGCTGATGTGGAGGAGCAGCAGTGGGCAGTGAGGGCTCAGCTGGAGGGCTCTGCACTCCCCATCCTGCCCCGGTTGCCCAGAAAAGCCAGGCACTGATTCCATTTGGCATCTACAAAAGGAGGGTGATGCGGGATTCCAGAGCTGCCGTGTCCCCCCAGCCAAACTGCTTCCTGCCATCAGAGGAGCCACTTCACCAAGGCCCCAGTGACCAGCACCATCTGGTCACATCCTGGCACCCACCACCCACCAGATGCTCCTAGACTATGGATGAACAACCATGGCCAAGCCCACCAGCGACCCACAGGCCGGGGGCAGCACCAGCCTCCTCCTGCCCCACATGGGGCACAGCCAGGCTCTGCTCCCCCTGAGGCTGCTGCCAGTGGGTGAAGTGAGGAGATCCACAAAAATCCTCTTCCAAAAAGGACATTTTGGTTGCAAAGGGTGCACTTAGCTCAAAGCAACCTGTGCCAGCACTGGAGGATTCTGGCAGCTTCCTGCAAGGCTCATGCTGCCCTCACCTCCCTCCTGCTCGCTCGCGTCCAGCGCCTGCTGCCTGTGTCACATCCCAGACCTGTGATCGTGGGCATGTTGCGCACCTTAATAAAAGCCTTGGAGCTGAAGGAGCCGAGCCCCAGCTGGATTTGTTCCTTTATTTCCCTTCCCAAGGGAAGCTTGGGAAGCAAGGGAAGCTTCCCAGCTGCCGAGCTGGGAGCAGCCGCCCCGTGCTCACCGCAGGGGCTGGAGCTTGCGCAGGTGGGACCGTGGGTGAATGGCAGCTCGAGGGCACAGGTCTTGGCACCTTCCTCCCATCCCTGCATCCCTGGGCATGCTGGCCTGCTGGGTCAGCCACGCTGTGCCAGCACCAGCAGTTCATCCAGGCTTAAGTTCTAAAGATTTTTTAAACACCGGCATGTGTTGCTCCTCCTGTCTCTCCCGTGGCCGTGGGGCAGCAGGCAGCCGGCGCTGTGGTACAGTCTGAGTGCAGGATTTACCTTCTGCCCCAGGAGAACGTGGCTGGAACCGGGGGGACCGGATTCCCGGATTCCTGGCACCCTGCCCTGCGGCCCTGCTCGTGGGGAGGGCTGGGGGCAGCTCTGGGTGATGGGGGTGGCAGATAACAACACCTGAGTGTTGACCCAAAGGTGACTTTGCCTCAGGCTTCACAGAGATTAACTAGAGATGAAAAACCGAGGCTGTAGCAGCCCTTTGAACCCTCCCTCACCTTTCCCCCCCGCCCCTTCCTGCTTCTCCTTTCCAGCCTCTGAGTCTGTGGGAATCCAGGGATGCAATTCAGGGATCCATGTACAGACACAGCAAGGCATGAAGGGCAGAGCGACCACATTTTTCCACCCTCATCCGTGCCCTGCAGCCAGGGCTGCTGGGAGGTTTGTCCAAGCCCTCGGGGGTTCCCTAGGATGTGGGGTGCTGCTCTCAGCCTGTTTCTCACCTCATCCACTTTCCACAGAGTCCACGCTCCATCAGGTTTGGGGGAACATGAGCCCTCCCAGCCCCGCAGCGAGACCAAGAGATTCTCTGTTTATCTTGGTCAAATGCTTTACACAAATAATTATTTCCAAGGTAAATATTGTGAAAATCCAGATTATTTGCTCAAGAAATGAAAGAATAACTGCGGGAGCACATCAAAGAGGTGGATCTGCTCTGGCAGCTAGAGGCTTCCTCCCTGGTTATTGGGACCCCAATGCTCCTGCCCCAGGACCTGGCTGGAGATGGCCAGAACTGATTTGCAAAATCAACTACAGACAGAGCTTTTCCACCCCCAGCTCCCGTGCCCAAATGAGATTTGGGAATTAATTAAAAACCTGACCAATTGTGGGGGGAAAACCAATAAAGACACAAAACACTGCAGGGTTGAGCCCAGGCCAGCTTGGGGAGGCAGGGTCCCACTCTGTCCCTGGGACACACCCCCCAGGACACTCTGACCCTGCATCCCATGCTCAGCTCCCTCTGGGTGCAATCCAGATGGGATGGGTGCCACAGGCAGGCACTGGCATGGGGCTGGGATGGGGATCTGCCCCAGGACTCCATGCCAGGGATTTCCCCATCCTCAGGGATTGCCAAGCCTCCCTAAAGGGGCTGCATTCTCACCTCCCAGAGGGATTAACTTGGATCTCAGGGGAGATGCTCCAGCCCCAAACCCCCCCAGGTCGGTGGGAATGCCCCCAGCAGGATCTGGATGCAGCCGTTGTTCCAGGCAGAAGCCTGGAGCCATGATGGGGCTCCCTGCCAGCATGGGGGGATCTGAGCTGTGGACCCCATGGCATCTGAGCCTGAATTCCCATGCCTGACCGATGGCCCCTCTGGTTTTAAAGCCTCCTCTGAAAGTTTATTTTTACTATTATATCAAATCCCTGTGACACTGGGCCGGTTTTACTGCACAAAGCAAGATTTGGCAAATGCTGCCTTGCTTTGAAAGTTAAAATAATGGCATTAAACCAAAATCAAGTATTTATGAAGCTTTGGAGGGAAATATTTTACCTTGTAATTGGAATCCACTCTAACCCTTTCCAGTATTTTGTGGGCTTAGAAAAAAGTCTTTAAAAATAAAATCGAATGATGTGATAACTGATGCAATGAAAGTACAAAAGAAAATTAATCATCTCAGGCCATTATCCAGAGATCCAGACTGGGACACACTTAAAGCATCCCAGGATCCCTTGTTTATTGTGTCTCAGAGACTTCCAGATCCCACATGTTTGGTTTGCAGTGGAAAAAGGGCTTTCCTTGCTCTCAGCTGGGAGGATGAGCACTGCCAGAGCTGCTCCCCTCACCCCAAATGTCACATCCAGGCAGCACCCAGTGTGGTGAGAGGTCCCACCCCCCTGGGCACCCCATGTCCCACCATCACCAACCTTCCCAGGCTGCTCCCTGGGGCACGGAGGAGTGAGGCTGCCCAGAGAGATGAGCTCAGCCCTTATAGGATCCATATGTCCACTGTGCTGGGAGCACCTGCCACTGCCTGGGAGGTCCAGGAGGGTGGTGGGGAGCAGGGGAGCTCTGTCCTGCTGCTCCAGTCTCTCCACAGAGAGATCCTCCTTGTCCATCCAGGCTCCTTTGTCCTGCAGCCCGGGGTAAGTGGCACTGACCAGTAGGAACTGGAGGGTTGGAGGCAGATCCTGGGAGTTCACGTGTGGCTCTGGGCCTTGGTGTATCTCTCCGGTTCCAGCAGCATCCACTGGGACAGAACCACCATTCACAGGATTTTTCAGGCTGTTCTCACTCCCTGACGTTTTATATTTCTTTTTATCTGCCTCACACTGGCAGAATAAATACAGAAGAAATACAGTCACCTCCTGCTTGAAGCAGAGCAGAGCAGCACTGATGCCGAGAGCTCGGGGTGGACAAGGCAGGAGACAGGATCGGGAATACCAGGATCTTCTCCCAACCCTGCGCTGCTGAGGTATCAGGACACATTGCAAACCCTGCTGCCCTTCCAGGGTACTTCTAAAACCTCAAAATGCATTAAAATCTGGGCATCATCCCAGCCGGATCACTGCAGCTGGTAACATGCACCTGGAGCGCCTCTGCCCATCCACAGCCAGAACTGGACCACGCTGGGATGTGACCAGCACAGCCTTGCTCAGGGTGAGCATCCTCCTCACCCTGCCTTGGATGGTTCATTTTCCAAGACCTCGTCCTTTCCAGCGGCGTTGGGATGGGCGGGATCCCGAGTGCTGGGCTCTGCCCGTGGTATCTGATGGAAACGCAGTTTGAGCCTCCCTTCTTTAATGATTCCCTTTGAAATGTTGTTGCTTCCGCACATCCCCCTTCGGGGTAGAATATTAAGCAAGAGCAACTCGGCTGGAAATTCAGATTGTTTTTGTGTCTGTTTTCATTTACATTTTAATGACGCAAGAGTCGTAGCAATTGGGCTGTTTGCAGCAGGGCCAGGGAAAAGGGGAAAAATCACCTGCCACCACCTCACCTTTGCCCCTCATAAATGGCATCAAGACCTGGGAATCACCAGCCTTTGGCATTAAAGTGCTTTTTTCCCCTTTCTCCTGCCCAGGCAGGTGGGATTTAAGTCAGAAATGGGCTCTTGGACCCCTTGCAGGGGCTTTGCCCAGGTGCAGCATCGAGACATGGGTGCACCAGGTGTTTGGGTGCTGGGGAAGGGGATGCGGTGTGAAGAAGCGAGCACGTGTTTGCTGTACATTTGAGATGGTTGGGTGCTGAGGCCAAGGGTGCTGGTGCTGCTCCAGGAGCTCACTGCACTTGCAGGAGGAGGGGAAAAGAGGTCCCAGGCATCATTATCTGCCTTGGACAGAGGTGGGTCAGGATTTCCCCTGTGAGAGCAGAGCCCCATCCCAGGAACCAACTCTGTGCCTCACCAGCAGCCCATGGCTCTTCAGATGAGGTATGGGGATCCAGGCCTCCCTGAGAAAACAGCTGGGAGTAAAGATCACTGGAAGAGAGGCAATAAACTCTCGGTTATTCTTCTGCCAGGGAGGCCAATCGAGCTGCAAAGAGTGCCCCAAGGCCAGCCGTACATCATTATTTCCTCACGCGGGTCCCCTGTGATGTAGTGGCTGTCTCGCTGGAGGGAATGCCTTCCCAGTTTTCAGCATCTGCACTGGAATATCTGAAGCCCTGGAAGCATCGGGTTGAATCCCAAAAGCCCCAATGCTGCATTTTATTCCTTCAAGACGATAATGATCCAAGTGCTGCATGCACGGCCTGTCCATGAGTGTTTGATTGAGGGCTAAAAACAAAGGCTCTGCCTGGACAGCCAACAAACCCCAGGGGCTCACTGGGGGAGCTGCTGGCTCCTCCTGGCCAGGATGCGGGGACACCATTCCCCACGGGCTGCTGCACATTGGGATGGGGCTGGGGGCTGCTAAAGACAGGCTCCAGCTCCGTGACATAGGTGGGACTGCAGTGTCACCACTGCCAACCTCTGCAGACAGAAACCCCTGGGGTGCAGACTGGGACCAGGTTCCAGCCTCTGAGATGACCAGACTGATCTCCAAGCTCTCTCTGTGGACCACTGGAAGTGGATGAAAGTTCAGGTTGGTGTGGTGGAGTGAGGCTTCCAGCTTGTCTGTGCTTAGATTTAAAGTGAAGTGCCTGGCTTGGCTGCATTCACAGACTCTATCTATGTTTTCCATCTTGGAATCTCCATTTTCCTCTGCCCTGGCTTGATTTCTCTGCTCTGGACAGACCCGGAGGGAGAAGGCAGCTTCCAGCTCCCAGTCACGGATGGAGGCTGCATTTTGCACCAACAACAAAGTGAAACAACAGAGAAATGCATTTGAGTTTTTTAAGTCCTTTGAGGGCTCAGCTCATTTTGTTTTCCCTTCCCAAAGCCTCCTTCCCCCATGGCTCCAGCCCTGCCCTGCAAGTGGCACCATCTGTATTTTCACATTTGAGTGCTGCCGGAGGGAGGAGTGGCACCGTGGCACCAGCTGTGCCAGGACCCAAGCGCTGGATCCAATCACCATGCCGGCCCTTTCATCTCCTGAATTGTGGCACACTTGGTTTCTCAAGCCATCCAAAAACTTCCCAGGGTGGGGAGATCCAAGCTGACTTTCTGTCTCCTTTGTTTTCTCCAGGAGGGCAAGGAGGAGGATGCAGAGCCAGCACTGGGGCACATGCACCCCGGCAAACCCACCGGAACCTGGGAGAAATGCAAACTTTTTAAAAATTCATGAAAACCAAGGAATACAAAGCCGAATTAGGAGAGCCAGTAGTGCTGGGCTGAGTCTGTTTGGTGTTGATACTGTGCAGAATTAAGTCAGACTGGTCTTTCTTGTGGCCAGAGGGTAGGAAAAGGGCTCCCAGTGGAGAGGACCCAGCCCGGCGCTGGCGATGCTAAGCGGGGATTGATAACCCGGCACGGGGGGCCGCGGCTCCGACGGATGCTGCTCCGGGCCCAAAAGCTGCATTTATCCCAGTGATAGCAGCCGAGCCAGAGCTGCGGGCCTTGGGGGCAAAAAAGGCTTAAAAACCCATCCTTCATTCATCAGGCAGCTGAGACAGAGAGGGGGAGGAGGGAGAGACAAAAATGATGGAGAACAAATTAAGAATTGGAGGAAACGTGGAGGGGGAGCTGCTGTGCCCTGGACAAGGGGCTCAGCCCTGCCTGGACCCTTGCCCACAAAGCCAGGAATGGGCAGGAGCCTGGGTGGGGGGTGCCCAGGAGGGCATCAGGGCACGAATCCCTCCTGAGGTGTCACTTCCCAATCCCCAAATAACACCCCTCTCCAATCCTGGAGCCACCCACCACAGATGCTGTGGGAGGCAGCAATGGGTGCTGAGGCCTGGGGTCCCCTTTCCAGCATCCCCCTCCTGTGCCCTGGCAATGCCAGGTGGCCGCTGGAAATTTTGCAGATGGGGGAACAGTGGGAGAAGGTTCATCAGTCACTTCTCACGAGCAAATAATGCAATGTGACAGCTTGAGGCTGCGAGGGGCTGCGAGGGGCTGCAGAGACCCCTGCATTTAGGGGAACCCACCATGCAGAGAGAATGTGCCCAGCAGCGTGGGCAGGGACCTGCCAGAGCAGGGATCAGTGTGGGCAGGCAGCCGAGAGGGAATGGGGGCTTCTCATGGCTGAGATGTGCACCCCAAAACCTTCCGCCTGCTGTGGGAGATTTCTGCTCTGGCCCCAGCTCCTTGGGACATGCAGGCAGCTCGCCATGGAAAACTTTCCAAAGGACTCGGTTTGGTTGCACGCTGGAAGACAACCAAGTTTTAAAACCTTGAACAGTTGATGAACCCGTTCTTGTTCCCCAGCCAGCCCCAGTTTTGCGCCCATCAACTGCGGGGCCAGAAGGAACCATGACACGAATCAAATTTGACATTTTACCCAGCCTGGGCCAAGGAAACTCACCCAGAACCTTCTCCACCAGCCCCACAGTTTGTGACAGCAGCGTCACGGCTGGGAAAGCATCTGTCAGCTCTGTGGTGACAAACGAGGCCATGGGCACAGCAGTTAACTTCCCACACCCTCCCAGGTTCAATATGGGGACACCCATGGCAGGTCTGAGAGCAGATGTCAAGTCCCCCTCTCCACTCATCTTTATGGACACCTAAAGTACACTCGGGGACCTGCCGAAGAGGAAAGGCCCTCTCTGGGTGCTGGGAATGAGCTGTTTGCACCCCATGGGGGTCACCTGATGGCCACACTGGTCACCCAGGCCAGAAGCAGAAGTGCCACCACCCAACTTCTCCTCGTTGAGGAAGGAGTCTTCTACCACGTTACTCAGTGGGGTCCAAAGCGCCAGGAGTGCACTGTGGAAATAATTCAAATTAGGCATGCGTGTAATTACCGATATTTTATCCAAACAGGAGGAGCTGGAACATCCCTGGGTATCTGGGGAATCATCTCACTAGATGCAAAGCAGGAAACGATGTGGTGGATGGGGGACAGGCTGATGTGGACCCTGCCCAGGGCTGCCTGGTGGGACAGGGGGGCAATAAATGTCCTGAGGACGTGCCACCAGTGTGGGCATCCCAGCCAAGCTCCCCCTCTGCTGTGCCTTCCATGATTTAACATGGTGGGACAACCATCCAGACAGTGGATATCCATCTCCAAGCATCCTAAATGTTTGGAATGCCAGGCTCTTGTCCCATCCTGCTCATCTGCCAGCTCTTTCCAAGCCCTGTCAGAGGAGGCTGCATCCCTGCTGGTTCTGCCACGCCGGAGCCTGCACCTTCCTTGTGTGTGGAGGATGAGGCTGAGGCAGCTCCCAGCTGTGGGACCTGGCAGATGGAGAAGTTGGGTCCAGAGACCTCCAGGGACTGGGAGCCACCAGGAGAGGTGTGGATTGAAACCAGCCAAGCTCCTCCAGGCCAGACCTGCTCTGGTTCAGCTCTGAGCAAGTTTTCCATGCCCTGGGTTTGGATTTTTTTTTCACTTGGAATGCGCCCAATACACCAAGTTTTGCATGATTTCCTGCCTCCAGCTCCAGACTTTCCAGAAACTCAACCTCTTGGCTCGTGCCAGACGCCTGCTGCCGGCTCCTGGTGCTGCCAAAACTGCCCTGGAGGCTGCTCAGGAGTCGCCAGCTCAAAGCCTGGGCACGAGCCTTACCCGGTGCTCGGCAGCAGCCCACGGCTGAGGGGACAAGGTGGGGACCGAGCCCGGGGCATGGGCTCATCCCGGTGCTGCTTGGAGCGTGTCAGAGCAGGTTCCTGTAGTAAAGGTAAAATTTGCAGGGAGCTCCTCTGAAATGAAAGCAGCCCCTGGAGCAATCTTTCCCCAGGAATTACCCTGCTGATTAATCTCTCCCGAAGTCACCGATGATAAATGAAGCGATTAAGGGACTGACCTGCCTGTGGGGCTGGGGTTTTGGGGGGGTGGGCAGGGAGGGATGTTCCCCCCCACACCATTTGGGCTCTTTACAGACCTGACACCTCCTAAATCCGTATCACCAGAGCAGCACCGGGTGGGTCTTGCAGAGGGGACTGCGCTGGGAGAAGGTCACTGATGACCACCCAGGTCTGTCCCTGCTCAGAGGGGACTATGGAAATTGGGGAGAGGGTGTGGAGGCCAGAGTGACCTCGTGCAGCCGGGGGCTGGGGCAGAGGGCCGGGGGGTGCTGCTGCTCTCAGCTGCGTTTGGTGGTCCCCGCGTGTACCAGGGGCTAATACGTGTGAAAAGCAGATTTACTTTTGCCTGCGTTTCATATTCACGCTCCACGGCGGGAGACAAAGGATCAGCTCTTCAATGGAGTCCTAAGAATAAACCTTAAACCTCATCAAATCCAACCTGGCAATAAAAATTGCCCGAACAAAAGGCCAGGGAGGGAGGGTGGTGGTGGGGCCGTTTCCCCACGATAACAAGTTTTCACAAGACTGTTTATCCGCACAATTTGGAACGACACTTAAAATCTCTAATCCCAATAGGCATGAAAGTGCTTGTCCCGAGCAAGCAGGTGGATTGTCCCGGAGCAGCCGCGTTGCCAATGTTGCTCGGTGGCCGCGGCGGTGCCCGTGGGGGTCACGGGGAATGTGCTGAGACGGGGCAGCTGCAGCCTGAATGCCTCTCTTCAACCTCAAAGCCTCGGCCCCTCTCCCCCGCACCCCTCTCCATCCCACCCCCTATTCAGCCCGGTTTTAAAAGGCAGCAAAATGGTTACAAGGTTTAAGGCAGAGGCGAGCAAAATGCTGCACAAAGGGAGGACAAAGGCGTGCGGCGGCCGGTCCCTAATCCAGCATTGCCCATGGCAATGCAGCCCGGAGCGGGGCTGCGCGGATTAAACCCACTGCCAACGCCGGGGTTTAGCGGCAGGGCTGGGGGGTGCCCGGGGCTGTCCCCCCCTCCTGGCCCACCAGAAGGGGCGTCTGCCACCAGAGCCCTCCGGGGCATCCGTCCCTCCAGGGGCTGGTGCAGGAGGTGGGACGGAGGCAGCGAGGCACAGCGGCTTCACCCTGTCCCTCATCCCAGGGAGCAGCGCCGGTCCTCGGGCTGGTGCGGATCCTGTGGAGGCAGGAGGTGGGATGCTGAGAGCTGATTGATGTTGGGCTCAGCAGAGATGCTGAGGGTGGAGCAAGAGCCTCTGTGTCCCCAGCGGCATCTCCAGCCCAAAGAAACCTTTTATTCCTCCTGTTTTTACACAAAATTCCAGAAATGACAGCTGCTAAACTGCCCAACTTGAGGCCTTCCAAGGCTGTGCCATGAGCCACTGGACCAGCTGCTTTTCCCTTACGGCTTCTGCCTCCAAGCTCCCAACTCAGTTCTGTGCCAGGAGCAGGTGCCCACATTCCCCATATAAGGCTCTGTATGGGGGGAATCTCCCCTCTGGGGCAGGGATGGGGTGAGCCACAACCCCCCAAGACCAGCAGCCCTACAACCACCAGGACCGGTGACTGAGGACGCCCACACCTCTTTGCCCCACACACCCCAAATGCCTGGTGGCATCCAGGACAGTCTTGGCTCCTGGCACATGCTGCCCATCCTCAATTTATGGAAGACTCCTTCCTCCGGGCCTGACATTCCCCCAACACCCAGAAAAGGAGCCATCTCCCCCACAGTATAAGTTTTCTCCTCTGTCTAAAGCTGGTTTTGAAATGAAGGTAATTATTTTCGCAGTCTCCGCGTTATCAGCCGGCGCCCGGCGCTGTGCCCGCCCGGCTCAGCAGACGGCTGCTAATCCCTTTAGCACTCCAGAACTATCACCCAGACAGCAACAGGGCTTGGGATAAAACCAAACTGACATCCCTTTTGCACGTGGAAGTGAGGAGAGATGCATGGAGGGTCCTCGCTGGGAAGCAGGGTGGGCTGGGACCCCGCGGGTGTCAGGGGATGTGTTACGGTGGCAGCCACACGTCAGCGCAATGCCACCGGGCCGTGTCTGCGGGTGACAACGGTGGCACCCCTAATTGGCACCACGGCCCTGCCCTGCTTCCCATGCCCACCACGCACAGGCTGCTGTTGGGGCATGGCTTGGCTGCATTGCTGGGCTCAGGGATGGGAGATGCCCTGAGTGTTCCTGAGGTGGGTGGGATGTCCCACGGGTGGCTGGGACATCCCAGGGGAAGGACATTAGAGGACAGGTGAGGGGTGTGCTGCATCCCATTCCCCAGGGTTCAGGTGTGCTGCAGTCCTCGCTGGATGCTCTGAGGCTCCTGCTCACTGCAAAGAGGCTTTTAATTACTGTCAGTGCTCGAGTCCTGCAGCAAACTGCTCTTTCCTCTCCCCAAAGACGGGCTGGGGGCAAGGCAGGGCTTTGGGCCATTTTCAGGCACAGATTTGTGATCCAAAGGGAAGGACAGAGATCCCAGGAGTACAACATGCACAGTGCAGCTGGTTTTTAACCAACAGGTAACGGGGCACAGGGGCAGCAACTCAATCCCTGCCCAGAGCTGCCCAAGGCATTTCTGATAAGGAAATCCTCAGACTGAAAATCTCTTCTCTCCACAATTGTGGCCACTGGAGCTGTGTTTGGACACACTCAATCTGCACAAAGGCCACCCCTCCTTCCGTAAGTAATCTGCCTTTAAAACAACATCTATGAAACCACAGCAAAAGCAATACCCTATTTGGTCAAGTGGAGTATTTTTTCTTCCCCACGTTCCTGGCAAAATGAAGGCACTTGGATAAAGTTGAAAAAAAACAAAAAAAAAAAGACAGTGAGGTTGTGCTTTAAATTAGCATTAATTTACAAAGCCCAGACAGACCCGCTAAACAAATTGCGCCCATTAATATATTAACAACAGATTTTCCCTACGGCTCCTTTGGGTCCGGAGCCTGAACAGGGGCCGGTGATTAAGGCTTTTTTAATTCTAAGAGCCTCAGTGACCGAGTTGGACCCGCGTGCGCCCACGGCCGCCTGCGCTGGGAGGGTGTCAGAGTGACCTCAATAAAGTAGGTGACCACGGCACCTCTAATCCCCTCTTTTAATTGATTACTCTCACCCAGCCCCTGAGGCCATGAGAATGGGGGACCCACCCTCTATAGATTAGCACCCTTTAGTTTACAGATCAGCCACTTTTTCAGTCCTTTGCCCTGCAGCAATGCATGAAAATAACACTAATCTCATTAAGGACAGAAGGGAGCCCTTCAAAGTTTATTAATAATGGGAGCAGACAGCGAGAGAGTCAGGCTCTGGGTCAGATTTCAAAGCCAGAAAGTGGCAGGAGCTTTCCAAGGGCCTGATTTTGCCAGGGAGGAGGGTTTTTGCCATATTTCCAGCCGGGTCTGGAGGTGCTGGTGATGGCTCTGAGGAGCACTGGGGTTGCTGAGCACCTGGGACCAGGTATGGCTGGGAAGGGATGCGCAGTGCCCACCACTGGTTTGGCTGCTTGGGAACTGGCCCAAGCTCTGCTTCACTGCACAGGACTGTCTTCCCTGCAACCCCCAGCTGAAGAATCTCTTAAATGATGGCAAGATCTCATCACCTTGAAGGAGACCTGGCAAACAAGACCTTAAGCTTTAAACACCAGAATGAAGAGGTTCACATTAAAAAGGAGAGTAATAACTTCAAGGCCAAAGCAGCATCCTAGCCCTGGTGTTGGTGTTTTAGGTGGAATTGAAGAGCGAAACAGTCCCTGAGAGCTGATGGCTGTGGGGTTGTGACCCTGGAGTGGGGCACAGGCTGCCCATGTCTGCTGTCTGGGGGAAGTGTGTCTCGAAGGGCCACTGGCACTTGGCGCTGGGCTTGTTTCACCTTCCTCTTCCTCAGTGTGGGATGAGAGAAAAAAACACCCTTCAGCTCAGAGGTGTGAGACTCTGTAAATGCCGTGAACAAGCTGTTAGAGGTTATGAGAGATCACCCAATTTCTCCCAAGCTGCCTGAATCCCTCAACAAAGTCCATGAATTCTTAAAGCACATTCCATGTGCAGGGTCCCCAGCTGAGACGCACTTTTAGGGATGAGCCCTGATTTACTCCCTGGCTTCAAACAAGAGATGATGGCACGAATGCTTTGGCAGAAGCCGGATCTCGGTGCTGCCACACCTGAACTCCACCTCTGTGATTTCCCAAGCATCCTGAGGGATTGGAGCGTTGGGACCCTTGACCGCTCCTGTGGAATGCTCTAAATCCCAGGGGATTTGCAGAGCTCCCGGTAGACACCTCACCTGTGAGAAGGCTGAACCCAGAGGGGGAATTCCCTCCCACAACCAGCAGCGTGGGGATCCCATGGCTCGGGAGCTTGGGATGAAACTAAACTGGCATCCTGTTGTCACCTGGAAGTGAGGAGAGAAGCAGCTCATGGACCACGTGTCAGGAGCTGCCCCAAACCCATGGGGCTAAACCGACCAACACCCCAACAGGGCTGGATTTTGGGATGGGTGTCTGGGCTGTAACAGCAAGGGTTTGAGGGGGGCTTGGCGAGAGGATGAGCCAGATCGAGAGGAGGGAGGGTCCTAGGCTGCGATCCCTCCAGGCCTAACCTAATCACCATCGCTCTGCATTATTACCCTGCCTAACGTGGCATGCTTTTAAATAAAATATGCAAAGATTTCTCAAATTATTTCCCCGGGGCAAGTGCGTTTTCTATCTTCGCTCGTGCATGTTAATCTGAAAAATGCAAATTCCACACACACCCCCATCTGTTGGGGCTCGGCCATTTATTAACTTTTTTTTTAATGCAAAATGTTTCTTTCTTTTATATATATATATATGAAAAAGCAATGAGTTTTGTTATCTCTGCCCCTATTTTATTTAATTTAGAGAAAACAGGTTTTAATGGGTAAAAAAAATAATGATAATAATAAAATGGCCCTGAGGTGCTGAGAAATTCAACTCACTCAGCACTGGAGTTTTAATCATAGATTGGTGTTGGGCAGGATTACGGCTTGAAGAAGGCTGGGCCTGTTTTAAGAAGAAATGCTGATGTTGAGGGGACAAGATTTACTTATTTATTTATCCAGGATGACTTTAGTATTCAAGCCTGAGCCAACAGCACATCTTGAGAGACTGACAGCTCCCCCGTGGCTGCCTGGACTTTGGTGGCACTTCCCCAGGCTGCAGGGCTGTCCCTGTCCCAATCCTTTCCTGCCCAGGGGTGACAGTCCCAGGCTCCCCAGAGCAGCACGTGGGCAGTGCCCTCATCTCCATCATTAGGGGTCCTTTGCAAAATCATTAGAAATATCAAGAAAAAAGCAACCACAGACAAAAAACGGGGAAAAGGAGGATCCCAGCGCCGTGTTTTCCCTGACAAGAACCCGATGTGACAGAGCTCGGCGTGCTGAGCGTAATTGGCAGCCTCTGCCCAGGAGAGGCCCATGGACAAACTTGCTCCAGGACGTGAGGATGCCCCATCCCTGAGCCCGCGGGTCCCCACGGCGGGGGGCGAACGGGGACCGCGGCTCTGGCACGGCTGCCGTGGGGAACATCAGCCTTCACCTGAGTAATGAGACAAAACCCAGGGAAAACACACATGAAAAGGAAGGGAAAGAGAAACTCTTAGGAAATAAGATCAAAGTCCTGCCTTCAAAAACGTTGTCCTGCAGCTACGAAGAAACCCAGATCGCCCTAATTGCGGCAGCCGTGTGCAGCGCTCGGCAGAGTGCTGGAGTGGGGGACGGGTTGGGGGGGATCCAGAGGTCCCAGCACCCAGCTGGGAGGGACAGGAGCGTAATGGGGACATGCTGGACTTGCTGGTTTTATTTTTGGAGTAGTCCTGTCCCTGCTCCCACAGGCCCATGTAGCTCAGCAGTGATTTCTGAATGAGAACCGTAGTGTGGGTCCTCACATGAAGGAGCAGAGGGAAGCTGCTGGCTCAGGACACATCACACATTGCATTTAGTACAATTGTATTAAATAAAATCGTATTAATATTTATTATATAAATACAATATTTTATTAATATTGTTCCCACTAGACATTTGAAAGAGAAACATTGGATTAACTGATGGTCAACTGCTTGGACACAGAGAATTGGTTTATGCAGGGCAAATGGTTGCAGAAAAGGAGCTGCACTGGAAAAAAAATGTCTCTCTTTTGGAAAACTGCAAAGAAACTCCAGAATTGAGGCTTGCCCAGGCTCCCTGTGCAACTTCCCAAAGAAGCAATGGAACAGAGGGAACTCCAGCCATGGAATGTTGGGGGCCAAGGGATGCCCAGGAGTGTTCTGGACACAGGGGAGCCACTGTCCTGGGCTGGCCCTTGCCAATCCCCCATTTATTGCCATGTTCAGGGCACAGACGGGCTCTGCAGGCAGACACTGCTGCCTTTCCATGGGGCTGCTGCAGGGATGGATGAGCTGGCAGGTTTGCCTCCTCTCACCCCTTTCCAGCAGTTGCTCCCTATCCTTCTCTCTGCCATAGTCCCGGAACACTGAGGTCCTACAGCACCCAGGCAGCTTCTGGTCCCCAAGGGGACATGGAGGGAGTCACAGCCTCAACCCAGCCCGACCCCTGCAATGGGTGCAGAGCACCCGGGTCTCTGCCATGGCACAGGGAAGCAGCTGGCTGGCCCTTTAAAGCCTTTTTTTTCCTCTCTTGTTAAAAGATGTCTGGGAGGGGAGCTGCCAATCTGAAAAATGATCCTTCCTTTTTTCCATTTTCTTCCTTCTCTCCTTCTAGCTTGTGCTCATCTGTTCAGGTGAACCGCAGGCACATTCATTAAATCTCTGTCTTTGACACCTCAGCTGCTTTGGAGCCCTGGGCTGCTCTTTCTCTTTTCTTTCTGTGTTTTTTTCCTGTTCCCCATCTCTGAGCCCGCCTGATCAGCACACTAAGGCAGCGAGAGCGAGCTGCAGAATCGTTAACGAAGCACAAGTCCGCTGGTGAGGTGCTGAGTGGCTGGTTTTGCAGAGGGTGTTGGGGGCACCCACTGTCCCTGCTCGTGGACAGGGAGCACTGGGGCACTGTGAGGTGCCACCGCTGGCACTAGGGTGGCACAGAGGGAGATGAGCACAGTGACAGCACAGCCTGCATCCAGCCAGCGCCCCAGGGCTGCGGCCGGCAGCCAAGGGCTTGGCTCACTCCACTGTCCTCAGTCCCACTAAATCCTGTTACTCCATGCAGGAACGGCTTCCCTGCTCCCCAGGCCTCCCTGGCTCCCCAAATCCTCCCAGGGTTCACCCTCATGCACCCATTTCTTGCCTGTCCCATAAGTCCCATCCTGACAGGGAGGCACCAATGGCTCATCTTGCCACAGATTTGCTGCTTGGCCAAGAGGGACAGAGCCCATCTACAGCAGCTGCCTCTGGATCAGCTTCTGATGCTGACTGGGGCTGGAGGAGAGAGATAACCCGCCCGGCTGCCGCCAGGAAGGATTTGGCCTCAGCTGTGCTGGCCCCTGGCCGGGTACCTGCCAACTGCTCCCAGCCCTGGAAGCCCCAGCACCAAGCAGTGAAGGTGGTGGGGATGAGATGCTCTCCATGGCCTTTGCCCGTGGGCTCAGGACAAAGGGGCAGGAGCAGGAAGGATCCCTTTGGTAGAGGCAGAGCCTCGGCAATGAGGAGGATGGCAGAAGGACTGGGGCTGGACCCAACACCTCAGGAAAGCACGTGTCCAAATCTCTCTCTGGGATGCAGTGCTTGCACGCAGGGCAGGGCAGTGTGTCCTGCAGGAAGGGGACAGCCTGGTGTGGAGAACGGGGCTGAACAGCGAGTGGCTCCAGGAGGCTCAGCAGGACTGGGACTGTAAAGATGCGAATTCCTGCAGAGTTTTGTTAGCGGGATCGGCGCGCAGCCTGGTGCCCTGCTCCGAATTAATTATCCGCTGACACGATTTCGCTTCTTTCCCTTTGTGTTATTTTAATTAACAGAGATCTCCTCCAAGCAAGCCAGCTGTCATGTAAATTGTAAAACTGTCAGCATGTACAGGAACTTAACAGGGACTGGAAGAAAGCCTTGCACAAAGGGATGTGCTACTTTCCCTTTTTGGTTTTCCTTCTCTTTTTTTAAATCTGGCACATTCGTAAAGTTAAAAAAAAGTGTGAAGACTAGGGTGGGGCAACAGATGGAGAAAACCCAGCTTTTACTTTAGATCCATTTCTTGAGGCAGAGGTGTTCTTAAGTACTTTGGATCACGATTGTTTCCTTGCACATCCCTGTAGCCTGGGCATTCCTCCCAATTCCCTTCCCCTCCATCCACGCAGGCTGCAGGTGGGATGAAACCTACCATAGGAAGGACTCAGCATCAAGCTGGGCAAAAGGAGACATCCGTGGCTTTGATATGATTAATCTGGTCTGTGTCCATTGCGGATTTCACCCACATTCATCCTGAGCTTGATGAATTCCTGTGTGCCGACAGCCAGCTGCAGGACTGGCTCCAGCTCTACTCCTGCATCATCTAGGCTTGAGATTTTTAACTATGAGCCGAAATCAGCCAGTTCTTCCCAAAACCAGACTCTGCAAACAAGCAAAACCGTGTTAATGGGCCCCATATGTCTTTGGTTAAAAGCCGCTCCAGCAGCAAGAGCAGCAGATGCAGAACGGAGCACGCGGAGCCGGAGGTACGGCGGGAGTTCATGCGAGGATACTCCATGGACATCCTATCTCCCCCAAATGCGAGCAGAAGCCTGTGGTAACCCTGCAGCAATCAATTAATAAATGTTTAGGCAAGTCAATGAAGGTTAGCAAGGCCCCAGCTCAACGGGAAGCTCAGGGAGGACAGCGGGAAGTGGAGATGCTCTGGTGCAGTGGATGGCAGCAGGACACCAAGGGGGAGATGTGCTGGGGCAGCCAGGGGTCTCTGCACTTGGTGGGACATCAAAAAGCTGTGGGGCAAGAGGGATGCTCACCAAACCTGCTCCCTGCAGAGTCACCCCCATTTTTGTAAGAAATTCTACGTTTTTCTTGCTGCCTGATTTTGGGAGAAGATCGACAGCCTGGGAAGGGCCTGGATTTTCTGCAGTGTGGTTTTCAGTGCATCATCCTTACAATCTACAGACCTGGGCTATGTCTGGATGAGGACTGAGCTACTTAATTCCATTTCTTCCCTTCCTCATCACAAATTGTTTTTGTTGCCCTTTAAGAACAGAGCAAAAAGATTCCAAACCACATTCTGGTAAAGAAGGATGGATTTTCTTTCCGAGCAGCAGCCAGGGATAAAAGCCTGGAGACAGCTGAGCAAGCTGCAGCATCACAGCCCAAATGCTGAGCTTATCCGACGAGCACAGCCGGGCTGTGAGGGCTCCAGCCTGATGCTGAGGGTTCCACAATGTGGCCAGGGGCTGGGATATGCTGATCGCATATGGAGGTTTCCTCTCGGCCCCGTTTGCACGCCAGGCATGCTGCTTGTCCACTGAAACAAATGACCTTGAGCAGCGCTGCGGGTCAATAAAATAATTTGCTAACTGATCCATCTTCTGTGGCAAACAGATGAATCAACTCCGGTTCCCTGGGCTGTTTTATGTACGGATGGGAGAGCCGTGAAGTTAAAATAACGTGTGCGGCCACATCCATCTCCGTGCAATGAAAGGATGGCTCTGAATGAATAAAGTTGTGTATTTCTAGATGGGGAAAAACCATCTCTGCATCTCCTGACACTTGATTTGGTGAGGTGGGTGCTGTTCCCCAGGACAATCTGGTCCAGGCCACACTCTCCCTTGGTGGAGCATTGTGTCCCCTTTGTTCCTGCTTTCCACCCATCTCCTCCAGCAGCTCCACTGCCCTGATATGTTCCTGATGGCCTCTCCTGGGCTTCAGCTCCCGGACAACCCTTGGCCATCCTGTTCTTGCCACCACCTCATTTCTCCACAAGGAATGGAGACTCCAATTCCAGCCACAAAGGTGACTCACAGCCGGGAGCTGGAGTACAGTGAGAGGCACACTCGGTTTTTACTGATCTCCAGCGCAGCAAAGCTGTTAAAAGCAATTAAGAAATGGCTGTTTCCATCCTGGCAATGCAACCTCCAGCAACACTGGCAGGGGGTGGGCAGGAGCTGGAGTCACCGGGGCTGGTGCGCGCGGCCGGGCTGCATCTGTCAGAGAGTGCGGCAAACTGGGGCACTCGGAGGGAGCAGAAAGGCCCCGAGGCAGCCTGTGCTCACTGAGCCCCTAATCACAGCGAGGTGATTAATGCCCTTCTGCTCCCGTGCGCCGCTGCTCCGCTCCGCGCTCCCCTCGCTCAGCCCTGCTGCCTCGGCAGGTCCCACACCGGCGGGCACCAGGCACTCGGCTTTGCAGGGATGGTGCTCAGTTTTCCCGGTGCTGAAAGCAGGGGTGAAGCCGGCAGTGGGAAAGGGCGGGGCAGAGCAAAATCAGTGGTTCATCGTTGGCTACGAAACAGTCTGTGAATTAATGTCTGTTCTTGGGAGAGGGGTTTTTATCACCTCTTCTCCCAGAGCTTCCCAGCACTGTCTGTCAAGGGCCAGCATGTTTCAGGATTCCTAGGGCTGAGACTCAGACTTGGCTCCTGCCTCATGCAGCCTCGGACGGCCTGGAACTGCCCCGTATCAACTGCTTTGTAGATCAGTCTGATGAGTGCTGTGCTGTTGGTTTTAGGCTGGTGCAATGAAAGCAGGATCTGGGAGCAGGAGACAGCCCAGATTCAAGCTCAGGGCCTCCCCAGGGAGTGGCATCCCAGGTTTCAGTGCTGAGGCAAAGGTTGCTGGGGTTAAAAATTCCCTGTGCCCTACTGCTCCAGATGCTCATTTTCTAAATCCTTTATTAAAATTGCTGGTACAAACACAATTTTGTAGGAGGTTCCTGCAGTCCCTGCAAGCAGGAGGAGGGTACTGGTGAGTTCCTCATGTCAGACACAAGTCAGGTGCCCAAACTCCTCCTCTGACAGCTGGAGCACAGAGGTGGGAGGAGAAAGGGGGAGTCCTGGAGCCCAGCACTTGCTGATCTCAACACTGCATTGTGCTGCAGGATGGACACCTTCCTGGGGGATGCAGGTGGAATGTGTCCCCGTCTGCTCTCCCATAGTGGGGTGGGTTACCTGGCCATGCTCCTCTGGCTTCTCCCCACACGTTAACAGGGTTAGGCATAGCTCAGCCAGGTTAGGCACAGTTCAGCCAGGCTAGGCACAGCTTAGCAGCAGCAAATGTCAGTGAGCAGGAACAAGCTGCTCATTCCCAGGAGGAGAGAGGTCACGGTTTGCCTGTCCCAGAGGTTAACAAACCCTGCACAGCCACCCCAAGGGCACAGGAGCTGCTTTAGCTGGACACCAGAGATAAAAGAGCTGCTCAGAGGGCTCAGAAAAATGGGGTCCCTTCCACAGGGCCACAGGAAACACCTCGTGCCCCAGCAGCGTCACACCGTGCTCCTCTTCCTTGGCCACGCACTGGGCAAAGCTCGCTCCGCACCGGGATTGCTGCAGGGCACTTCCTGCGAGCCATTAAAGGACATTGGGTAATTAATACCTTCCATGCATGAGGAAAAATGAAAGGCGGGTGGGAGGAGGAGGGGAGCAGGGAGGAGGCAACTCCATTTTGAAGGCTGTTGGGGTGGTTTTCCCTTGGCGTGTTGTTATAATTTGGAGGCTCCTGCATGCTGCAGTGTTCACACCTCTCAGATGTTATTCACAGCCTGATTCCAGCCAGCACCACAATGCTCTCAGACTGTGCAGGATCCATGCTGCCTGTTGGAGCAGCTCTCCTCCTCCTCATCCCTTGGGATCACTGCAGGATGAGCTGAGGCTGCCCCACACTCCAGGCTCAGCACCCATCCAGCTTCTCCAAACCCCCTCCATAGCTGAGGGTTACAGGAAAGGCCCCTCTGTGCTAAAGAAAGCTTCATTTCAGCACCTTAAATACAGTTTCTTAACAAAAAAAATGTTTATTTGCTGAATAATAATAATAATAATAATAATGATAATAAAAGAATTCCAGCCTCGAGGCATGTAGTGGGATGACTGCAAGCTCATTGGAGCGTGTGTCCATTACCGTCCGCACTCCAGACCCCGGCGCAGCCCCGGCGCTTTATTCCAGGAGAGTGACTGACAGACCCTGATCGATGCTGATTTGGGTCTTAAATAAACACACTGGCGCTGGTTTGCTGGGAAGAGAGAGGTGTCAGCATCTGGCTGACAGGCAGAGAGAGACAAACTTTGCCAAACGGGCATTTCTTAGCAATATTTCCCGTTTTTGCAATTTATTTCCCTTCTCTCAGCACTATGCCATAGGAGCTGGGCAGAAGCTGGGATGGGGCAGGAAGGTTTCAGAACAGAGTTATTTTGCATTTTACTCCTTTAACTATGTCTTCTGACAGAAAAGATAGAAAGACAGAAAAATAGAGTACAAATATTCAAACATTCAAACAGAATTGTGCTGCTAAGAGCCACCAGATCTCGCTGGTGCCTGATCAGACCATCAAGCAGGGAAAGGTGCTTCACTGCCAACAGCTGCTGTCAAGGCAAAAGCCCTCTGATAATTTGCTGAGCTGTGGCAATTCACATCTGCAAGAGCTGTAAGAGCTCCAAGGAACCCCGAGATTCTTGGAAATGTTTTTCACCAGCATCATGTAGGTCTTAAAATTACTGGAAATGGCACTTGAGAGTTGAGTGACTCAGGCTGCTACAGTTTGGAAAATATCACTCAGGTCATTTTTTTTGCCCTTTGAGAATGATTTTGTCATATCCAACACATCCCCAATGCCCATTTCTCCTTTACTGCCATGTCAGGCATCAATATTGAAACAGCAGCAGATAAAGTTCGTTGCTGCAACATCCCAAATACTTCTGTGCACCCATGTTCTGATGACTCCCTGTGGGGTGACTGTTATCTCCTCATCTCTGACCCTGCGTGCCAGCAGATTCCAGCCTGGGCAGAAATGAAGGTCACAAGTTACTGAGCCAATCTGGGAAAGAAATTCCAGGAGAGCAGATCGGGATTGTTTTAATTAAAGGAAAGAGGCAGGGGAAGGGGGGCAGAGCAACACTCGAGCAATCAAACAACATTTTCCCCTCATGAACAGTTTGAGGTAGGATTAAGATGGCTGAAATTGTCTTTTTAAAGGAATGTAAAAATGTGGATGTTGGATGATTGACAAATAAAGGGCACTTTCCTTTAATTTAAATATGCTCCTAGTTTGTGCAGAATATGTTAATTTATACATTGCCTAAATAGCCAGTAGCTATTGTCTGTAAAACCACATCAGATCAGGGCAGCAGGGCAGTTAATGTACTGGCTGGATGTTATGGCTGGTCAGTGAAGCGATCCGAGCTTCCTTCCACTGGCTCCCAACCCCTAAATGGAATAGCTGAGCTGTAAAAAACTGCCAGGGGCATAAACTGAAGTTCATTCTGTCAGCCTTCAATAGGACAAGGCTCTCCTTCCCACAAGGACCCGTCCATACCCTCAGCCCCAGCCCAGCTCCTGCTCCTCTGTGACCCCAGAGCTGTTCCCCTTCTACTGAAGAGCCCTCCAAGACCCTTTGCTCTCCACAGGGATGATTTCTTGGGGAACATACAGCCCACCCCAGGAGCTGTTCACAGCTTTCCCTGATCCCGTGCTCCCCCCATGCCTCAGTTTCCCTGGCTGCAGGCTCTCCCAGACCCTGCAGCCCAGCTCTCCTGGGGCTTTGGTCACATCTCCTCTCTCCCAAGGTCCCACAGCAGGTCTTAGCCTCCCCAAAAAGTCCTGCTCTGCTCCTGCCATGCCGTGACCTGCCCTGGGATTTTCTGCTGGGCCTCCTGAGCAGTCTTGGGGGCCCAGCTGGATTTCTAACCCTGACATTTGGGAGCCTCTGCCCCAAAGGTCCTGAGTATGATCCATCCATGCCTGACCTGCCTCTTCCTCTGCCTTCATGTGTAGCCATGACTTGGTCTGGTCTCTGGAGCAATTTTTAATGCAGAGAGGCTTCTAATTAACAGGATTCTGAAGTTAATTAAGACAATCTCGTTTAGATCTCTCCATGAGTGCTCACAAGGGCAATGCTCCTTCCCTGGGCTCCTTGGGAGCCTCCACTCACCTCTCAAATCACACCCCAGGAACTGTTGTGTCTCGGGAAAGGGTCTGGGATGTCACCTTAAAGGCTGCCAGGTCCTGGAACATGTTTTTCCAAAGGACCAAATGACCAACATGGAAATCCAGACTCCACAGACTTCAGGGCCATGCTCCAGCCTTCCTGGGTCCTCCATTCCCTTCTGGACAAAGCTGCTGTCTCAATAGGTGACTCCTAAGGAGAAACTCTGGTCTCCCATGTCAGCCCAAAACCAGCAACATTACGGACCCATCTTGTCTAAGAAAGGTCCATCCTCTGCATTCCCAATGCCTTCCCAAAGATCAGTCTGGATTAAGTTTACAGTGAGATGATAAGCAGTAATAATACTGCTGCCTTGCCCCTAATTATTTTCAATATAATTACGTACCCTCAAGAAACCTTTTAAATAGCACACTCTCCTCAGCGCTTCGGTCCAAGGGATTCATTTGTCTCAGGAAAGAAATATTCTTGGGGCTGAATCCTTCATTAGTCTTTCCTGGAGAGACTCCTGCTGAAGTCAGCGGGGTATGTGTGCCCCACTGGAGGATGTGGGGCTGTGCCTGCCTGGGTGGTGCCGACCACGGGAAGATTTTACAAGCCTCTCGGAATTTGGTTTCTTGGCAGCATAAAGCATTTGGCAGGGGAAAAAAGCCTGAAGGTCTGCTGGAAAGTATCAGTGAATGACTCCGAGTTTCATCGTCCTTTATCAGCTTCTTACACTTCCTTTTCTTGTGTTTTAATCCCACACAAGTCCTGTAGCTCCAGTGTGTGAAGTAAAAAGAGGGAAGACACTCAGAGTCTGAGATCATACTGTGTGAGCAGGTGCAAATCAAAAATGCATCATCTTCACATCATTGTGGTGCCCTGCCCCACCTGGAGATCAAAGTGGGAAGGAACAGCAAGGCCAGTGTGTTTGGGAGGAACTAAATGCATACATTGAATTATTTATACAATATATTTTCAGGTGGTCCAGAGTTTCTCTAAGCAAATTGACTTTTCATTCAGAGTGTGCTCAGATGGGATCTTGTCTGTGGCACCCACATGGAATTTCCCATAAAAAAAGTTGCCCTTGACTGGATTCTCCACTGTCCCTGTTCCCTGCTGCCCTCCTGTTGCACTGCTGGCAGCACGTCCAGGGTCTGGGATTCCCATGCATGCCCACAGCCCCAGGATGGGATCCCCATCCGTGCCCACAGCCAAAATCTGCTCCTGCTTCCCATGTTCAAACCCATGGGATGCTCAAAGCAGGATTCAGTTTGTGGGTTTTCAGCAATTAATGATCTTTTTAAGATGAAAAACCTGTATAAATGGATGCTTTCCTATGATCCTGTTTTATTTACCTGCTGGCACAGTGGCTGTGACTCCACTTGGATTTTCATCCTGCAGAGACTCTTCTGTGCCTTATAGGGTGTCCTGAGCACTCCCCTGGATTTAGGGGTTATTCCTGGTGGATGAAGCATCCAACACCTGCTTGACTCCTAGACCAAGGAACAGGAACCATGGCATCCCCAGTCTGCATCCCTGAAATCCTCTGGGGAAAGGGAGGACTCTTACTGGGAAGTGACAGCCCAGCCCATCCCTCTCTGTGCATTCCCACACACCTGCATTCCAGACTGTCCCTTCCGTGCACCAGTGTCTGAAAATCAGGGATGACTTTCCAAGGAAATTTCCTCACTGAAATAGTTAATGAGGACTGATCCCATCCCCCAGCTCTCTCCCCCCAGCTTGCCACCCCTCTGAAAAAAAATCAGAATAATAATTAAAAGATGCCTAGAAACGCTCTTGGAAGAGCATAAATTCTGAAGATGAAAGTAAATGATTAAAATAATTAAATACTTCAAGTTGACAAGCAGAAGCAGAATCTTGCCAACGGACATTTGTCGGTAATTAGTTAATTAATCCTAACACAAATTATAAGCCATAACAAACCAGTCAGGCTGAACGCAGCCGGCTGTTCGGAATTAAACTTAGAAAAAGAGGGAGTGAGAGAAAGAAGAAAGAAAAGTTTGGAGATTCTTGCAGATCTGAGGCAAGATGCTGTGCAGGAGCTGGTGTGCCCCTAGGAAAGGCAGCCAGGACAGGGGCAGGAGTTGGGGCAGAACAGGGCTGTGTTCCCACCTGGCAGGAGCACAGTGGGATGGGATGCATGGAATAGGCAGTACAGAGCAGGATTTGGGATTTCCACCCTTTTTCTGTGAGTAAATGCAGCACAAAGGCTTCCCAGCTCTGTTTCCTACTCTGCCACTGGTACCAGTGTGCACTTGAGAACATCCTTGCCATGGGAATGAGCTGGTCTGGGCAGGTCCACAGGACCTCCAGGTCCGCAGGCAAGTGGTGACATTAATCCAGGGGTTTCTGGAAGATGCGTGGACCCGCATCTGTGAAGGGCTCAATCCTGGAGTGCTGAGAGGGCAGCTGCAAACCAGCTGCCCATTAACACCCTGGAAGGTGTTTCTAGGACAGGCTGGAAAAGCAGGGTCAGTGCTTGGGAGCTGGGTCCTGCCAGGGAAACTCGGTGCAAATGACACCAGGACACGTGTGTGGTCAGCAGGGACCCGGCATGAGCCTGATGCCATCCAAATCACTGGGAAGTTGCGGAAGACAGAGCCCTTGTGCGATGGAAAGAGGTTAATGAGCTGTGGGCTGGTTTCTCACCTCCGGTCACCTTGGCTCAGGTCCAATTTTCAGCCCTAGATTAAGTGAGGTTGGTGATCCAGAGGCAGAACACGGTGACTGACAGCTCATCTGCGGCTGCACCACTGTGTTCACACGTCCAGCCGGGGCTGGGGACGCACTGAAGTGCCAGGCTTTGCCCTTCCTTCAGCACGAAAAAGCTCTGGAGCAGCCAGAGTCGGTGTTCTGACAGAGAGGACCTGCACATCCCCAGCACGGGGACACTGCTTGGTGACAGACTGGGCCAAATGACATCTGGCAATGCAGCTTAAGTGAGAAATGGGACATACAGGTTGCAAATGGGCTTTTAACAGGATGGAAAAGAAGGCATGAAACGTTTTGAAAGAATAAACAGATACAAGGGAAGTGTGACTATCCCACAGATCCCACATTGTTGGAGGAGTTGCCAGTGAGTGATGTGCCACGTCTGGGCACGTATCATGTGAGGGGAAGTATGAACATATGAGTGCACATGACCATCTCCTGATGTGATTTACATGCAGAGGAGAAAGAGATTATTTACAAGACAATGAGAATTAACACTGAAGAAATTCAAGGCCTGTCTCTTTCAGCCCAAACTCCCTGAATTGCCTGCACAATGGGTTCCTGTTTTCCATCAAATCCATCCAGAGCTCTGCTGAAGACAAAGTTTCATTCGCATGTGCGTGAGCATGTGTACGCGCGTGTTCTAAGTGTTTTGCATTATGTGAGCTCTGACCTTCAGAGGGGAACAGAAGGAATATTTTCCCCCCTGAGGCTAGAGTTGTCAGTGAAATGTCTGTCTTCCTTAATAATTTCAATCCGGGTGACAGGGGACAGGGCATTTTGCTCTGAACGAACGTACTGTAAAAACTGTCAGATAGAATTTGTCTCAAGAAGCAACATTTCTATCCATTCGGGGTCATAATTACAGGCATCTTATGACCTGTGGAGCAGCACATTTTTCTCAACCAAAAAAAAAGGAGTCCTAAAATAGGTGGTTTGGTCTTCTGCAGAGCTTTGGATTGAACCTAAATGGAATCTAACAAACAACAGTGATCTGCAGCAGAATGCTTTCTTCGTGTTTGCTGGCTGCTTTTTTAAATCCAGAACAAACTGTGCACTGAAGTGACGTAGCAGACAAGAGGGACAGAAATTGCCATTCACTGGGCTGGAGTAATGGCCTATTTCTCCTAAATCCTGCCTCCTAACTGCCTGCCTCTCCAAATTTCCTCCACACTGACACTAGCCAGCGTCTTGTTAATGAACTGAATAAGTAACTAAATGGGTGATTAACCAAATGAGCATGACGATAATTTGATTGCACTTTCCCCACTTTTAAAGCACAGGAAATAGTAAGAAAAGAAATAATTCAGTGACCAGCAGGAATTCAAACACGACAGAGCTAGAGGAGCTGAGGGGAGCTTTGACTAGATGTGGCTGTCAATAAATCCCCCACAACACTGCAGAAATCTCTGGCTAAATATTTAGATTCCTTGATTTGTGCCTCCACACAGAAGAAAAAACCTACTAATTGATTTGAAGCAGCTTTTACTTATATGGTTTGATTTTATAATTAGCAACAATCATGAAATGGATCATCCTGCTGTTATGTGCAGTTATGAGTCACACACCACTCAAAGCTGGACACCATTTTGGGGACACCACCCTGGGTTCGTATCATGGAGCCTGCAGTGCCTGTGGCATCCCAACCTTACTGAGGTCTGAGTGACAAATCAGACTGGGAGAGGGAACCCAAAGTTACCACAGTGGGAAGATGCCCTGCACTCCTGGGGAGGGAGAAATGGGAAAACTGAGAATTAACTCCCTATCCTGGGTCATCCCAGCTGCTCACAGTGGATAGTCCTCTTCTCCACCCCAAGCAGACAATGGTGACCATGGCAGAAGCACAGGAAAGGAGCATCCGGCTGAGGAGCAAGGCCCCACCTGGACTCTGGAACCTTCTCACCTGCAAGATCAATCCTGCCAGAGACACAAACATTAATCAGCTGATGGCAGGGCAGGTTACAATCCATTTTCACCTGCACACTCTGATGGATGCCCCATTCTTGCCATCACAGGTGGAGAGGAAACACTCTGCAGTGGGCCTGGGAGTGAGGAGCAGAGCAGCTCTGGGAGGCAGAGGGGTGCCTGTAGGATTCATGGTACGGGGCACTGACATTCCCTGACAAGTTTGCCATGAATGAGGACTCTTGGAAGGAGTTTTGGTGGTAGCGGGCAAGGAGGACAGTCCCTCCACACTGAGGTTAGCCTGGGAAATGTCTGGAGGGGGAGCATCTCAAGGTCAGAACAATCCCTCTGCAATGCTGCTGTGCCCCTGAAAGCGAGCACTGAAGGGGGATGCTGACAGCCTGCTCTGCATGCCAGGAGAGCCAGGCTCAGGATTTAAATCCCACTGACAAACACCTCCATCCAGGTAGTGTCTAACACTGTCAAAACAAATGTGAAAGAGATACTGTAGCTTTGCTCACTAAAACGTCAGCAAGAGCTGCTCTCCAGGGACTCTGAGGCATCGTGGTGGGAAGGACAGAGCCAGACTTGGCACCAGGGTTGCCACAGCCTGGGCATGGGAGGAACAAGGTAAGGCTTGTCCCTGCCCATCCCTGAGGGGAATCTGTTAAAAGACGCCATGGTTAGGCCCACAGAAAGTAAGTTCCAGGAGCTCTGTGGAGCCCAGACAGGGAGATTAGGAGCAAAGCCCTGTGTAAGCCTTGCAGGGTTCATTTTGGGGTTGGTGATCCGAACCACACGCTCTGGCAGCTGGAGAGAAGCTCAGTGAATCAAGACATTTCTATTCCCATCCACTCCGTCACCCTGCCCTGTGATCTCCTAAATCATTTCTCCTCTCTGCACCTTCATTTCCTGCACTTGAAAGAGCAAGAACATGCAGATTCCTTTCTTCTCTGGAAAGCAGGATCTCCTGCAGGAAACTTTTGTCCCGGCATTCCAGTAACTGTAACATCATCTTTACTAATACCATATTGAGAGACAACAAAGGACAAAGGCTGGTGCAAGCACTGCTCAGACGATCCCTGGAATGACAAATCCCTCCCATCCTGCCATCCTGGGTCACACCACAGCCCCACGCTGGTCGTATGAGATGGGGACTGAGCAGAAAGCTGAGCCCAGATCCCTCAGGACAGCGTTTCCCAGCCCAAGGCAGCAGCAATGCACCCAGGAGGGCTCGGCATAGCCCTTCTGGAAGGGCAACAGGACATTGGGATCACCAGACTGGGAGACAGAGGTAGAACACGCGGAGTTTTCCTCCTCCTCTGCCACATTTAGGGCGCTGTGTTCCCTGCCTGTAAAAGGTGTTCTCCTGCTCTCACAGGAGAGAGAGGGATGCCAGTAGCCAGGCTACTCACAGCTTTTGCTTTTGGAATATCCCCATGGAGGTCATGGAGCAAACAACACATGAATACACATAACTGCAGTGTTTGTCTTGAAAATAAAACAGGCAAAGGCACATTCCATTTTAAGACATGCTGCAGCCTGGACAGTTTCCCTTTAATGGTGGAAAATATTCCCTGCTTTCTGCTGGCAGAACTGTCCTGCTAGTGTCATGGACTTGCATGAGGAGCACCTTTACCCCAGGAAGAGGTAGGTGTGCACTGGCTGCACATGTGTTCCTAAACAAGGAAATCCAATCTGTCAAGAAAATTCAGTAACAACTTTCACGCTTAATTGTACCCCAGGGCCCCAAAAAAATCAACTAGGATGGTAGTTGTGGATTTTTCATTAACCTTCTCTTAAAAAGGTCTCAAAAAATAACACTGAGTGAGAAGGGCTGGTTGTACATGTGGAATACGTGTGGAGATCTACAGGGGAAAAATGCAAAACTTCAGGTTGGATCCACACAGAAAATCCTTCAGTAGAAGAAAACACCATAGTTTGATTTACACACGCAGCACTCAATTGAACAAGTGTAGCTACAGGGCATTGGAAAACAGTCAAAATGGTGAATTTGCTGCTTGCACACATTTATACTGTTTCCTAGAGACAATCTACTGTTGCTTTTTGGCATGTTTAGTATTTTTTAGACCACACAAAGGTTATGTTCAGTTCTCGTAATGACTGGGTGTTTGCCATATGCTGGAACATCCTGAATTTTCTCTCCTGGGGCTGCCTCAAACCCACAGATTTTGGATGCTTTGGTGGCTCCTCTTCTCAGCATGGGGCTGGATTTGTGGAGCTGCACTCAGAGAACATGTTAATCATAGAATCATTGAATCTTGATGGAGCTCAGGCAGGGCATAAAACAAGGGCCGGTTGGAGTCACCTCAGTGAAACAGTGCCCAGGCAATCACAGGATGGTTTGTTTGGTTTTTTTTTTCCTCTTGTTGTTAATTATTCACATTACAGGCACACCTGGAAGCCTCTGGGTGGAAGTGTCCAAGATCAGGCTGGAAGAGGCTTGGAGCAACCTGGTCTAGGGGAAGGTGTCTCTGCCCACGGCAGGGAGTGGGACTGGGTGATCTTTAAGATCTCTTCCAGCCCAATCCATTCCAGGATTTCTGTGCAAGAAGGCACTTTTTTTGTCCTGGGAAATTTAAGTAGATTGAGACTGGGGAGAAAATAGAGAATAACGTTCGCTGCTCAGCAGCTGCTAGAACCTATGTCCAGCCAGGTGATGAACCACAGATGCCACCCAAGGTCTCTACCTGAGCTCATGGAAGAGCTTTGAAGCCATTAACTGATAGGAAAATCCAC
The DNA here is from genome assembly GCF_009650955.1 of Corvus moneduloides. Taxonomy (NCBI): domain Eukaryota; kingdom Metazoa; phylum Chordata; class Aves; order Passeriformes; family Corvidae; genus Corvus; species Corvus moneduloides. The sequence continues at coordinate 4,241,773 of NC_045498.1, forward strand.
AGGGTCATCTTAAGATCTGGGAAAAAATCCTATATTGGCTCACTGGGTGAGCCAGGCTCGGGATTGTCCCTTTGGCTGTGGGGAACCAACTTCAGATGGTTTTGGTGCACACGTGTACTGACCATCCCCCTGTGCTGGCACTGCTGGGGCTGCACGTCGGATCCTGGGGCAGTTCTGGGCCCTTCATGACAAGAGAGACGTTGAGGGGCTGGAGCGTGTCCAGAGAAGGGAACGGAGCTGGGGCAGAGTCTGGAGCACCAGGAACGGCTCAGGCAGCTGGAAAGGAGCTCAGCCTGGAGCAAAGGAGGCTCAGGGGGGACCTTGTGGCTCTGCACAACTCCCTGACAGGAGAGTGGGTGAGGTGGGGCCGTCTCTCCTGCTATGAAGAGAGTCAGCTCAGTGAAGAAAAAGAGCAAATGGCCTCAAGCTGAGACAGGGGAGATTCACATTGGGTATTAGAAAAATTTTCACTGTTCACATGATCAGATATTGGAAGGGGCTGCCCAGGGAGGTGGTGGAGTCACTGTCCCTGGAGGTGTCCAAGAGGCGCTGGGTGATGTTCCAACGGCAGTGCTGGTTGATGGACTGAATAATCTTAAATCCAACCGTGCTGATTCCGTGGAAATCTTACATGGACGCAGCACTTGGGGACACGGTTGAGTGGGGGGTATGGGGATGGTGCTAGGCTGAGGGGGACCTCGGAGGTCTTTTCCAACCTCAGTACCTCATTAAGTCACCCCGTGTCTCTGCGGCCCTTTCCACCTTTAACCATCCCGTGATTCCAAACAGATGGAACTCGACCCCCTCAGATCCCCGCCCCCACCTCCCTCAGGGCTCCGGAGCCCCGCGCGGGCGGCCGCTCTCGCGAGCGGTGACGTCATCTGCGCGCGCGGACGCGCAGGCGCGGCGGGGCGGGCCGGGCCGCGCTGTGTCACGGCCATGGAGTACCTGATCGGCATCCAGGGCCCCGACTACGTCCTGGTGGCCGCGGACACCGTGGCGGCCACCAGCATCGTCCAGATGAAGCACGGTGAGACCCTGGGGGGCTCCGGGGCCCTGTGTTAAGCCCTGGCCCGGTAGGGTGTCCCGGGGCCCCGGGCTGACGGCGGCGTGCGCGGTTGGGGTGCTGCGGGCCCGCCGCTCGGGCTGAGGGGAGGCTGTTCACAGGGGAGGAGGTTTCTCGGTTTAAGCGCTGCCGGGCCCCTCAGGGGAGGTGTAGTTGCTGTAGGAAGTGCCGGGCGGCCTCTGGAAATGCCGGGCGGCCTTTGGAGCACGGAGCCAAAGCAGGGCTTAAATCGCCGCTTGCTCCGGGTAAAGTCCCCCGTCCTGACCGCGTGTGACCGCTCTGTGTTGGGTTGTCAGCTTAATTTACCTGTTCAGGTGAGCGTTAGCTTGTGACCCCAAACCTCGCTCTGCACCGCAATGTAGAAGTGTTAAAAAACCGCACAGGGATAACGATGTGACAGGAGGTGCTCGCTATGCCTAATTCACTGGTAAAACGTAATTCATGGGAAAAAAGGGATTATGGGGAGTAAAAGTAGCAGTGAAAACCACAGCACGAGACGCAGAAGCCAGACTGAAATACGGCTTTGGTTTCTTTGTGTGGTAAAACATGTAGGGCGTCACCAAGTCTCTGGAATTCTCTAAAGTCAATTTTTCTTCCTGCTGTTGCAATGACCTAGACTGAAGCTTGTTCTGTTCTAATGACTGTGATTTAGAAGCTCTTTTTAAAAAAGTTGTAGAATAGAGGATTGATAAATCCATGCAAATGACTATAAATAAATCCATATAAAACATTTACCTCCAGTGTTTCACTTCAAGGCTGTGATAGCCAATTGGAGCAGTGTTAGAGGCTGTGAAAGCTGGTGGCACTTACAAAATAAAAATTGAATCACTTTAAAAAACGTTTTCTAAGTTAGTGTTGTTTCCGAGTAGGTTTGTTCATAAACTTTAAGGAAGATGTACTTTGAACATAGGATTTAGTTGCTTTTGCTGGGGGAGAACAGCTCATAAATTTCAGGTATTTATTTAGAATATTAATTTGTAAATTAATTTCAGCCTGGAGGAGTTTCGGGGTCACCTAATTGCCCCTTCCAGTACCTGAAGGGAGCCTGCAGGAAAGATGGAGAGGGACTATTTAGAAGGTCCTGGAGTGACAGGACAGAGGGAATGGCTTCCCACTGCCACAGGGCGGGGAGAGATGGAATAATGGGAAGGAATTGTTCCCTGTGAGGGTGGGGAGGCCCTGGCACAGGGTGCCCAGAGCAGCTGTGGCTGCCCCTGGATCCCTGGCAGTGCCCAAGGCCAGGCTGGGTGGGGCTTGGGGCACCCTGGGACAGTGGAAGGTGTCCCTGCCATGGCAGGGGATGAGCTGTAAGGTCCCTTGCAACCCAAAGCAGTCTGGGATTGCAAGGGCTGAGCAGTGCCAGTGGCTTTCCCTGAGCTCCAGACAGCAGCTCCTGTGCTGTGATAACTTTTGACATTGTGTTAGAGGATTGTGACACTTCATGCCTGTCTTGCAGCAGAGGTTGTTCAGCAGCATTTACTGAGCTGGAGGGGAAGCTCAGAGCTGGAGGTTTGGTGTTTGTCCATGACCTGCTCTCAGTGGAGAGAAGGGATTTTTCCTTCACTCCAACAGCTGCTCAGTGTCTGTCTGGGATATCCAAGTGCCAGATACTTGCTCTGATGAGAGGAGACTGTGAGCACAGGATTGTCTTCAGCGCTGTCTTTACAAGAACTTAAATCCCCTCAAACACACACAAACTTTTTCTGTTTTAAACTGCAGTTATGACTAAAAATGTAGATTACGGTTCCTTAATTTCCTGTTTATAAGTGGGCTTCTTTACAGTTTATAATTGTTACTTTAATTTTCTTTCTTTTTGGTTGTTTATTTTGGGGGGTTTTTTCACAAAAAATTGCAAGCAAAAAAAATGTTTCTGGAAAAGCCTTGTTCCCATAAGCTTCTGATTTTTAAGGCTGCTGGATATAAGGAAAAGGGGATCATTTGACATGGAATTAGTTTCTGGATTTTGTGAGATTGCTGTTGCTCAATATGTTGATATTTCAGCTTTATATTAAATTGTTTGTTTCTGTTGCTGAATAATTGAATAAAGTTAAATAGTTACAGAGCAACGTTCTTATTCCTGATCCCTTATGCTTTGAACACAATATTCTGTGTGAAGCTTTATTCTTTCCTACCTTGTTTCTGAGGTAGGAAATACTACATATTTCTGGAATGCCTCCCTTCCTGAAGGGCTTTGTTTCTCTTTAACAACTCTTGTGTTCCCTGTCACCAGCTGTGAGGCACCAAATGTCAGTGTTTGCTCAGAAGGGCTATTTACTGGTGCTCGAGGTCATGATGCAGTTATTCAAATCCTCTTCTTGCTTCTATAAAGTCCTGATGCGTCAGGATATTGGCAAAATAAGTTATTCTTCCTCATGACCATGGCTCTCAATGTTATTTTTCTTTGCCTAGACCATGACAAAATGTTTAAGATGAGTGAAAAGATCTTACTGCTGTGTGTGGGGGAGCCTGGAGACACGGTGCAGTTTGCAGAATACATCCAGAAAAATGTTCAGCTCTACAAAATGAGAAATGGTGAGTGAAGCAGGACAGGCACTGGGGGTTGGGAGCAGAGCTAAGGCTGGTTTCCAGGTGAACGTTGGTGGAAAGTGCTGTCCTCAAATCTTCTGTAAAGATTTCTGCATTTTTAGTGTCCAGTAAAGGTGATAATTCAGGCAGGATGTAGAAATAGGGGGTGGATTGTACAGTATATTAGAAGATTTATCCAAATCCCAGCAAACTTCTTTGCAATATAAATGACATAAATATTTCACTAACAGACTTATTATTCTCTTAATATGTCGATTGCATGCCAGCTGTTACCAGTTCTTCTGGTATATTGGACAAAAAAGTCAAGCTACGTGTCTTTAATATTTTAATTTTTTGAAGCCAGAATGAGACAAAAGGCACAACATTTTGTCGCTAAAAAACACTTTGTTATTTCCAAATAGAAATGGGAAGGCAGGAGGTGAAACATGAACATGGATTGGGGCTGTTATCAAATAAATAGTCACATTTCTTCTCCAGGTTATGAATTGTCTCCCACTGCAGCTGCAAACTTCACCCGGCGAAACCTTGCAGACTATCTCCGGAGTCGGGTGAGTATCAGCTGAGAGATTTTGGCAAAGGCTTCCAGGGAACATTTCCATCCTCAAATAATGGAGTCCGAAAAAGGTGGGAGCTGCTGTCTTTAGTGATAAATTTGGAACTGGCTGCTCAGGGACATAGTGGGTCAAGGAACAACTGAACGTGGCACTCAGTGCTCTGGTGTGGGTAACAAGGGGTTGATGGGTCACAGGTTGGACTCGATGATCTTGGAGGTCTTCTCCAACATCAGTGATTCTGAGATTCTGTGAGTTCATGTTGCTGAAGTAATGTCTTAGTAAAATAGAAGTGTTTGCGAATTTAAAAAACTTATCACATCACTTATCAATAACTCATACAACCATAGACTTAAAATTCCAGCCATGGACCCAATAAACACTTTGTCACACACTGCAGACGTGAAGTGAATTAAACTTCTTGAACATTGAGATAAGGTTGTGGGTTTTCATGCAAATACACCAAATCCGTTTAATCTTCTTGGAAAATGATTTCATAGAGCAAAGCTGTTTGATGTACTTAGGAAAACAAGTGCCTTTTGTAAACAGCAACATGAGGCTTTCGGTAAATACCACATCCAAGTTGGGGTTGTGTTTTCAAGTTACTGAACTGCAATTACTGATGTTTCCCAGGGTGATTATTTTCACAGTATGAAAGGCTGCTGTGAAGGGGCAAACAAACCTTTAATGATCCAAGGTTAGGAAGAATTTCATTGAGAAGAATGTTAATGTGCTATATGAAAGAAAACAGGAGGAAGGAGGATGTTGAGAATGAAGTTCATCAGCTCTGTCAGGGATAGAGTGTGGGCTAAATTGTGTTGCTGTTCTAACAGTGCACTTATCAGGCCTGAAATCAGGTTTTGCAGTAGCAAATAAAGGCCAGTATTAACCTCAGAGCTGTATTGTTGAGAGCTACACATGTGTAGAGTGCAAATTCTTCCAGAACTCATCCACAGGAACAGCCAGAGGTTATTGTTCTCCTTTCTGATGTGGCTCACAGCTGCAGGTAGCAATTTTTCCTTGTGGGTCCCTTCCAACTCAGGATATTCTGTGATTCCACACTACTGTTCTGGTTTAAATGGCTTCATCCAACTACATGGCTGGTAGGTGATGGCTGGCAGTGATGCTGTTTGCTTTAGCTTGTATTGAGGTGTGATTTGGAAGGTCTGTGTGTGTTTTGTGCATTCCTGTGCAGTTCTCGAGGCTGATGTGAAGCGGTGACGCTGTTGGGGCCTGGCCCTGGTGCTGATGGCTCATCTCAGGGACATCTGACCTGCACAGATGAGACTGAGTGTCCTTTCAGCAGAGGCAGCTATTTGTTACATATCAGTTAAAGTACCTTTAACAGGCTTTTTGGTAAACCTGCCCATCAGGAAGCGGCACTGATGTGGCACCTTTGTCTTCCTCTGTGCCACGTCCCTTGAGGCCTGAGACTCCCTTTGGCTCCACTCCTTCCTGAGCCTATGCCTGTCTTCCAGCTCACCTGCTCCAGATGGGCAGCACAGTGGGGAGGACACTGGCAGAGGCAGATGTGTTTATTTACCGGAGACAAAACGCTGCTCTGGTGCAGATGGCAACGCCCCGGGGCGCGCGGCGCTCTCTGACACTGCTGTCACACTACACTGATCTCCACTCTGCAGGCAGAACCCTTTTCCTCTAACCATAGCACTTAATGGTTTGTTTGTGGCATTTAGAATTTGACAGTACAAGCCTTGCCATCAGAATTGGACTTTTTCCTGTGAATTTTGTTACATTTTCATCATTATATGGTGGATACCAGAAGGATTAACGCTAATGCTTGGTATCTACTGAAATTGCATAAGGAATTCCTGGAGGCTACTAATGTAAACATGTGGATGATGAAAATAAAAATTTGAAAATTGAAAGGCAAAACATGCCAGTGCCTCGTGTTAGGAGTGGAAAAATAGTTGAGAAGTAAAAAGTTTGGTGGGGAAAAGATAGTTTGTTGCTTTGTTGGCACTCTCTGCGAAGCTGTTAGAAGAGGCCAGAAGGTGTGTGAAAGGGAAGGGCAGCAGGACTTTCTCAGGCATTAGACTCCTGTTGTGGCTGAGACCAAAATAGAGCTTGTTCTGCATTGTTCATCACCATCTGGGTTCCTCCCTGTTATCCGGTTTGATTTCATTTAGGATTCTCCTGACTCCTGTAGTCCAAGTTCTTGGTATCTTGGGGATGGCTCATAAGGCAGTGCCTTGAAGTTGGTTCTTCTGGTGGAAAGTATCAAGTGCAGTAACAGGCTTGTAGCTTAAGGCCATTACATCACTGTGCTCTTTGCTTCTACTTGATAGTCACCATGTGGTTTTTCATGACATTTCTCTTTTTAAAACACGAGATTCCTGCTCCATAGCAGGATCTGAAAAGAAGCTTTGTGATTCCGTTTATATGTTGTGATTGAGGCAAACCTGGAAGGTGCTTTGGCTTTCATGGAGGTGAGTGGTGCTGCAGTATGTAGTGACAGGACAGGGGTGAATGGCCTTAAGCTGAAGGAGCAGGGTTAGATTGGATATTAGGAAGAAATTGTTCACTGTGAGGGTGGCGAGGCCCTGGCACAGGTTGCCCAGAGAGGCTGTGGCTGTCCCATCCCTGGAAGTGTCCAAGGCCAGGTTGGACAGGGCTTGGAGCAACCTGGGATAGTGGAAGCTGTCCTGCCCATGGCAGGGGGTGGAATGGGATGAGCTTTAAGGTCCCTTCCAACCCAAACCATTCCAGGATTCTGTTATTACCTATTCCAGCACCTCACCTGGTTCACCTGCTGAATCCAGTGCAGGGTTTAGTACATTGAACTTACTGCCAAGGTTGTGTGTGTGGGAATAGGAAAAACAACCCCCTGCCCTCCAGAGGTGAAGTAGTTCAGTCTCTGGTTGTGATGCTGTTTAATTATAGGTGACAGAATCTGGCTGGGTTCCAAAAGCAGCTTTTAGCTCCTCTCTCCATATCCACACTTGGCAGGAAGCTTCCTTGCTCCCACCTTTTCCCCCTCACTGTGACTTTGGCTTCCGCCAGATGTCACAAGGCTGTGTCACCACCACCCTCCCGCTGCTGAGCTGGGGTTGGGCTGTTTAGCACAACTGTGCTCTTCAGCTATAAGTTCTGGAGAATTTCACACATCTCCTCATTGCTGTCGTTATTTTAAATCAAACAGCACCAAGTGCAAAACTACTCGGGATGAGAAATGATGCTTCTGTAGGAAGGAAAGTTTGGGTTAAAAAAGAATGTCCTGGAGTGTCAGTCATCACTCATTTGATGGCCCTTTAACCCCACCAGCCTTGTAAAGAGTTGAGAAATGTTGGCATGGACTGAGTTACAGAAGCCAAGGAAGACTGCCTTTGGAATGGACAAAAGGATTGGGAGGTACAAGAAATTCCAGTCCCAGCATCGAGGTGTTACGGTGCAAATTCCATTTATAATCATGGAAGTAATAAATAGATTATGTGTATTTGCTAGTGTTTAAATCCTGCCTTTCGTGAATAATAAGGCATGGGGGATAATTATTTACATTTGAGTTTTAAGAAGTCTCAGACACCATTAGCAGGAGAACTTAAAACTGAAAATCAGTTTACAGATGGGTTTAAGTCTGTATAACACCATTTATTTATGGTTGAGTATCTCGCATATGCCAATGTTGGTAATTCCAAGTCACACAATAATTTGAGTGATCTTGTGTCATGGCTCTTAAATATCAACTTGTGTGATGTTTCAGAATAAATAAATGATGAAATACAGCCTAATTAAACGAATACAGCTGCATGGTAACTTCTTTCCAAATATTCTTGGATGCTTTGAAGATTAAATCACACAGTTTAAAGTGATGCTTTATATATAAATGTAGCCTATTGTCTGAAAGTAAAAATATAGTGGCCTGTGATTTCTTTTTGGGTGTGTGTGTGTAAATTTACTGTACAGAGTATCAAAATGAACTTTTCCTATGATGCAGTTAATGTTTTGGCTCTAGGGTGAAATTTTGTTTGCTTTTTTAATCTGGTAGTTGCATCACCATTTTTTTTCTTATTTTGTTGCTTTGTTGATGCAGGCTTTCCAGCAGTTTGGAGATATCCTGTTAGTACAATTAATTTAATAAGAAACATTATGTAGATATGGAAGTACTGGAAGTATATAAAAGCTGCTTTTAAAAATACATACAATACCCATTTTTTTTCTGAGCCTACATTTAAAAATAATACAGTTCACATGTGTTTCATGGTCTTACAAAGTACAGATCTTGGAAGGATGTAGGAGAAGAAGGGATGTCTGATTTATTCGTGATGGTGGAACACTAAACCTGGAACATGAAATAAACTGCCAAATATTAAAGATTAAACTTGGTACATGCAATAAAAACCAAATTGCCAGTGAACAGGACACTGTGTGTAACTGTCTGCACTGTGTGAGAGCTTTCATACGTGCTTAGACGGGCCGTGCTCACCGGGAGGGGGACTGGGAAGAGAGCAAAGAGCAGGTTAAATGAACAAAGAGTTCTTAGAAACTGCAAAATGTTCACGTTGTGCTCACGTGTCAGCAGTAAAAATCCAAAAGTTTTATGTTGAGATGAAAGAATCTGGCATGAAAACTGCATTCAAGTTTTTCAAAGTTTGAGTGTGCTGTGAAAGCTGTAAAAAAACCCCAAACACACTGGTTTTCAGGAGAATAAGAGTTTTATATTTTTATTTGCTTGTGCAGTCCATGTTACCAGAAGATCTGATCACTTTTAGCTTGAGACCCGTAACGTGCTCCAGACAGGATTGATGCAGCATTTTATGATAAGGAATTGGGTAACTGCTCTGTTGCTGTTCCCTGGTGTGTGGGCAATCAGGATTCAAAGATTTGGTGTGAGTGCTCTGATGAAAACATTATTTCTGTTGGCAGACCCCTTACCATGTGAACCTTCTCCTGGCTGGCTACGACGACCACGAGGGTCCTGCCCTGTACTACATGGATTACCTGGCAGCTCTGGCTAAGGCTCCTTTCGCAGCACACGGATATGGAGCATTCCTTACCCTCAGCATCCTTGACCGCTATTACAAGCCAGGTGTGTGGATCCAATGGACAGGATAATTCTCCTGCTTCAGTGTAGGCCTTGAATTTATTAACCAGTGAGACTGACATTTGCTGAATCAGGTGGCATTACTGTGGTGCTACAGATTGGAACCTGACTTTTTGTTGGATAAATGGAGCTCTAAAGGTTGCCCTTGGTTTTGCTAGCATGGTAATGGAAAACTAGTCAACTCTTTAATTTTTTTTCCTGTTTGCGGCATAGCAGTCTGAGAGTAAAGGAAGTTTCAGTTATTCTAAAACATGATTAGACTTTCCTGGACCATTAGCAGCTGGTAGTCTGCTTTTGATAAAGAACAGTTTGACAGCTTTATCTTCTTGCTTGTCAGTTGGGCTCTGACATGTGTACTTTCCCAGAGTATCAATATTCAGAAGCCAGTCCCAGATCCTATTGCTCCATATCTTGGATTGGCTTTGTGTGTGATAAATTAAAAACATTCAAGTGAAAAGATATTCCTAGCAAGATCATCCCCAGCACTCTGAAGTGGTGGTGATGAATCACAGAGTATGGAATGGTTTGGAAGGAGCCTTAAAGCTCATCTCATTTCACCCTCTGTCACGGGCAGGGACACCTTCCACTATGCCAGGGTGCTCCAAGCCCCTTCTAACCTGGCCTTGGACACTGCCAGGGATGGGACAGCTACAGCCTCTCTGGGCAACAGAGAGGTTTTAGACTGATTCACAGTTCTGTGCACATGGCAGCCGCTCATCATAACTCTTGTACATGTTTGTACCTGTCTAAACTTTTAGTTTTAGAATCACAATCCACTGCCAAGGAATAAACATGGCCCCATCCCCACTATAGATAAGGAAATGTGCAAAGCACGGAATATTGTTAATCTGACATCTTTGGCTTTAGCTACAAAACTACTTGACTCCTGTGTGCAAAGCTGAGTTTAAGTAGTTATCTCTGCTCTGAGATTAGAAATCCTTTCATCCACCTCCTACAAGATATGTAGCTATAAACTGATCATTTTTATTTAACTTTTGCCTGAGCAGTGGATGCAGATCTGGAACAAAGCCTAGAAAGAAGTTTTAGATCCACAGACCCCGTTTGTTTTCTAGTCATGTCCGTTAACAATCTATTGTTCCATTTGCACCATTCCTTGTGGAACAGAGAAAAAGAATGAATTTCATTGTCATGGCTTGTCACCCCTATAGAGTGCTGGATTTTATCCCGAAGTGTGAGAATAGCAGGAGCATCCCACACGTGCCTTGCCCTTTATTGAGCTCATACCCAGCAGGAACATCACTCTAAACCCATCTCCACCTCCTGCCCCAGACTCGCAGCCGGCTGGGGCAGCTGGAGCTGATTTAGAGCTGTAATAAACTGTAGGAGAAGGAGGTGGCTGGGCTTCTCCGAGCCGGGCCCTGGCCATGGGAGGCAGAATTCCGTCATGCTTCCCATTCCCTGTAACAAATCGATTCTCAATGGCTTGTTGTGGCGTGAGCACTGCGGTGCAGGGCATCCTTGGGACATCTGGAAAGTGTTTTCTGTGAGCTGGGAAGGAGAGGTTTTGGTGCTCAGCTGAAAAGTTGTTTAAATTTAATAAAAGTTTTTGTGGAGAGAGATGGCCTCTAATGAAATCAATCTGTGGATGTTTTCCCTTTCAGGTATCACACGTGAGGAAGCTGTGGAGCTCTTAAAAAAATGTCTAGAGGAGGTGAGTTGCAGAGCTCAGGCCCTGATGCTCCTGAGAAAGGAATGTTTGTTTGCATTCATTCGCTGATACTTTCCTGTTCCTCTTGTCGCATTTCTTGCTGCCTTTGCCAGAAGGGTAATAAATGCACTGGCCAGATGTGGAATAGCTACTGAGGAAAAGGATTTACGGGCAGTTGCATTGCCTTTGCACGGTTCACGTCCTCCAGAACGTAAACTTGGAGCTTAATCACTTGGCTTTACTTCTGCTTTTTGCGTGCTTAGCATAATATTGATCCAGACTTTTTCCTCTTATGTTTCTTCTGAACTTACTGCAGCATCCTTGTCCCTTGTGTTACACTTAAGCACTCTTAGACGTATATACTAATTATTTTCCAGCTTGTGAAGTGATACCTGAGGTAAAGCCTTGACCTTAAAGTTCATGACCGATTTAAGTGTAAACATAAGACTCCAGACATTTCAGACACCAAGGCTTTTATTGTAGGAAAATAGTCTTTATCCTTGTCTTTAAGAGATTGATTTGAATGTAATATCAGGAAGAAGTGCTCTGTAGAGGTCCTGTTTGAAGTAGCTTTGTGATATGTAGTCTTTGTGTCCAAAATTGTAGCCCACTCTAGTCTTCCTGCTTAAATGTCTTCCTCGTTAACAGGCCTGGCTATTTTGCACCTCTACTCAGGGCTTGTCTGATGTGGATCATCTTACAGCAGAGAACAAACTCCCACTAATTCACTTGTGAGCAGTGAAAAAACCCACTCTAGTTCCTAATATTTCAGGTCGCTAGAACCAGGATGGAAATGTAAAGTATACTCTCCTCTTTTACTTGAGCTTTGGGTGAATCTCATTTCTTCTTTTTGTCTTTGCTGAACAGCTTCAGAAGCGCTTCATCCTCAACCTGACCTCCTTCAACGCCCGGTTCATTGACAAGGAGGGCATCCACGAAGTGGACAATATACCCCTTGCCAAAGTGGAGTCCTAACCCCCGAGATCTTTCTTCTGCAGTCTTCTTGTTTTGTTCTCCCTTGGGTTTTTTTTTCTATTCATTCGAAGCACACGAGTAATGTACTGCGGTGGGAGCTTGAATAAAGCCTGACATTTATATAGCCAGTTTTATCTTTTTATTCCACTGATCCTTCCTGAGAGGATTTGAGTAAATTGTTCCACAGTGAAGGTGAAACCTGATTTAAAGTTCATGCGGGTACATTCAGGTTATTTGTCTTTTCCTCTTCTGAGATTTTACTGCTCTCCAAATTTCTTATTTGGAGGAAAACTGTATTTTCTAGATGACATTGTGCGTCATCCCCTCTCATCACTAAAGCTCAGCAAACCCCAGACAAGTGTTCTGTGCCAAACATAGAGCATTTACTTTATTTTTTCAAAAATGTTACCATTCTTTGTTGCATAAAATAATAATCAGGTTTTCAAAGGCTTAATTTGCTTTTGATAGAGTTTTCTTTCCCTTGAATTAGATTGATACAAAGGTTTTCAAGTAGAATGGATTTTAAAATGCACTTTTAACTCACCTGGCAATGGTTCTGTTACTGGGAAAGAGCATTCTGCTGGCACAGTGGATCCGTAACTACATTAAATAGAATTTAAATAGCATTTTAAATAGAAACTAATATATCAGTTGTGTGATTTTTCTTAATTGATGTCTGTACATTTAGAAGTACATGAAAGCAGTTCAGTGAGAAATTAAACTGGAGCACTCCTCATAAATCTTTGAATTACTCTCAGCTAGCTAGAGCTTTGTTTCCTTGAGAATAATCTCTGATGATCCATTTAGGCTCAAGATGCTGCTTCCCTGTAAAACCCCCATTCATGGAACAGCCCCAGATAATTATCATGTGGCTGATACTTGTGGTCTGCCCAGAAGTGATTCTTCTGAGAACAGTTTTTGGTGTGACTCCTTCCTTACATGAATTGGCATTAAAATTGCTCTGGGTGCTTATTTTATGTTTGAATAAGCTCAGAAAAAGAATCTTGGAAACAGGGTAGATGCGTACAGGATTGTGTGCAGACTGATAGTTGTGTTTTGTGGCATAACACCCAAGTTCTCAGCTGGAAAAGATGAGTGACAGACTTAACTGTTAATTTCTCTTTTTGGTCTTACTCAGTGGTGTGTTTGAGAATGTTTGTTCCTTCCCAAAAGAAAGTTGTCAGTCTTGAAGTATTCCTGTCTTCTGGAGTGGATGAGAACTGGATAAGACTGAGACTTGCTTAATGACATAGAAGAAATTTGCAGCTCCAGTGCCTTAACTCACCCTGCCTCTTACTTAAATCTAATTCTTCCCTGGAGTCCCATCAGGCTTTATAGTTTAATTCTTCCCAGAATGAGTTTAATTACAGCTGCTTTTGCTGTAATGGCTGCAATGACTGCAATGGCTTTTATTTAAGGCCAGTGGCACAGAACTCTGAAACATTTTGCTAAAACTCACTTTATCTCTTGAAAACCTTTTAAACTTCTACATTCAGTGATCCCCAGCCTGACAATTTCCTCTTGGCAGGTCACATTTAACACGAGCAGAGTCTGAGCGTTGTCGTTCCGCCACTGAAATCTCACCCCTTCGTGTTGCATTAGTGTACTTGTTTAGCTTAATGCAGCATCTCTAATTTATATTACCACTGATGTTGAATGTTTTTGCAGGTTTCTTGTCTCGTTTCAAACTCATCGCTGCAGAGGGGCTGAGCTGATGTGATATTTTTGTCACTGCATATCAAAGCAGTGATGCCTCTTCATTGGAGGGATTCATTGTTCAGACACCAAGCTGGGGTGTGGAGCTCTTGGATGATGTGAGCCTGGCAGAGAATCTGCCTGGAGTTTTTATTGGCACCTATTTGCATGCAGGTGATTAATAAACATAAAACAATTATTCTCTGATTGGATCCAGGTTGGAGTGGAACATATGTTTTGCCCAAGGGCAGGGCCCAGGATCTGAATCCCCCATGGAAGGGAAGATCCAAGGGATTGCATCCAAAGCCAATGGAGCGGCAACGTCGAGGAATGAATAAATATAGCCCTTGATTCCAAACCAAGAACAAAAGAACTGGCCCACAATGAGATTGAACTATAGCCTTTAGCAAAGCAGATTTTTTGAGGACTTTCCAAGAATTTATACTTTTTAAGGAAAAGTGTGATACTTTTGCTGTATAACTTAAGTTTTAAAGTGTCTACAGTGCTGATATTTCAATTCAGAAACCAGTTTTCATTTTTGACAGTAGTACATGGAATCTCTTTGAAAAATCAATATTTAAGTTAATGAAAGAGTAGAAAACTTCTTACCTGCTTCAAGTTTAGCCCTAAAGCTTTTGAAAACCATATCTTGCCTAGAATCCAGGAATCCCTTTAAGAAAGAATTCACCTCTCTATTTGTATTTGTCATGACAGGCCTCTCTTTCATAAGAAATCTCTGAAAGAATTGAGCACTGCAAGAAAATACTGCTTTGTACTAATTTTTGTGGTTCATATTATGAGAAATGAATGTAGTAGTCAAGGTACCGTGTTCCTGGGGCATTGTGGCCACAGTGAGCTGCTCTGCCTTGCCTTGGCTGGTAATTCTGACCATATGTTTTACTCTCAAAGCCTCAGGGCCCAAAGAGTTAACAAGGCCCTTTTTCTCGTGTTAAGTTTCCTGTTTAAGGATGGTCTTTTCCTGGGGAGTAGATCATCACCAGCTCATCTCTCCAGAGCTTGGAGTTAGCTCCAAGATCAGTTTACAGATTTTCTGTGCCTTAGGCCACATTGGGTTGGGAGTGCTTTGCTGGGAGAGCAATGTGAGCGTAGGTGCAGCGCTCACAGGGCTTTTTCTTGGTGTTAATTACACCTTTCCATGGAAGAAAATCTGTGTTTTGGGGTAGACCTCCCTGTGACCAGAAGCATTGGCCCAGAGGAGCCATCAGGGCTCAACTGCCTTGTGGAATTGGTCTCACACAAATTTGTAACAGTGCCAGGACAGTTCTGCAGCCTCAGAGTGACTCCATGATTCAAAAGTTGTCTTGAGTAAAGTGACAGCCAAGCAGGGGCATGGATCAAAAACTGAAATGCTTGGACGGTGAAGCTGTCTCCCATCCTGCTGTATTCACTTTTATGGGGAGCTGCTGGTGAGGGGGAGCCCCTCAGGCTGATTCGCCAACATTTCCCCAGGATTTCTTCAAGAAGTCTGTGGCCCTGTTCTGTTAAACCAAGACATGCTCCACCCCTGGGCAGGTGAATGGCCTCAGACAGGGACTGGGTTTCAGTGCAAACCTGAGTGTCCTCAGTAGAAATTAGGGTCACTGCCCAGTAATAATAGTAAATAATAATAACCGAAAAATATAGAAATAAAGCGTGTTGGATCAATCCTACAGCATATTCTAGGCAGTCCCTGAGTTTGGCTTCTGTTCGTGGTGATCAGTTGCTGGCAGAAACTTTGTCACCAAATGGAGCTGTCACTTCTCGGAGTCAAGATGCAGAAGCAGAGGGGAGAGATCAGGCTGAGCTCTCCCAAGGATGTGTTTTCCTTTGCTCTTGTCTCTAGTTTCGACAGTAGGTTCCTCCAAGAGGCATTAGCCCATGCCAGGCCTGACATTAGGGATTATGCTCATAGGATTTGGTTGAGTCCATTTTCCCACGTGAAGCAGGAGAGAATATTCCTTTTCTATTAAATAACTTGGTATTTAAGGAAGAAAAAACCTCTAACTTGGCTACCTGTGAAGCACTGGATGTATTGAAGGAAAAACTAATTTATCCTACTTGTAAAAAGTTTATCCTTCGAGCCATTTTTAATTCTTTAAAGGTTTAACCTTACGTAGAGTTTCCATGTGTTGTTATCAGCCATCAACAGTAATTTAGTGCAGGAAATTTTCACTGATCAAGCTAAACAGACATCAGTTGTTTTAACAGATTGAAAAAAAAAAGGCAGCAAAATGTAAATGGTGGAGTTAATATACACAACTTGTCTATTTTCCATGCCTTGACTATGTTGGTTTAGATCTCTGACTGGCTGAGGACTATATTAAAAAATAAGTTAGTTGTCTTGCAAATGTAAAGTGACAGTTTAAGTGTTTTGTTTCTGTGCTAATGTGCAATTAGGTCGTTATCCAATAAGCTGATTCATGTAGTTTAACTCGAGACAGCTGTGGAAGACAGAGAAAACCCTTCGCTCTTGGGGCATGGGGAGAGGGTGTCTAAAAGGATCTGTTTCAGAACTGCCAGGATGATCTTTTTTCCCTGTGTAATACAGTGAAGTCAATAAGATTTGTGAGAAACTAACTTCTGCTGATCAAATCTATAGAGAGAAAATCAATATATGGGTCTATCTGGATGCCAGCAAGTGTAGTATAATTTTTGATCTATAAATCAACTCTAAGACAGCCCTACAAGGTGGGGCCAACCTAATCACTGAATCCTCTGAAGAGATTTCTTGGTTGGGTATGTTTTGATTTGGTAAATTACCTTTTGCTCAGTAGATGTTGTTAAATATTTCTTATGTTTATGCACAAACAGGAAAATTGTGGATCTCGAGTTAATTTACAGCAGACAAAGGAAATTCAATCATTTTTTGTGTCTAATCCCAATATTTTGGGAATTATTGACAATATCCTGCTACAGTACCACCAAAACACCCGTGGGGTTCAGTGGTGCTTGATCTCCTCTTGCTAAATGTTGCACTGGGAATGCAGCAGATGCCATTCCCTGCTCCCAGAGCTTTTGGTTTGTGGGGAACACCTGTGTGTCTCCCCATCTCTGGATGCAGCAGAGGGCAGTGATCTTGCACGCTGCCACCTTCTCCCAAACTGGTTTGTCCTCTTCCTGCCTTGAAGATCATCTGGTGGTCACAGAACTCATGGAGGGAGGACCAGAGCATTGTACAGCAGTAGCAGGTGGGATGTACAAGGTTGTTTCTTCCCTTGGAAGACGCGTATTTTATTTTTCATTAATGTTGGACGGTTGTGCCATGAAACAGGTAATTATCCTTCCAGTGATAGCCAGTGACTTGCCAAAACCCCAAAAAGATCAGCTGAAATCCATCCTCTCCTAGTTCATCCATGCCCTGACAAGCAGGGATGTGAAGTTAAGGTAAATCTTCAAGTTTTTTAGGATAATACAGTTCTCCCTTGCAAAGCTGCTCTGGACGTTCACTGCTGTGTGCTCAAAGTGAGGACGCTCACAGGATTTTATCAGCAGCACCATGTGGTACTGTTTTCAAAGAACTTTCTGTGATCCCACAGCAAAATTTGCTGAAGGAAAAAAATCAGAAAAAGTCTGCAATGGCTGGTTTGGAATGTGGGATATCACAACCCATTCATTTGCTCCCTCCCAACAAGCCTGCAGTGTGCTGAGGCTGTGGCTCAAGGGTGGCATTATGGGCCTGGCTGGAGCAGAAAATGCACTTGTCTGTGTAATTAAAATGTCCCCAGTTGGATTATATGGGAATCAGAAACTTTCAAGTACACAGCCAGAGTCTGACATGGGAATTAGGAAAACATTTCCAAAGCTGTCAGCTCATTTGGTGGTTTTCCTTTTTTTGAACAGTGGTTTCTTGTATCTTTGAAACTTTTGTTACTGGGCAAGGCTAATTTTGGGATATGAAAGTATTTCCAGGGTTTACTTATTCCTTATTTTCTCTGATTTAAAATTGTACGGTTCAAATCTGGGTTTTTTTGGTTTTTTGGGGGTTTTTTTGGTTTTTTTGGTTTTTTTTGTAATCATCCTTAAATTCACATAGTTCTTAGTGAGCACCTTCAAGAAGAAAACAAAACAAGGTTTTTATTTAATTTGTCTTATGGTGTTCACTCAATGCACATGAGAAACCTGCCCAGAGCATCACACTGGGGGCTTTGCTTGGGCACATCTGATATTCCAAGGTTTTCGTGTTGGTTTTTGCCTTGAGGTCGATGGCCTGTGCTGTGATGAACCAGGGGAAGGCTGGTTGTGTGAGCTCCATGTCCCATGTTTACATAAGCCAGGAAAGGATTTGAGGTTGACCCCTCCTGATGTGTTTAGGAGCTGTGAAGCCACATGGTTACAGTTTTGGTTTTGGTTTCCATGTTGGCTCCAAAATTTACAGGGTACTAAAGCAAAAGGATCTTTATGTTCAAAAGCTGTGGAAAAGCTTATTAACACATGGAATTAATAGAAAACATTTTTGCCCCAAGCTGAGCTGAACGGAGCTATTTTTCCTCACAGGATTTGCTGAATTACTCCTTGGCTCAGCAGGTTCAAAGGCACTGACAACTCTTTTTCAGGAATACTTTAAAACAGGAACATTCCTTAATTTTTTTAGCATTTCATCTAAGTTTTCTACTTTACCAGGTAAGACCTTTGTATTCTCTAAATGATCCATATACCAAATGTTCTGGAAGATGCTCCATAGGGTTTTCCCATCTCTTGGGCCTTGCTCACTTTCCTGGGGAGAGCTGAATGCTTCAGTTTGTCTGAAACCTTCCCTTTGCCCAGTTGCCTGACAAGGCAGGGATGGATTGTAGATGCCGTGTGCCTGTTTTGGCTGTGGAGAACTCTGGAGAAGATTTTTTGGAGATGTTTGGTGCCAAACCCTGTCTTCCTCACAAAGAGGAACTGAACAGGGCCGAGTCAGGGTTGTCTGTGCTACAGGACTGCTCTCATCTCTCATGGTGATTACTGTGTGCTCCTGGAGGATCCCTGTGATGACCAAATTAGCAGGAAACTCCAAAAGCCATAATCTGTAATATATAATATATAATGTGCTGCTGCCATATGACAGGGCTGGGAGAGGAAATGAAATGAAAATGGGTCAGGAGTGGGAGGCCTGGGCTGAAACACTTCCCTGTGGTGCCAGGGTCCATTTAAGAGGCAAAACAGCAGCACATTACCAAGAGGGTGTAAGAAAGGTTGTTTTCATGGTCTGAGCTGAGCAAACTGGCCTTTCCACCAGCCTCCTCCTCCTCAGCAGTGCCTGCATCCTATGTGTCCTGCCTTCCTGCTGGAATGCTTTTGCAGGCAGTGAAGTAGAAGAGGGATTCTTAAAGAAGAGACTTTTTTATCTTTGAAAATAAAACTATAAACTTTTCGATTATATCTTTGAAACAGATGAAATTTGGGGTTTTTTTGTAATTATGGTGCTAGAGTTGATTTATCTGGGTTTGAATCCCAACTGTTTCCTAAACTCCCCAAGTCCCTTCAGCTCATTATGTCACATCTGTTTTCAGTGAGGTGAAGGTAACTGTTTCCTTTGTAAACTTGTCTACTGAAATAGAAATTTGCAGGTAAATTGTTTCAGCACAGGGTCTTACACAAGGAGGATTTGGTATTTGATGGCACAACAAGGTACTGTGGGAACATAAACGTAATCCTCCTGAAACACAGACAGATATTTGGACTGGATAAAATATTTTCATAGAAAATGCTCCTTTTTTGAAAATATTTGCTGCATGCTGAGGAAAAAAAAATCTCTGGAAAAGCAACATCCCTGGAAAATCCAACCTGCACAGGAATCTGGTTAGAATTCCATGTAGCTGCCAGTGAGATCTTCAACACATGATGGAACTCTCCTGAATAAAAGCACTCAGCATTTCAGCTGCTGATGTTCTGAATCTCATCCAGTAAAAGAATCCGTGGATCCACTTTGATCAGGTCTGTGACAGAGGAGAACTTTGACTGGAGGACCTTGAGTGTCCAATGGGAAGAATGTGATTTACTTATAGCAAGTGTTTAAGGATAAAGAAATCCAAGATGCCATTGCAGAATTAGCTGAAACTTCTCTGTTCTGTGAGATAATAAAGAGAATCACAGAGAACACGTGGAATTTTGGGATGGAGGAAGATGATGGACCAGTTGTTGTTTTTCACTGGGTGCAAGTCATTCAGTCATGCCTCTTGGGGATTTTTTACTGAATTTAAGGCTCTGTACAGTGGAAAAACTCAAGAGGAATCCAAGGTAGTTCTGCACAGCAGAGCCATTGTCAGGTGGGAAGCTGCAGCATCCAGACACATCTTGAGGTGCTGCAGAACTTCTTGGCTTGGAACAATAAATTGATCTTTCTCTGAACTCATTTCACGCCCCCAAAAAAGCTCAATTGTCTCCATTTAACATTTTCTTTGGCTATAACCTTGGCTACTAAAACAAAACTGTCCTGATGAGAAATCCTTCTGGATCTCGGGGATTTTAGCCTTTTCTCTGCTGAAAATAGTCAAATTAGAAGCATCTGAAGATGTCAGGACAAAAACATACAAAGGAACCATCCAGAACTTCACTGCCATCATTTTTTCTGCCTTGGAAAGGTTGTGGGATGCTTCAGCACCACGATCATGGGAACAAAGCTTGGGTGGTTGTTCAGTGTCTGGAATTACTATTGCTATTTATGGTATCCTATTGGAAATGCTCAGGTGGCCACAGTGAGAATTCTTTTCCATATAAAGGAGGTGAGGCAGGAAGACCAAAGTGATACCTTGTGGCTCAGCATGGCCACATTCTGGGTGATGCCTGGGTCAGACTCTTTCTGCCAGCCCTGTTTGGATAATGAAGGCTCCACATCCTGCACCTGGACAGGGAGCACAGGGTCTGCATCAATAATCTCGGGAACATCATTTCACCCTCACAAATAACTTTTATTTTACTGCCTGACTTGAAAACATTTCCAGTGTTGGTATTTTGATTCAATTGCACCACCAGGAAAAGCTTCCCTTGCTCACAGGCCGTGTGGCTCCTTGGATTCCGCATGTAAAGTTGGGAATTTAATGGGCTGTCCTATAGGAAGGAATGCATTAACTACAGGTCAGCAAACTCTGGTTATTGGGTTGTTTCACACCGAGAGCTGTTATTACCCTGTTGCTTTTAAGGTGCCTGTTTAAAGGTAATGATTTAGTCTGTCCAAAGCCATGTGGAATTCCAACACAGCCTCTGCTCCCTGGCGTTAATGATGCAGCACAGTCACAGCTCCATGTTCCCCTTGGTTTGCCCTTGGGACAGCTGACTCTTAGGGATTGAAGAGTTTTTCTTAATGTTCTTTTGCTTTTTTCATTTGTCAAGGATTGACGTGTGGTTTCCCTGGATTTGTCATTCATTCAAAATTAATTCAAAAAATATTTTTTTTTGTTTCATTTTCCCTTTAGGATTGAAATTCCAGCATGTCCTGTAACAAGCGTAGAAACCCTGAGCCTGGATCTATTTTTACTCTTTGACACAATCTTATGTATTTTCCCACGATGAGATTTGTAATCAGTGTGGGAATTTATACCAGGGTTGAGCCTGGAATTGTGTAAAATGTTTTTTTTCTCTTAGGATGGAAAGGGAGAGGACACGTCAGGGGATGGCCTTGTTTGACAGTGAGCTGGGAGGGGACTCTGGTACAGACAAGAATTGGCCTGGCATGACCCCTGAACCTCCTGGAGTGTCTCTGTGGGCCTGCAGGAATGAGGGTGTCCAAAATTTTGGGAAGTCTTGATGCTTTGAGAAAGTTGCTCCTATGTGACATGTCCATTGCTCATCTTGAGCATCTGAGGTGGAATCAACAAGTGAATCCAAATCAGGCAACTTCCTCCCACTCACAGGTCATTGGAGGTGTCCTGGCCTTGCGGGCACCAGACTGTTCCTCATAAAACATTTCAAAGACTTGCAGGTACCCAAAAAGGAAAATGAGGAGGGAGGTATTTTCCGCCCCATGGATGTGGTGTGTAATTACTGGAGGCAGATCCTGATTCTCTGTCTGCGTTGCTCATCCGTGCTGTGTCTAAGAATTCCTTGATATTCAAAGTGCCCCAACCAAGCCAGGTTTGCATAATGTGATTAAATTAGGAAATGATATTTCATACCTGGATATTACAGTGTGCGCACACACACACTTTCATCCTGTGTCGGAGCATCGCTTGCTCTGCTCTGATACCGTGCACCAGAGGATGTCTGCAAATGGAATTATTTCAGGATAGTTATCCTAAATAACCCCATGTAGGGAAACCTGTATTGTAGCACAAAAGCACCTTACTCTCCTTTATCATAATCCATTTAAATGTGGATTATGCTGATGCAGAACAGGGCGATCCTACTTTGGAATAATTTTAAATAGGAATAGTTTTTGTGCTTTTGGCTCACACCCTGCATTATCCAAACTGGCTTTGAAGTGTAAACAAGCCTCTGATGTGTCTGTAGTATTTCCGTTCTTCTCCCTGACTCCTCCTTGTTTCTTGGCTCTTCCTTTGGGAAGGTCCAGAGCAAAACCAGACCTGCAGAGCCCGTCATTTAGGTCTTTGGTTTCACAAACCTCATACCAAAGGACGTTTCCAATCCGATTCCCAATTTAAATGCCTCCCTAAGCTTTGAAGGGAATATTTAGATGCAAGTTTCTGACACTGAGCCATCCCCACAGATTATATTAGGACATTAAATATTTCCTTTCACACTTTCCTGAAATGGAGGCTTGTGTTTCAAACCTCCTGTGGTCTCTTTTGGGACTGTTTGGGGTTTTCCCTCTATTACTATCGGCCTGTTCTGCACCTCCAGAGAAACCTGTGGGGTGCGATTCTGAGAAGGGTCCAATGTGGGGAGCACTGCCATGGCTCAGTCCCATTCCAGCTGCTCAGCCTCTGGCTGTGAGGAGCAATGGAGGTGTAGGGAAGACAGCAAGGAGGCTCCCTAAAATCACCCTCTTCCATTGTGTCAAAAGCCATTTTTACATCTGTTCCCATGAAAAGTTGCAGCTTCTTACCTGAGACAGGTCAGACTTACTTAAACCTGCTTCCTGACCATTTCATGGGTGTCCTGTCTCTTGTTTTGGTGTCATCTTACCCTGTTTGTGTTCTTTTATCCTATTGTTTTCCACACCTCTGTCACATACTACTCATCTGCTTCCTCCTGCAGCTCCAGCCCTTGGTCCTGCCTCACTGGGCAGTTGCTCCCACCTGAGTTGCCCATGGATTTACCAGCTGGACTGGCCAGATCTGTAAGTGCCATTCAGGACAGAGCAATATAGGGCAAGCACATGGATGTCATGAAGCATAATCTGTTTTTTGCTTTGTAATCCTTTTTCTAACCATTCCCACCATGTTTATTTCTGAGCTCTGGGAGTACGAGGTGCTGGTGCGGAGTCCTGCTCGTGGTGACGCCACGAACACAGGTAATTTGGAGCTTCATTGCCTGGAGATCAGTGGGGCTGTTTTATCTTCTGTTTTATCACTGATGCCATGAGGTCCTTCTGCAGCTCTTCACAGACAGGTTTAGATTTGACTATCCTGAGTAGTTCTGAAACATCAGCAAACTCATTCATCTCTACTGGCGCCAGCTGGCTCAGCACGAGGGCTGGCGACACCGGGCAGGAACACCAGCTCCTGTCACCCCCTGAGCTCTGCTTGTGGCATCACTCAACCCCCAGCCATGAAACTTGAGAATTCTTTCTTCAATCTATGCAATTTTATATAATTTCCATATAATTAATTTATATAATCTGGTTTAAGATACAACCACAGAGGTGAAGGATCCTTCTCACAAAGACGATGGAGGTGCTTTCTTCAAATAAAAAGAGGTTTATTAAGAGAATGAGAATGACATTGTGGTGTGGGTGTTGTACATCTATTGCAGCATTAAGAGAAACAACAGCAAGTACAAAATCCTGCAGAACTTCTAGAGTTTTCATCATCACAGCCTAGCTTGTCCATGCTACAGTTTGGTGGATCCAAAACTTCATTCCCATTTCTAATGGCAGAAAATCCAAAGATTTTCATCTTTCAAAAGAAAAAAACCCAACCCAAAACAAAGAAACAAACAAACAAAAAAAGGCAAAACAAAAAACCCAACTCAATTTGATATAAATAACTTGCACTGGACATTTTAAAACTTTCAGATTTTAATTACACATAAATAAATATATACAGATTTAGAACAGTTCAGTTTGGCCTGGTTCAAGTTCTGCTCCTTGTGCTTTTTTTATTATTATTACTAATTTTAGAAACTTGTGTGCTGTTATCTGTAGGTTGTGGAGTTTTATGTAGTCCTGGGTTTAACTTCACCTGCCTTGTCCCCAGCCGGGAGGGCAGCAGTCAGGAGGGCTCCCCTCGATCCTGCCCTGGGACCCAGCGGCTGCGGTTGTTCCTCCCTCGTGCTGTGGCTTGGGGCTCCTCAGCCCACGGGAAAATCCACAGTGAGTCTCAGTTTGAAGCTGTAAACAAAGCCTGGACCTGCTTTAAATCCACAGCAGTTCTGCCAGCAATTTTCCTTGACCTGGCATCAGGACTGGGCTGTGGGTGGGGAAAGGGGAAGGTTTCCTGTGTGTTTGCCTCAAAACCAGCAGATAAATCCAGGTAGAGCCAGCGCTCCATCCCCCTGCCCTCGGCTGCTCCTGCTCTGCGTCTTGCACTGATGAGGCTTTTGCTCTTTCCTCTCAGTTTTTCAGTTGGAACAAATTCCTGGAGCATGTCAGGATTTCACGATGGGTTTTTAAAAAAGCAAAATAAAATCAAATTGCACATGACTTGGCTTCCTGCATCCACGTTACAAAAAAACAAAAGGCAAAACCCCAAAGCCATCAGCCTGGCTTCTCTCAGTCTCACTACGTTCATTAGCACTGTTTTCTTCTTAAATTGTTTAAATCTTCTTTTTTTTCTATCTTTTCTTTGTTTGCTTTATGAGTTGCCTCACACGTTCAAACTCAGCAGTTCAAAAAACAGTGCACTGGGTCATCTCTCCCCCTGGAGCCATCGCTGGTGCCCGGGGGAAGCTCCCACCAGGGGAGGCAGCGCTGTTATTTCCGATGCTTCACCTCTTTGTCTGACGCTTTGGAGTCGCCGGTCGTGTGCCCATTCCCTGTGCTGTTCATGAATATTTTATCCAGCCCTTTGAGGGACTCCACCAGGTAGTTCTGGAAGGCGGTGAGGGCGGCGCAGATGGCCGGGCCCCCGAAGCCATGGGTTATCAGGCTGAAATGAGTCAAACAGCTCTGGACTCCGGGCTCAAGGATGAGAGAGGGGCGGCTGTTCCCCAGCGGAGAGCGGTCCTGGGCTATCAGGTCTGCAAATTCCTTGCAAATTTGCCTGAAAGAGAGCGGTTTGGTCACTAACAATGCACATGAGAGCTGCAGGGCACAGAGTCATAGAATCATAGAACAGTTTGGGTTGGAAGGGACCTAAAAGATCATCCAGTTCCAACCCCTCTGGTGTGGACAGCTTCCTAGATCAAGTTTCTCAGAGCTTCATCCAACCTGGCATTAAATACTTTCAGGGATGGGGCATCCACAACTTCTCTGGGTGCGTTTGGTGGTTCTTTTTCCTGCTCCCTGCCCTAACAGCCACCTCCCCACTGGGAGGTTTTGGCTTCTGCCTGAGGAAAGCCCCTGGGTGCTGAACTGGAGCCACTGCTGCTGCTCCTGCTTTGAAGGGGCACATGAGGCAGTACCACAATGCTCCCCGGGGCTGGGTTGCCCTCTCCCATGCAGGAGCGAACCCTTCAATCCATGCAGGCCATTCCCCTTGCTGGACATCTTCCTGTAGCCCATCCCTTCCCCATGGAAGAGTAAACTTTAGGGATTAACACTGCCCTCCCAGGCTGGTGATACCAAACATGCTAGTGGCTCGTTGCCCTCTGTACTCACTTGGTAGCCAGAAGCATGTTTTTCCTGGTGTGGAGCTCCGTGGGGTCGGAGTGCTGCCGGCACAGGTACTCTGCCGCCGCCTTGGCTGGGAACTCCGTTTCACAGACGTACCCAAAGTCCCGAGCCAGGTGAATGGCTTCACCTGCGAGCAGGACAGAGGAACATCAGCACTGTGCCAACACCAGTGTGAAAGGGAACTGGGAGCTGGGAACTGGGGACTTCTGTAGCAGCTTCAGCCATCTCACTGTTGGGGCTCGGTTCTGGTAGGACTGGGGCCCTTCCCTGTCTCAGTGGCCACCCAAGAGCTCTCTCCACCTTCATCTCTTGCTGCAGAAACACCACTGAGTTTCTTATTCTCATCCGTAAGGCAATTAGTCTGTGTGGGCCAAATGAGCCAGTGCCAGCTCTAAAGAGCAGATGGTCCTGCCTTTACTGCCTTTTACAAGAGCATGAAGACAGTGCTGGCCTTGGAGCAGGGTTAGGTGTGACTCCAGACACCTGCTCCAAAAGGAAGAATAGCAGAGGCATTTCTTACTTGGGAACATTCTCTGCTGCACCTTTCCCTACTTCTTCCCAAATTTCCTGCTTGGCTTCTCCAAATTGAGAAGAGATTGAAAGGGAGACTGGAGGGTCAAAGAGTGACCTCAGCCCCGTGACCAGGGCAGGAGGAAGGGGCAGGAGGAAGGAAGGGGGTTACATCCCCCATAGCTCCCGGGGGCCCTCGGGCTGGACGTGCAGGCTGCGTATCCATCACCCTGTGGAAATACCCACCCATTGATGGAATTGATCCATCTCCAGGCATCCCCATGGAAATAATCAGAGCTGATGGCAATTGATCATGCCCAACACCCGAAATCCCGGTCGGGCAGGCAAAGCTAATTTGCCTTGCCCCCCTGCTGCTCACATGTATTAGACCATCCATCCTAATAGCATTAACCCAGATCCCATCCCAGCCTGCCTGGCTCCCAGAGCTCGGTCTGTGGAGCCCTGTTACGAGGAAGTGTCTCTGCTTCCCACATAACAACAATAGTTTCCACTTCATCTCCTCCTCCAAAGAAAGAGCAAATAAGGTAAACCTAAAGAATCAGAACTGCAGATGCTTGTGTGTTAAAAAAACAGTCAGAAAGGAGCAACTGCTGGAAAACTCTTACCAGGATAATAAAAAAGAGCTGAGTGACCTCATGGTCAGAGCCAGGGCTGGAGCCAGGATTTGTTTCTTCCATGAGTGTGTGAGTGGCTGTACATTTAATGTTTTTTTAAAGGCAATTTGGATGCTGGATTAGAGAGGTGTCAGGGGGACAGGGCACTCTGGCTTTGGTGTTAAAGCCACATTGAGCCACATCCTGAGGAGGAGGAAAGGCTGCAGGAGAGTGCACAGAGGGCTGTGGTGGGCAGGGAGGCAGCAAGAGCCTGTCTGAGGGCACACCTCCTTCCAAGAGCTTAGGGATGTTTCTGGAGTGGAAATACAGCCCTGCTGCTCCCCTGGGTCCAGGCTGGAGCTGCTCGCATGGAGCAGCTGCCCAAGAGAGGGTAAGTGCTTGGTGTATGATTCCCAAGGGAGCTGTTTCTACCTGATGCTCCCTGGGTTCTCCAGGAACATCCTCCCCATCTGTATGAGTGGCTGTGGGTCAGTGTAAAAAAAAATATTCCATTAGCACTCAAAACCCTATCCATTGTGTCTTTTAAATAATTAGACATCAGGAAGGCAGAGGGGAGAAAACAAATTAAGCCAAGACAGCAAATGTTCAGGAAAGAGTGTGATTGGGGCAGAGAGGCACAAGCCAGTTTGTGTGTGCTGGGTGATGGCACCTTCCTCTGGGTGGGATGGAACCTTCCCCTGGTTCCATCACACTTACACGCAGGAGGAAATTATATTCATCAAACACACATGGCACCACTCCTATTTACTATGAGCTGGGAAGCAGGAACCAAAACATCAGCAGCCACTTGAAATCAAACTGTACATTTCTTCCTTCCTTTCTTTCCTTCATTCTTTTCTTTCTTTTCTTTTCATGGAAATCAGCCTTTCATTCAGCGGGAACCAACTGCCCTCGGTAACAACCTCCGCCTAATGAAGCGGGTCATTTAATTTGCTGGTGACAATGGAGATGATTTTCTATTCAGGATCTGAAGGCAGCTGCCTGCACCGAGACGGGCACGGACACAATGGATTCCTGAGCTCAGAGGGAGGCAGAGCTGTCATTCCATTTGTTTGCATCCCCGTGTGCTTTTCTCCGAGGAAGCAGAGGCAACATCATCATTTCCATGGTGGAGAGAAGTAGGAGAGGAGGAAGTAACCGAGTTAGGCAGGGACAACTCGCAAGTCTGGGCAGGGCTCTGCCTGCCAGGGCAGCACCTTTTCCATAGCTCTGAGGGTGGCTGCTACAAACCTGAGCTCCACCTGCAAAACCTCGGAGCAGTTTGACATCTCCTTGGTGTCTCACTCATTTCCTGGAGGAGGGAAGGACTTGGATATGGGGCGTTTCCTTCTTACAGGCGACAAGACAAGACGTGGACCTGAGCTTGGGATGCTGCCCAAGGGAGGCATGGTCGAAAGCACCCGAGCTGTGCCCTAGGTGGGCACATGGGGCTGCAGAGCAGCTGTGAAATTCTTGGCAGCTTTATTCAAGCTTTTTTTGTGTTTGGTCTCTGTGACCCAACTATTAGAACCAGCTCATAGAAATGAGGGATACCCTGAGCTCCAGCCAGCAGGATGCTCACAGCTCCACTCAGCATCCATGGGGAAGCCTTTTCTGTGGGCTGCATCTGATCCAACCGAAATGGCTGAGTTTTGGAAAACAGACATAGAATCATAGAGTTCTAGAATGGTTTGGGTTGAAAGAGACCTTAAAGATCATGCAGTTCCAACTTCCTAACACAGATAGGGCCATCATGCTTGGACATTTTCTTGGACTTTGGCTGTCTTGGTTTCATTTGTGTTCTGCCCACTGCCTTCCCAAGGGTATGTTCATTTAAAAGGACACATTCTTGAATCAGTGTGGAGACCTACACAGGGACATTCCCATGCTCATTCAGTGGTGACCACTTCATACTTTAAGAGTTCTGGTTTGTGGAAAGCTGGAAATGAAAGGGATGGAAGTTTTGGCACTCCACAGAAGCAGGGAGAGACTCTTACCTTCCACAAGGGATGTCAGCAGGGTGACATTGGCAGCTTTGCGCCTTCCTGCAGGTAGATTTAGTCCAATTTTCTCTAACCTTTCCCTTAAACACCGACCCCCATTTTTTGATTTGGCTCTGAAAAGAGAAAATGAAGAGGGAAAACAAATTTCCATGTAATTCATGTTAAAAAAACCACAGTCCTAGTTTAAGCTTTGAGGTTTGAAAGGAAAGAAGAAAAAACAATAAAAATACTGTTCCTTAATGTACCACACACCAGAATTTCTCATCTTTTTATCAGAGAGGTAAGAGCTGGTGCTGAACACAGATCTTGGGGCTCTTGGGGCAGCTTACCTGCGGAGGACCCCACCGAGGAGAGAGGCATTGAGACACTCGGGGGGCGAGAGCCTCCTCTGCACCTCCCCGACCGTCACCTTGTACTTGGAGGTGGAGCTGAGAAGAGAGAGGCGGCCGGGCACGGAGCAGAAAACCTCGTTTGGATTCGTGACCCCTCCGATCAGACCATCTTTGTTCATGGAGAGAGTGGAGATAGTGGTGCCGTTGGCCTTCGAGGGAATGGGCACTGGAGACAAGGGAGAGGGAGAAAAGAGGAGACTGTGGCTGAGAGACCCAGACTCTCCAGGCAGCTCTCCAGCTCCCCCCAGACAGCAGCACAGGATGTCTCATTAGTTCCTTTTTTTCCTCAATGAGAGAAGCAACGTGGGGTGATGAAACTAAACTAAATAAAGGTTAAAGGAAAGGAAGAAGCCTGGGCGCTGCCCTCACCTGGGTGCGTTCCCACACCTCCCAGCCCAGCTGTAATTAAAGCCGAGGTTTGGGCTGGTCTTCTGGAGGGCTGAGGATTGTCCGCAGCGTCGCTGGCTGGACCTGTGACCAGCTGCCCTCCCTGTCCCTCTGGGTGCTCCATGGAGGTGGGTGGCCAGGCAAAACGTGGCTGGTCCCGCTGGCCAGGATGCCGATCCCCTCCCGGGATTGCAGCTGCAGCCCAGCCCTGTGCCAGCACACACTGCGTCCCACCAGGCAGGACCAACCACCTGAGCCTCCATTCCCTGCCCCAAACCTGGGAGCTGCTGGGCTGGCCAAGAGCTGTGCTTCCACTATGTGCCCACAGCAACCCGGGGAAAGAGTTTCTTTGCCTTCAGCTCTGGGATTAGCCCCACAACAAGCCGCAGCCCTAAACTTTCATCATCCCTGGCTTAAAGGAAGCTTGAGAAGATCAAACCCAATTAATCCAGCACAAACTTCCCTTTGCTTAATGGACAAAAGTCAATTAACACAAGGTTAGGCAGGCACTGATGACTGCAGCGTCACATTGGGCCTACAGCATCACACCAGGGCAAAGGGGCTCTGTTTTCCCATTTGTCATTCCATAAGAAACATTCTTAGACGCAATAAAGGTTTATAAGTTAAAACTGTGGCTGAGATTTGTGCCAAATCTCTTTGGCTTTTATGCTCTGAAATTAATAACCAATTTAACTCAGCGGAAAAAAAGCAGGTTTTGAAAGAATCCAAAGATCATTTCAGCCCTGGCATTCTTTGTGGTTCCAGGAATGACTGTTCCACAGTCAGATGGTTCCTGCAAGTAACACAGCAGCAAATGCCATGGTTTATGAAGGAAATACACATGCCCAAAATGAAACAGAAGCCCCAGGATTAATCAGGGAGGGTACATGGACTGGACCTACGAGGGGGTGCTTACAATCGGCATATTGTAAATCCAGCTCAACGACTCGCTAGCATGGCAATAAAAATCAGCACATGCTACATAAAAATGACTCATGTTTTAAGACTAAGGGATGAATGGAAAGGAGCTGAGGGACGTGGAGTTTCTTCCCAGCACAAAACTTGCACAAAGTCAGGGAGCAAAGGGCAGGATGCACCAGTGCCCTGCTGGAGCCAGCAGCTGAAGTCGGTGCTTGCCATGACTGAGGTTGGTCCAGGGCAGAAAAAACACAGGAACATCCCCATGAGATGTAGGAAACCAGAACTATTTCCAGGAAGGAGCAACTTCAAAGCTTTCTTCCACCGTCCCAGAACAGGTTAGGTTAGTCTCTAGGGGATCCCTTAGAATCAAAAGTCAGAGCGTGGTTTGCAAATACCCGTGCAGCGCTGCTGAGGCGTGCAGCCCTGCAGGGTCCCAGCGACGGGGTTCTGCTGCAGAAAGGCCAGCCCCAAACCAGACCCCCCTGGGGAGCAGGTGTTGCTTGTAGTATCGTGTGAAGAGCTGTGCGTAACTGATACACTCTGTAACCTGGATTATATTTGGATACATCTGTGCATGCCTGCGATCATGCCGTGGCTGCGTTCAAGCCGCATGCGTGGCCGGGGACCTGCGCACACCCGGGGGACAGCAGAGCCATGCAGGGAGAGGGATCGTGCCTCACCACACATCCATGGGACACAGCATCTGGGGAGGAGGCAAACCCAGCTGGCACCAGTGTGACTTAACACCGGAGCCTATGGAAAACTGGGCTGGAGAAGGGTTGGATACAGCTCTGTATTTGCCAGTTGTCCCACAGGCAGTGACAGGGAGGCAGGGATGATGTTGGTGTGCAGCATGGAGACACAACACGTGGGAAACACGTACTGGAGGTTTTAGGAATGATACTACTGTCAGAAACAAAGCCCTGGAAAGCTGTGCCCCGGAGCTGACTGCTGTGAAGGGTAAAGCCCAGCACAGCTGGGTCAGCCCAGCTCTGTGCCACAAGCAAACCAGGCAGGCACCGGCACCGAGCGTGGATATTGGCCTCGCTCTTCTGCCTCAAGGCCTCAGCCAAGGCCACAGCCCCGCCACTTTGGGCACGTGCAGGTGTAGGACAGGGTGCCTGTGTCACACAGAGCTTGTGCCCTCACGGGACACACGGGGTGCGAGGGAGGGATGGAGTGGGCGGCAGCGCTGGGAACTGAGCCCGGAGTCCTGTAGCAGTGCTTCATCCATTAGACATCCATTAGCGTTGCCTCAATACAACAAGAATAAACAAAGCCACATTTGCCATTAATCATGAATTAGTGTTATTGAGCCTCACCTGCTGCTGTTTGCCTGGTCTGATCTGCAGCTTGTTTGCCCATAAACATGCTGCAGGAGGGAGACAAGCTACCATTAAAGCCTGACAGCTTTGTTTCCTTGGCTTTTGGGGAACCAAAATTGTCTCTTGTCATCTGAGTAAACCAAAAGTCCCCCTCGATCTTCAGTTGCTGCTTTCCTGTTCCCGCAAGCAGCAGGTGATCGGAGCACCTGAGCCAGCCTGCAGACAAGAAGGAAGCATGAGAGCGGTGCGGGTGCCCAGCACGCGGCCGACAGCCCAACGCCCCGGCGCCGACCCCCTGCGCCCTTCCGAGCCCAGCCGGGAAGTGCTCGGTGCCGCTCCCACAGCCTTGTGCCGAGGGCTCATCCCGGCTACGGCGCAGAGAAACGACCCTCTGGAGCAGAAACGGGGTCTGCACGTCGAGGTTTGAGGCACTGAACAGCCCCAGCGTGAGTGGGGGCCTGCAGTGTCTCTGTGCCCGAGCGAAGGAGCAGCCGGGCACAGCAAGGACCTGAGACGCATGTGGTGCTTTGCAGCTGGGGATGGAAATGTCACCTCACGTCACTGCACTCGTCAGCCCTTCTGAGGTCCTCCAGGATCAGCCATAGGAGACACCCGTTTGTGGCATGGGAGTAGGACATCACCTTTCCCACAGTGACCCGGCTCTCCCTCTGCTCGTCCCCCTGGCAGGGGCTTGGGCAGGCTCAGGTCCCACTCCTGACCACAGAGGATGGGCTTGTCAGCAGAAACACATCCCAGAGATGCTCGTGCACACAATGACAGAACAACACGCTACAAAGGCTGATGAGGGAAGGGCTGGATGCTGGTGCCCAACCAAGTGCCCCTCCAGCCCAGCCTGATGAGTGGGACGGGGTACCCCTGGGTCACCCCAGCCCACCCCAGGAAGCTATAAATGACAGGGCACAAGTGGGAGTTTGGGTTGATTCAGCCAAAGAAAGGGGAAGAAGGAGACCTCAGACCTTTAGCAACTGCTCAGAGCACTTCTGGAGAGTGCAAGGTCCTCTTCTCTTTGTTATCTGTTCTTATTATTTATCAATTATTATTTATTGAGTCTTGGTTGCTTTACTATGTCCCCCTAAAGTTTTTTTGCTCTTTTCTTAAACTGCCTGGCATTTCTGAGAGGGTTTTTCCTCTGGAAGTGTTGTTTATTCAGATTAATCCTGCTACTTCTAAATCAGAAAATCCAGGTGAGCTTGGCTGCAGATTTCACTTAAACCCCTGTGAAGCATTTTGACCTGCCCTGGGGATGCCGCAGGTGGGCTGGACACAGGCAAGCAGTGGCAATGTCAGAGGGCTCAGATCTGAAAGGGAAAACAGATTTTGGAATAAGGTTATGCTGGCAGACCTCAAAGGGCTTCACGCATTGCTGACCCTCAGTCCGGTGCTGGTACAGAACCAGCCACCATTAACTCACTCCTGACTCAAGCCAACTCCTCAGTGCAGCTGGGGAAAATTGAGGCACAGAGCAAGTTAAATGATTTACCAAAGCTCAGGTACGTGGGCATGATCTGTGTGTGTGCAATTCCAGTCTGTGGGAATGCCTTTCTGAGCAATCCAGCCTTCAGCTATTGCCCAAGTGTTGGGAAGTGCTGTGCTGCCGGCTGATTACGTACAGCCTCTGTTTTTACAGCTCTGGATTTTCTGTAGGAAGCTGTGAAATTGAGCTGTTTGTCACCACATCATCTTGGCTCGTGGTGCTGTGGTAGAATGGCAGCGTGGCAGTAACAGGCGTACGGCAGCATCTTGCTGAGTGTGGGAAGGGAAATGATCCTCATTTCTTCTGTACACCTCACAGGAAGTGTTTCCATCAGACTCAGCCTCTCACTGCTGCCTTGAACCTCACCTCAAGGGCAGTTTGACTGCCACTTGCAATCCATCATATTCCAGGTGTGTGTGAGCAGCAGTGGAGAGATCCAAATTCCCACGCGAGTCATTTGCCCCTGTGCTTGCAGCAGGTACATTTGGCTTCATCTTTGCTGTGAACCACGAGGTTTGTGATCTCCCATCTGCGGTGCCTTTTTCTGTTGAGTCAGCTCTGGTTTGTCTTTTAAACGCACCCTGGTGTAACTGTCAGATGATGGAACTCACACAACTCCATTTTCTGTGGCTCAAAAAATCCTGATGCAGAGAGAGAGTGATTTCAAACAAGTCCTGGTGGCCAAAAACACCAAAGGCTTCATGCCTTGACTTCCCTGAGCTGGAGAACACCCTGCCTGCCTGGGGTTATCTCCTTGTGTCTGGTATAGCCAGCATGGAAGTGTGTTATGACACAGGACAAGTCACTATCCCGGTTTGGGCTTGACTGTCTCCAGCAACAAATTGCAGATAATAATATAATAATGTCTACCTGGGAGGGATGCTGTGATAGCCAATTAAACCTTGCCAAGAAATCTCTGGTGAGAGTTTTCTCCAGGTGAGAAGTCCTTGGGTGTTGAATGTACCCAGGAGGAGCTGGTCCAGTGCCTGAGCACAGGATGTGATGATGCCCCTTGAAGCAGACAGGCAATGGAAAGGCAATTCCCATGAACAGCAGGAGGTCCCGATACCTCCAGCGATGCTGCAGGTGGGATGGGATTGTCACAGCCTTGTCTCCCTGAGGGTTTTTCAGGAGACAGCTGGGAGAAAGATAAAAACACGGCTGAATGGATTGCTCGGCTGTGAATCCTGTGAATGGAGTGAGGAGCCTCAGGCCTCCTAAGTGTCCCAAAAGAAAGCGCAAAGTTCCTGCCACTTCTGTTCTGCCTTGCAGAGGTGCATCCCTTGCCTTTAAAGTTCGAGGTAAAAAGAAGGAGCAAAACAAACCCATTCTTCAAAGGCTTTTACCTAGAAAACCTTGGAGAATTTCCTGCTTTTCCCCAGCGAAATCCAGCACGAACCGATCCGCAGCCCTGCGCCTCTGCTTCCTCATCCTCACTCTCCCGCATGGTCCGGGTTGAGGATGTTCCACCCTAAGGGGAAGTGCTCCTGCACTCCTTCTCCTTCCTCATCTTTGTTCGCTAAAACTGTGGCTGAAATTACCATTGTGATTCCTGGAAATGGATACTTTGATATGTAAATATTCGGCGAAAAAGGTGCATCTGCAGCCCGGCTCAGTCTTCGGTGCGGGGATTGCCGGGAGCTGCGGGAGCCGGTGCCCGTGCTCGGGGGCTGGCAGCAAACCATCGACTTTTGGGTCTAAGGGAAAAGAAACTTTGCCTACAAAAAGAGAAAAATACGAAGTACCGACTCATTTCCATAGGAGAAATGTGCTGCCTGCTTGCAAAATGATTTGTAAGCAGGAAAATTTGTGGTACTTGGGAATTGAGTTCGTTATCGTGGTGTTATTTGTTCTGTTCCATTTCCAGCTGGAGCTCGGGCTGCTGTGAGGGGAAAAACAAGTCCAGAGGGAACATGCAAATCGCTGCCCGTCTTACAAGTCTGTTTTCTTCTCTCCCCAGATACATCACAGGTAAATTCTCTTCCTCGGTAAGGCGGAATCCCTGGATATCGGAGCTTTTATTGCGACATCCCTTTAAAAGTGGGAGTGTGCTACTGTTGAGGTTGCATTTTAAAGAGGTACCAGTGAATCGCCTTAGGAGACAACCTGGGACAAAGCAATCACTCATCTTCAGGCAAAACAGCGCTGTCTCCAGCCCTCCGCAAAGCCTCTCAGCCCTCGTCCCTCTCCAGGGCCGTGCCCCGGTCAGCTCTGCTGCCTCGGGCATCGCTGCGGGGCGGAGACCTGAGCCGTGCTGCCCGGCAAGGGGACACCTGCACCCTCCAAACCCGCTGCAGGTGCCCAGGTTCTGCTTCCGTGGCTGTGCAGGTGCAGCGCTGACAGCCCCAAACCCGCCGGGTTGTTCCCTAGACGGGGGTCCTGCTGCTCTGCCCCGCTCCGGGCCGGCAGCGGTGGGAAGCAAGGGCTGATGGATGGTTGTGTGCAGCCCCTGATGAAAGTGCTGCAGAGAGGTGAGGGATTGCTGTTGTCTTCCAGGAAGAGCTGTCAGTGAGCTCATCTAACCTTAGTTTGAATGTCTGTGATGTAAATTATAAGATGGAGATACATATATAAAAATATCTGGATGTGGGTGTGAGCCAGGGCCAGCTGCTCCCGCCATGCCTTTAAAAGCCCTTTTTCAGGGCGGAGGTGCTGCAGAGTTCAGCTGCTCCAATTTCCTGGTGTTTCAGCAGAGAGGTATTTATTGATGGTCCAGAGAAGGAGGTCAGAGCCATCAGCTGTATTTCAAACGCGCACTCTGTAATTATCCCCTCTTCCCAGAGGGGATTATACAGGTATTCTCTTTATCTCGAATGCACAACCTGAACCAAGTCCCCGTGTCAAAGAGCCTCTCTAGGAACCACCACCATCGGCCTTTTCAAATGGAAGGATGGAAAGAATCCTGGTTTTATATGCGGGTTTTTGAGATTGCTGAGTCCTGATAGGGAAATGAATCTCGGACCCTCAGAGGAGAGCAGGGATACAACTTCAAACTATTCCCATGAGAAAGCTAATCAGAAGAGGTCCCATGCCTATGCAAAGCTCCCATATTTAACATTTGTTTCCCATGCAAATCCATTCATCAGGTTGGGAAAGAAATATGAAGTTCTCATGTGATATTAATTCCATTTTTCATTCTATGCCTCTGTTTGACCCAGTGAAGTCCCAACCATGGATCACTGCAGGTGTCTCCTAGGGAGCTTTGGGATGGCTCGATGGGACAGGAAGGTTCAGGCTCCCCCGAATCAGTGGGTACAATGGCTTGGTTATGGATGGTCCCTGCTGAGTACATTGTGCTTTGATAGGAATGGCCAGCTGATATAATATTAGAACTTACTCAGCCCCCTGTGCTCCTGCAGGACTTGGGAAGGGGATTAGTAAGTGCTTGATGCAATTGATAATTTCAGCTAATGCATTTTTCTGCTTTACCATTTAGGAATGACTCGGCCTCAAATATGCTGCTGTTCAGAAAAGTTTGTCAGTTTTTTGGAAAGTGCTCACAATTAATTTGTGGTGAGTTCCCATATATTTCCTTTCCATGCTTCATTTCATGGAGTGGATTCTGCTGTCTGCAGAACCCTGATGTCACAGCCTGAGCAGTAACCGCAGAAACATCTCACTGGAAGGCACGAAATATCAGTGATTAAAATGTCCCCTTAAATCGTAAACCTCAGGTGTCTGAACCTTTGAAGGGAATGAATGAAAATTATTTGGGTTCTGCTTTTTGAGTGACAAAGTGTTTGGAGCTATTTCCTGTGCTGTTGGTTGGAAGCTGCCCTGATGCAGGGAATTCATTGGAGAAAGTCAGATTAGTCTGGTAATTCATATTATTTCCCTCCCCCTGATTCTAAATTACTTTTTCTGAATCTGCAGCTATGCCCTTTCATATCTACATTAGAAAATTAACTATTTAAATTTCAGTTCAATTACTGAATAATTATTTAAAATTCAGTTCAAATTCTGCCCGTATAGAATTCATGTTTCACAACACAAACTGAGCAGGTTTAGAAACAGGAGGCTGGAGGGCCCGAGGATTTAAGCCAGAGGAATTGGGAACCCACATTATTCCTGCTGACACCAAGGGAAGTTTCCCATCTAATGTCACCCCTGCCTGTGCTGCAGCGAGTGCTCCCGGCCTCGCACACTGCATCGCTCTGCCTGTAGCATCAACCACCCCAAGTTTATTCTTTTAGAAGCACAAACACTTTGGTGCCCGGGCAAAGGGGATCTTTATGTGTTTAAACAGTTTAATCCATTTTACAATAAATAAATTGAGAGGTTTTCCCTGTATTCCCTATAGATGCACCTGAATTTGTGTGGCTGGGATCCCCATAAGCTAAATGGGGAGAACAAAGCTGCTAAGTCGCGGTGAGTGGCGGCCGATCCTGTAGAAGCCACTGTGATGCTCCTGTCAATTTGTTAAATGTATTCAGGTTGTGGAAGGGCAAAAGACCCTTCAGCAAAGATTAGACATGAATAATAATAGAAAAAATTCTTCCCTTCATACCGAGCTCGCTGCCAGCCCGCTGAGCTGGAGGGGTTTCAGCCTGGGTCTGACCGCAGCGCCGTGAATCTCTCGGCTTAGCGGCTCCTCTGGAGCTGCCGGCTTGTCCCGGGATTGCTCTGGGGACAGGCACTGCTCACCCACTCTCACAGCATAGAGGCTTTTCCTTTCCCTTGCTCAGATACCCTGGGTTGCTGACACCAGTGTATTGGTGGGACAAACTCTCTGAAGATGATTTTTCAATGGCTGCCCCGTCTTTCGCTAACTGGGATCTTGTGCTTGAAACCTCCCTGAGCACCCTCAGTCAGATCCTCTGCTCGCACCTCTCCAGCCCTGGGATGGTGGCTCTGCTTTCTCCCATGCACGTGGCCACTTTGGGGCTCCCAGGGAGCCCTGGGGACACCACTTGCTCCCTGGGACCTGTCTGACCAGTCCAGAGGGAACAGGGCCTGACTCGATCCCTCTCTCCCTGGCGCCTAGGCACTCTGGTGACTGATGCCAGATAAATGCCTGAGATAGAGGGTGGGGAGACTCAGCCCGGCTGGAATCCCAAGCACGCATGGCAGACGCTGTGATGGATTTTTAAGCCACGAAGGTGAACCTGCTCCCAGCTCCCCTTGTCCTGCTCCAAGCCCCAAGCTCCTGCCATGCTGTGTTTTGGGGTTGTTTAATTGCATTGGGTACCTTGGGCTCGTTTCTAGCAATTCCCTCTCTCTCCCAGGTGCTTCTCTGCCCTTTCCCACCAAACCACACCACTTCTCACCAAAGGGAAGGCAATACCTGGGCACAACGGAGCTGGGCTGGGGACAGGGCAGGGAGATGAGAGCTGAGCATGCAGCAGCTCCAAGCATCACATCCACATTTGCTAATTAGTTCCTCCATTAAGAATTAAAATAAACAAACAAATGGAAGGACAGCAAGAGTGAGTAATTCCCTGGATCACACAGGAAAGGGTGGGATGGTTTAGTGGTTAGAGTGCTAGTCTAGGACTTCAGAGAACCTCATTTAGGCTCTTCAAATAATTAAGAGAGATTGCAAACATTATTTTTCTGAGATCATGTATCTTGGAATATTATTAAACTGGGAGGAATAGTCTGTGTTTGCCTCTGTTCTGCTGCAGGTTTGGTGTGGCCCTGGGCTGGAGGGACATCTGTGGGTCCCTATAGGTCTTGCCTGTGTCTATGCTGTCCTGTGGGACCCCAGTGAGGCAGGTACCCGTGCTGTCTCACGAATTAAGATCTTGGCACCTCTTCCTTTGCAGGGACAAACACCACAGGTGTCACCTGGTGAAGGCTGCCCCACTGCCAGTCCACCTGTGGATGACGTAGCCCCTGTGGGAGCCAGGGTGGTGATGTGACAGTGGCCACCAAACTGCAAAAATACCTCACAACACCCAAAATGGAGGGGAAGGTGCACCAGAGCCAGCCCAGAATGTCTGTGGTGCTGGCTTGGTGCTGTCCATGGAGAACCCTCACCTGAGGTCCACCTCCCAGAGCAGAGGTGCTGCTGCTTTGGCTCAAGCCACATGCCAAAAAACAACCCAAGCTGGCTTTTCTGAACCTACCCTTTAGGAGTTGCTCTTTATTTCTAACAAAGAAAAAAATTCATTTAAAAACATCTAATTAAACAGTAAGTCATGACAAAGTACATGAAACTTGGAGATAACACATGCCTGGGAGGCACTAGGGAGGTTGAGACAAAGCCCAGCGTCTTCACCAGTAGCCGCGTGTGTTATCTCACATGAACACACACCTGGGCTTATCCTGGTGCAATTATAGGACATTAAAAATATAATTTTAATGGAGGAATGGTGATCTGGATGCAGTTCAGAGTGAAAACTTTCTTTTAAGTTTCTCTGTTTGATTAGTAGGTGTTCCTGCCGCGCACCGTGTGCGCGCGAGGGGGAAGCGCCGGGATCAGGATGTGTGACTGTGTTTTGAGGAACGCTGCTCTCTCTCCCGGTGTGTGCGAGGGCTTGTCAAAACTTTAAAGCATTCGTGAGCAGCGTTAAGGCAGCAAAACTTCCAATCAAGACCCGGCTTGTCCTGAGTGAGCCCCTTTTCCTACTCAGGCAAACTACCACCGCAAATGAAGCTGCAGAGAGCTGGGAGGGCTCCCCGGCAAACCCAGCACCCTGCAGCTGACTGGAAGCCAAGTACCTCCACCCATGGCCCTGGACAGTCCTATAAAAGCTGTGTCTTCCCAGCCCCAGGTGTTTTACAGGATGACCTCATTTATTACCTTGCTCGTCACAGGAAATGATGTTTATCTAATCTACCATTCTTTCAGGATTTTTTTTTTCCTGCCGCATATGGCTTCTTACATTTCTTACAGGTCAATTCCTCCTTGCACCAAAACAAAGGAGAAATGGCACCGCTGCTGCCATGCCAGTGCCCCAGTCCCACCAGTCCCACCAACTTGAGAAGCACACAGGGAGACTTGGCTTCAAAACCTGGAGCTTGCGTGCGGTGGCGAGTGGATCTAAGGATCTCGGTCTTAATCTCCCTCCTCTGCCGCATTCCTTAGTAGTGACAGCTACTTCTTGCAATACTCCTGACTGTGGGCTCTGAGGCACAGCTTTCCATCTGTCTGTCCAGTATCCAGCCAAACAGGTCCACATTCCTGAGCAGAAACGCTAGCACTGCCACTCGGAGTGGCTCAAAAGCCTCAGATGGAAATTGGAACAAGTCACAGACATGAGGGAGGGCGGCAGCAGCCAGATCCACAAACACGAGGGACAGTGGCAAGAGCCACATCCACAAACACGAGGGACAGTGGCAGGACCAGGTCCCAGTGCCTCACCGCAGAGCCCGGGGACGTGCGCTGTGTGCGCCTGGGTGCCAGTGTGAGCCCATGCTGGTCACACCCTGCTCTGTCTCTACTCCAGGTTGTAAAATGCCACAGCCAAAACTTGTGCCCGCGAGCGGGTGCACCGGCCCCTATGGCTCACCCTGCTCCCGCTGCCACAGGGCCCCAGCTCACCCTGGCCCACCGCCGGCAGGACCCGAGGCTGCTCCCGCACCCCAGCGTGTCCCCAGGTGCCGGGGAAAGAGATTTGTATTTTTCTTTGTAATAAAAAGGCT
This sequence comes from Corvus moneduloides, assembly GCF_009650955.1. Lineage (NCBI taxonomy): Eukaryota > Metazoa > Chordata > Aves > Passeriformes > Corvidae > Corvus > Corvus moneduloides. The sequence goes on from NC_045498.1 coordinate 4,282,444, forward strand.
CTCTCAGAAGCTTTCTGCTGATCCCAAAAGGATGTGAAAGCAATAAAACCCCTCCTTATTTTACAACCAAGCTGCAGGATTTTTTGCTACTGAGCACGACGACCTAATGCTTGATTTCATAACCAGAAGGTCGCACCCTGCACCAGGAGCTCGGGGCTTGCCGAGTCCCCAGTTTTATGTCTGGGGGGGGGTCTCACAGCCCGACCTCGATAGCTGACCTGGGCATCTAAACAGCAGGGCATCAGGAAAATGGAGCAGAAAATGCCTGAGCTGCTGTAGACTAAAGCAGCCAGAGCCCCAACTAAACTTTTTTGAGCTAATTTCAATGTTTCCCAGTCTAATATCTTCCTGGTCTTACATAAATGGCTGGAAGGAAAAGTAAAATTAATAATAATAATAGCAATAATAATAATAATAAAAACCCCAACCCCAAACAAAACAACAACAAAAGAAAGACACAGGAAACATTTTCTGAAATACTTTTGAAAAAAAAGGGATAACGAACAAACGGGAGTACAAGGTATTCATAAATGCTCTGCTGCCCTATCCAGGATTTTATCCATTTAATTCCCACACCAAATCTATCACTCCATTTATCACAACAGCACGGGGGGAAAACCCATCCTCCGTTTTTCAGAGCTATCACATCTCTCCCTGCTCCAAGTGAAATCCCAGCTCACACACTGCACCCTGCAACCAAACTGGACCCCCTCACCGGGGGTCTCCCGGTACCCCGCATCACCCGGCGCCTCCAGCCCTAGGGATCACCACGGGGATAACGAACCGGAGCCAGTCCCGAGGGCAAACGGTGGAAATGGATATTTGAGCGCCTGTTCCCAGCCGGGATCTGCCTCCCTGGGCTGCCCCCGCCGCCGGGACCCGGCGTCCCCGGCCGCGATGCGAGCACCGCGCAGCCACCGCCGGGACTGCAGGATGGGGGTCCCGGGGCGGTTCCCCGAACACTTCCTGGGGCGAATCCCCCCTTTTCCTCTCCACTTGCTAAATTCGGGGTTACCTGCAGCCAAGGGGCCGGTGCGCTGCAGGCTCGAGGAAACATTCCGCGGGGAGAGGGTGTCAGTGCACCGCGTCTCAGAGACCCCCACAAAATCCCTGGAATTACATTAACTGCTGGAACCATGGAAGTTTATTTAAGAAGGGAAGGAGGGAAAACACATACGCAGCCAGGGATGCTCCCACACAGCGCTCCGAGGCTCCGGGCAGCATCTTCCCCGCGCCGGGCAGCGCAGCCCCGCGCCCGCGGCGGGGCCCGTCCGTGCGGGGGGACATCGGCAGTGACCCCCCTGCCGTGGGGATGGCCCCGAAATCCCGGGATACGGGAGGGGACAGGCTGCGGGGACAGCGCAGGGCTGCGGGCTCTTCCCTCCCGTTCCGAGCTCCTCCTGACCGGGGACTAAATGCGGCTCCAAGGACAGGAGTTAAAAGGGAGATCTGGGGATTTGGGGTAGGTGATTAATATTTTGTTGAACCAGGACAACAGTATCTCGGCAACTAATTAGGCGAGAGATATCTGTTTTCACACGCACAGGTTTCTATCAGGTTTCTGTCCGACAGCCATTCCGTCAGGAATTCCAGGATTAATCGGTATTTGGGATCTCCGTGCGATTTAGGACAAAACTGTGCTTTTTAAGGTTTACTCTCCCTCCCTTCAGAGAGGGGGTCCTCGAGCCCTGCTGCCCAGCCGCCCCCTCCGGCACTTTCTGCTCGGGACCCGCCGGGAGCTGCCTCAGATCGTTTTAATTTAATTTTATTTTTCCTGGGGTGTCATTCGCCTGCGGGGGCCCGTCTCGGCTCTGGCCCCGCTGAGGCTCCGAACACAGCTCAAAGCTGACAGAGACAGCGGAGTGAGAACCACCACATTTTATATATTCTTAAAAATTAAATAAAGCCGAATGTAAAGGAATTTATTCCCCGGGCCGAGTGGAGGGCAGAGGCGTTTGATCCGGGATTCCCGGCTGCAGCTTCTATAATTCCTCAGATTTCTTTTGAGCTGAACTCGCCCGTTTGGGAGCTTCCAGGGGCAGGGAAAGGGGAGCGTGGCCATCGGCTTCGGTCCCCGTTCTCCCGAGCCCCGACAGCGGGGTGGGATGACGGAGCAGTGCCGGGACAGAGCCCCCGCTGCTGCCGCCGCTCCAAGAAACCCCCGGTGGCTCCGTCCCGCCGCTTCCAGTGCGGCTGCCCAATTCCCCCCACAAACACGCTCCTGGCTTTGGATTTATCGATTTCTCCAGCAAACTCGGAGCTTCGCGCTCCAAACACAGGAATAATAATAGAAAAAAGTCAAAATAATAAAAAAGAAGGCAAAAAAAGGTAAGGAAAAAATATATTAACATTAAAAAATTTTTTAAAAACCCAAACGAGAACGAGCGTGGGAAGAGCAAGTGTCCATGGGCACAGGGGCTGCGGTCGACCTCTTTGCACCGTTCCCACCTTCAGCCAGAGATATTTTAATTTTACTTTTCCTTTTTTTTTTTTTTTTTTTTTTTTCTTTTCAAGACTAGAGGACTAGAGAATGTTCAGGCAAAAACCAGACACTAAACAACGACAAATCCTCCCGATAGAAGACGAAGAATTCTAACTTATGGCGCGTTTGGAAAAAGGAGGGGGAAAACCTCAACGAATCACTGTAACTCCAACCGAACTTCCAGACAAACATTCCCACTGCGGGGTGTTTCTCGAGGGTTCCGGGGTGCTCCTGCCCGGCCCAAGCACCCCTCAGCTTCCTGCAACCATTCCTCACGCCCGAGTATCTAATGAAACGCCTCTCCAGCATTCTGATTAAAGCTCAATTAACGCGGGTCATTAATGTCCCGCTGGCAGCCGCGTGTTCCTAGAACAGCCATTTCTAGGGAGCACCGGGAGCGCCGCTCCCCCCGGGAAACGCCCAGTGGCAGCTGGGGGACAACCACACGATCGGGAGATTTTTCGTGCAGTTACCGGGGATCGGCTACGGCCGGGACCAGCACCGGGACTGCGGGGCTGTGGCACCTACTGGCCCACGTTACCGATCCGCACCGGCGGCTGCGGTTCATTCACACCGGGGGTCGGAGGTTTAACGCGTCCTTCCCATCCACATATTTCTGTAAAAAATCGCGGGGAGAAGCCAAGAGCAGTGCTGGAAGATTCCATAGTAGGGATCGCTCCGAGCACCGCACCGAACGCTCCCGGGCCCCCCTTCTCGCTCTCCCAACGCCCCGGCAGAAGGTCTAGTACAGAAATATTTTAGGGAGTTGAGCTGTTCTACCCAGCGGTTCACTGGGATGCGGGGGGGCAGTCAGCCCGGGGGCAGAACCGGGCGCGGGAGAGCCCGGGGGCCGTGCGGGACCTCTGCCCGCAGCCCCGTTCCCCGCGCCGGCGGGGAAGGCTGTTCCTCCCCTCCAGTCCCGGAGCGAAGCCCCGTTTCTGGAGCGGCAGAGGGGGGTCTCCGCAGAGCCGGGTTTTGCCGAGGAGGGGGACGAGCCGCCCGGGGGGCCGCGGGACGCTCCCGGCTGCAAGGACGGGCAGCACCGGCCCCAAAGCTGCGCCACCTCTTCGTCTCTGTTAAAAGTGTCCTTCCCCTCGCTACCAGTCCCGCCGAACGGGCCCGATCCGCCGCGGCCCAGGGCGGTGTGAAGCTGTTCGCGGCCCGCGCTGCCTCCCCCGTCGCCGGGCGCGGGGCTCCGACCGGGGGCGGCGGGACCGGGAGCACCGGGAGCTGCTGCCGAGAGCCGCCGGGGCATCTCCGGGCTTTCCACGCAAACCGTACGCGGCCGCCGGCGGGGTGGGCCCCGGCGCTCCCCGACAGCAGAGTTCGCCAGTCCGGGGCCTTCGGTACCGGGAAGGAGCGGCGGCCGCGGTACCGCCCGAGGGAGAGCAGCAGGCCGGGGGGGGGGTGGGCGCGCTGGCCCGCCGGGACCCGCCGCTTTCGTTTAAGTCTCGCCGGGGACAGCAGCGAACCCTTCCCGACGGGCGGGGGGCGGCCCCGCGGGAGGGCGGACGCGGGGGGACCCGACGCTGGGGAGCCCCGAAGGCAGGAGTGGGGCCCGGTCCGGTGCCGCTTCCCGGCTGAGCCGCCGCGCTCTTACCTTTCTTGATCACGGACTGATCGAGCAGGTTCATCCCGCCGTCGTCCACGGCCTGAAAGCACCGAGGAAAGAGCCGTCAGCCGGCTCCTGGCACCGGCTGCTCGCGGCGCGGGGACAGTGCTGCCGCGGCCCGATCCACCCGCTGCCCCCGGCCAGAAGGAATTCTGAGGGCACGAGAGAGCCCCAGTAACGGGAATCCCCTGCCCCGTGTTTCTGCCTGCCCGGGGGTACGGACACCGTGGGACCCGACTCTTCCCGGCCGGGAGTCCCCGGTCGCGCAGGCATCGGGATCTGTCCCCGTCGCCGCGCAACCAACCCACCCCGGGCACCCTCCCGGCGCTCCCGCCGTCCCCCCGTACCTGGATGTCTTCGAGGCCGTGGTGGCCGAGGCCGTGGAGGCCCAGCGGGCCGTCGGCGAGGCCGTGGCCGCCGTCGGGCAGCCCGTGGAGCAGGCGGGGCACGGCGGGGTACTCGCGGCGGGGGTCGAGCCCCAGGGCGCGGTGGGTCTGAGAGAGCAGCCCCGGCTCGTCCTGCCGGCCGCGCTGCGGGGGCCAGGCCGGCTGCTGGTGCTGGTGCAGAGGGCTGAGCGCCGCGTACGGGTCCGCCAGGTGCGGGTAAGCGGGCTCCTGGCCCTGCGGGTAGGGCAACGGCGGCTGCGGGTACGGAGGGGGGAAGTAGGGCGGCTGGAAGTCGGCGGCGGGCGTGTGGCAGAGCGGCGGCGCCGAGCCGTAGGGCGCCTGGTTGAGCGATGGCAGCTGCGGCAGGCGGGCCCCGGCCGGCGCCCCGGGCAGCCCCTCGGCGCGGTCCTGCGGCGGCGAAAACAGCGGCGGTGAGGCGGGCACGGACTCCCGGCCCTAGCCCCCTAGCCCCCGACCCCCCGTCCCGTCCCGTCCCGCCCGTGCTCGTCCCGCACTCACCATGCCCGGGTAGCTGTGCACAAGCATCGGTGCGGGCCCGTGGCAAGCCCCGGGCGGGCCGGGCCCCGGGGGCGCCCCCGTCTCCGCCCCTCTATCCCGCCGGAGCGGCGTCTCCCATCGCCCGCCCGCTCCTCTGCGCCGGCCCCGACTCCATGCACGCCAGTTATAGCGGCGGGGGCGCGCCCGCCGCCCCGGGAGCGCGCGTCAGGGAGCGGGGACGGGGACGCGCCGCCCGCTCCCGCGGGGCCCCGACGGCTCCCGACAGCGGGCGCGGCGGGAGGCGGCCGGGGCGGGGGGCGAGGGGCGAGGGGTACCCGCAGCCCCCTGGGAGCGTGGCTGGTGCTACCCCCGCGCCGTCGGGCGGCCCCGCTCCCCTGTCGCACGGTACCGCACACCCTCCCCCCGGTGCCACCCGGGGTGCCCCCGCCCCGGGCTGCGCTGCCTGAGAGTCCTGTCGCGGATCGCCCCGGGCCGCACCGGGGAGCAAACCCCGAGGGTCGGGAGAGCCCAAGGGTGCGGGTGGGCTGCGAGGCCGCGGCGATGCTCTACGGTTTGACTTTATTAGCCCGAGCCGGGTGCGGGGCCCCTACGGGAGAGCAGCGAGGGCCCCGGCGGCAGCTGCGACCTCCTGCGACGACAGCGGGAGCGGGGCTCGGGGCCGGTCCTGCCGGGAGAGCTCGGGGCTCCTCCCGGGGCGCTTCACCCTCCTCCCCGCCGGGGAGCGGGAGCTGCAGCCCGGACTGGGGACAGAAAGATGTGTCTGGGGGTGCTCCGGGCCTGACTCCCTGCCCGAAGGGACGGACGCGAGGGTGAGCGCCGGGTGCAACAGAGCCAGGGAAAAACGGGGAACACCGACGGTCAGCATGCCTGCCTCCCCGCCCTCCTCCATCCTTCCCTCCGCCTCTCCCTCCCTCCCTCCGCCTTTCCCTCCCTCCCTCCGCCTCTCCCTCCCTCCCTCCGCCTCTCCATCCCTCCCTCACTCTCGGTTTGGGTTCTCCCTCCGGGGCAAGACGAGGCGGGCCCGCAACACCGGGTTCCTGAGCGCGGCACCGGGCACCGGACACCAGCGAGGCGAACCGGGCAGACGAGAAGGCCCCGCCAGAGGCACTAGGTTACCCCAATGACATCCCCCCCCCACCGCCCCGATATCACGGGCACGCAGGCGTGGCCCCACGGCCCCACGGCGGAGCGGGGATGCCCATCCACACGGGCACACGCACACACTCGCCCGCTCTCACACCCCGACACACACTCGCGGCACCCGGACACCACGGTCACGGCTCCCCGCGGCCCACGGGCGCCGTGGCCGGGCTGTGGGGTGGCGTGTCACCGCGGATCCTCGCGGTCTCACCGTGCCACCCGCAGGATGCCGGCCGCCCATCGCTGGGCGGGACGTTCCATTGGCAGCGCGTGTTTTGCGTGGAGCAGAGCACAAACCCTTCACCCCCAGCTGCAACACGCCGTGCTGTGTGATCGACATCAACAAACACAACCCCACACTGCAGTTAATTTAATTCCACTCTTCCCGCCCGGAGCTACAGCTCCCTTCATTTTCATTTTTCCTCTGAATTCCCACAACTCAGACCTCTTTGATTTCCAGGTTTAATTAACAATGCTCATTAAATGAATTTTTATTCATTTCTTTTAATATTACCCTGCCACCTGTCTTTAGGAGGCAAGGGCTGATCGTTTATTCTAATTTATTTCTGTTAAATATGGCATTTAAGGGTGGGAGGAGGGATATGCAGAGGTATAGAGGGTTGATCCATTCAAATCTCTTCATCCCACTCAAAAGCGCTTCAAGGACGCTGCTCCTGGAAGTTCTGTATTTATTTTCCACCAGATCCATTTCATTTGCTAGGAAAAATTGGATTGGACATGCTGTATTTTGCAGTTATGTTCCAGTTCATTCTTAATGTCCCTCGCTCGTCTAGTCCATATAATGTCAAGTCTTCATTCATCTGAAAGAGGTGAAACTGTGCAAAATCCAGGCAGGAAGGGTTGTGAGTCGGCCTGTACAGAACCGCAGGCAAGCAGGAGGATGGTCCCTGGCAGCAACTGGGAGTGAAGCTGTGTTTCCACCCAAAAATGAGATAGAGCAGAGGAAACCTGCAACACTGACAGACAAAAGGAAGGAAATACAAAATGCAGAGCTGTTCTCTGCCCCTCACGGAACATGCTGGGCAAACTGGGGTCATGGGAACACATTAGGCTGGGGCAGTAGGCCAGTGCAGCCTGGAGCTGGGGACTGTAGGGCTGCTGGGGGCTGTTGCCCTCCCCAGCACAACACAGCGGTGCTCAGGAAGGAGAAAACAGAGGTGCAACAGACTCTGGGCTGTGGGAAGCCCCCAGCAGCTACCCTGCTCTGCCACCTTCTCTCACCTTCTCTGGAAGCACAATCAGCACCTTCGCAGCTCTGGGGTCCTGCCCAGCAGCACCCTCAGAGCCCTACGAGCACCAGAATTGTCCTTGCAAGACGTCCAAGACCTGCCTGAGTTCTCCACTGCCCCAGACCCTCTGTACAGTGCCTGACTGATGATGAGGGCAAACCAAACCCCTGGGCCTCTCATGGACAGAAGGCACGCATTAAGGCACCAGTGCTGCTGATGAACAATTATTCACTTTTACCTGCTCTCCCGAGGTCTCAGGCAGGGCCCAGGACTGTCATACAGGCGGCTGCCAACACACTCTCCCAGCAGCTGCCTGGTTTTGTTACTGGTTCAACCTGGCCAGGACAATTGCTGGGGTCACCTGAGCACAGGAGGCTCAGACACAGCTCCCCATTACCTGTTCTTTAGCATCCCTGTTGAAGGACCACACTTCCAGCTGTGCTTGTGTTTTGCTCTGCCATACATCCTTTGTGTTTCCTAACAGTGACATGGTTCTGCTGAGGTCCTCAACACAAGAGCTGCCCCCTCGCCCCCCAGCTACAGGAAGCATTCACTGTGAGTCTGGGCAAGGTCTCCACCCCAGGGACCACTTGTTGCACATGGACCCAAGCCAGAAATCTCTGAAAAACTGGTTTTGTAACAAAGGTCCCAGAGCTCCTTCCCAGGAGATCAATGTTTGCATCGGCACTGCCAGGAGCATGTGAGGGGCTTGAGGCAGCAACCTCTGCTCCTGGGGGTCAGCAACAAACATGCGGTGGAGCAGGGCAATGAGAGCACTGAGACTCAGGTATGTGAGCAGAGCTCTTCCCTAGTCAAAGATGAACCAGTTCTTCTCCAGAGGCTCAGCTCCCATCAACACCTCAGGGAAATACAGCCTGCCCCTATTAATTCCCACATCCCCTTCCCAGAAATCCAGGCGGGGAAGGAATCTCCTTGCTATGGGTCTGGAGAGCCAGGCAGGGCTTTGGGGAGATCAGGGACCCTGCTGAGGGGTGGGCAGGGAATGCGGCAGCCCCCCTGCTGCTGCTCAGACCTCCACCCTCACCACCCCTCCTACATCTCATGGCAAGAGGAAGGGGGCTACGTTGGGTTCTGACAGCACAGCAGCCAAGTAACAACCTTATGAAATATTTTGTTTTATTGCCAGTGCTTTTGGGTTGAGATGAATAAATGCTGTAAGATAATGGATGCCATGGTCAGGTTTGCAGGCATTATGACATTTCAGCTGTCAAAGAGAAACAGAATGTGGATCTGCTCCTCTGGGGCCTTGTCCATCTTGTCGGAGCACAGTGAACGATCATCTTGCTCCTGGAGATCTTGTCCTGGTGTTGGAAACGCACTGGGAGATGAAGCACAGTTTGCTCTGGGTGTTGCTGGCTGCAATCCCACTCCATGCTGGGATCTCAAACACTGGCAGAGAGATGATGCCACATCCACCTCTCTGGCACCAGATCATTGGTGCCCACAGATGCCAACTGCCAGGGGCAGAACCTGTGGTTGGGCTTGCAAAGCTCAGGGTGGCTGAGGACACTCTGCAGCCTTTGAAGCCTTGGCCAGGTTGCTGGGGCACCATCTCCCTCGCGTGGGCTGAGCCAGCTGGGCGTGCTGGAGCCTGTGGACTGGCATGCGTGGAGCTAACAGAGATGCCCACGTGGCAGGAGGCCTCCAACAGCTCCCGTGCCCTCCCCTCCTGAACGTGCAGTGCTCACTGTTGATAGCACTCAGTCTCAGGGAGGCAAAACAGTCCTTTTGGGGGTGCTCTGTCTGAGAATGTTTGCAAAGTGTCCTGGGACAAGAGAGCAGTGATATTCCTCAAGGAGCTCTGCCACCTCCACTGGCATTCAGCCTGGTAACATCCCAGAGCAAGGTGGGACTCTCACCCCTTCCTTTGTCAGCTCAGGAGCAGTGAGAAGCTCATGAGGAGCATATTTTGTTTCATGCAAGGAAACAAATACATGACAAGACGTCAGGGTCTCAGGGAGGCTCCATCTCTGGCAGGGCACGGATGGTCCTGCTCACAGCTAATGTGACTTTCCATTGAAGGGTGTGAGAATGAGGCACAGGTGCTCCTCTCTAGGCACCTGCTGGTGGCCAAACCCCACTCCCTAAGATGTGGGGCAGGATAAAACTGGAGGACTTCCCAGGCTCTTGGTTTGCTCCCAGGTAGCCTCTCAGGGAATTAAAGACCAGCAACCAAAGGCCTCTTGGTTAGGACTGTGCTAGTGTTGGAACTGTGGAACTGTTGGAACCAGGCAGGATCTCTGGTCAGGTGTTGTGGGAGCTCCAACCACTGCCCACGGGGATGAACCACAGCCAAACCAGATCAGCTGCCTACAGTGAGCCCAGCACCGCACTGGGAATAGCAAAGCATCCTCCTGGTGATACAGGTCCTATCTCTCATTAGCACTAATTAGTGGATGTCATTAATGGGAAGCCCACACCCTTGACCAGAGGCAGAAGAGTGTACAGGACTGGAAACACTTGAAGGTAAAGGATTTGAGGGTTTGGGTGTTTTTTCTGACACGGCATTGTATTCCTAACTTTTCCTGCTGGTGTTTCCCTGCGGTGCAGGGATGTGTTCCTGGCAGGCTGAGGAGCCTCTCCCAGCTCAGCTCCAAAGTTCTTCTCTTTTCCAAGGCCAGGAGGCTCATTTGCCTGTTTGGCTCGCGCCGCTCTGCTGGGAGCACCTGCCTTTGTTCCAACTTGCACCGACTGCTCAGGGCTGAGATGAAAAGATCTAAAGACACTCTCCCTGAGCAACAGCCTCCTCTTCAGTTGTGTAAGGCATTCGCTCTAATAAAGCAGTGAGCCAAAACCACGGGGTAAAGCAGGAATACAACCAGAGCCAGCCCTCCTTTTGAGGCAGCTTCGTGCTTGATTTTCCCTTCATCAGACGATTCCACAGCCCCCTTCAATGAGTTCTGATCAGTGCCCTGGGCTGGCAGCAGAGCCGGTCCCGGCGAGGCAGCAGCTCCCAGAGAACTCCTCGGCTGACACCTGGTGGAAAAGCAGGAGCAGGGAGCTCCGCTCGGATGAAGCCTGCCTCGGCAGCCACCCTGGGAAACATCCTCGGGATAACGGGGTACCCGAGAGCTGGAAGACCAGGCTGTAAAGCCAGTGCTACAAGTGATTTACTCCACGCTACATGTGGCCTTTCTCTTCTGTAAAGCAAAGTGTTCCTCGGTCTCTGGGGAGTCAGAAAGGGGAAATTCACTCATTTTGGTTTTCACACCCTAACGGGAGCCAAGGCAGACTGAATCCTTCACCTTGCAAGAGTGGAAAACTCTGCCTGTACATCCCATCCCGGCAGCGAGAGGGAGCAAATAGAAAATCCCATGGATGTGCTTTGTGCTGGTGTTTTGTGCTGGGCAAAACAGGCAAAGCAAGTGGTGCTGGGAAGGTTTTCTAGGTGTGAACTTGGGATGACGGCACCAGAGGTGGATGTGAACAGGGGGATCATCCTGCAGCACAGCATCAAGTCACGAGGAGTTATTCCCAATGCTATCAGTAAATAACAAAGATTTTCCCATTCCTGCCTTTTTCAGGGCTCTATGTGTAGTGCCAAGTGATTTACTGGTATGTGCAGGACTGACAGAAAATAAGGTGAAAACCTGCAGGGCTTACTGTGACAAAACTGTGACCATATTAACAGGAGAAGCAAGCATCCCGTCAGGGCCCTGGGCAGAAGGAAATCCCAGCACTGGGAAGTTGGAAAAACAAAGCAACGAAACGTCTTTAATAACAAAACAGGCTGTTTTTACAGAGAAATCCTCACAACAGGTCGAGCAGGGGCTTGGGGAAATGTTCCAAGGCAGCAGCAGTTCTGCACATCGATGTGGACAGTGCTGATCACACTGGGCTCTGCTGCATCACTCCAGTTTTGTAACGTTTGGTCATTTAAATGGGTTTTTTTGAGCCCACCTGGCACCAAAGGGCACAGCAGCAGTGCTGAACAGACCTTGTGCAGGTGTCTGGTTTCATTTCCCACCCGGAGTGCTGCTGCCTCCTCCCTGCTCAGCCAGACACTGTTCCAGAGCTGCCATTCCATACAGATTGGCCCACTCGGTGCCATGGTGGGACAGGATCACACCCCTGCACTGCTCGCTGGCTCTGGCCAGCTCCACGAGCACGGCCTGGAAAGCGGTGATGAGCTCAAAATCCACAGAGGCTGGAGCGACGCAGGACAGCAACTGTGGGAGTCCCTCCAGCCAGCGCGCCTGGAGAGCAGCGTCCGGCAGCCAGGGGAAAAGCGGGATGCAGCCGGCCAAGGCCTGCATTCCCAGGAACCAGAGCTCACGGATGTCATCCCAGGCACTCACGTAGGGGGGTGACACAGCCACGGCCAGGCCATCGCTGCTGGGGTCTGCCTGAGCCGCGTGGGCCTGGGAGAGGAAGCGAATGGCAGCTCCAAAAAACTCTTTGGCAGACTGTGTTCCCTGAAGGGCTGGAAGAAAAAGGAAATGAATGACACAATACAGTTGGCTCACTCAAAGAAGGGCCTGTGGTGGGTCTGTGTGGAGCAGGACAACATCATCCTGCCCTAGAAGTCTCCTCATCCCAGCACAGCAGCTTGCTGAATGGTCCGTGTATTCCTTGCTCCTGCAGATTTTTGGTTTATCACTTTTCCAATGACAAACTGGAGCAGTTTCCCTTCTATTTGCTTTCTCCAGCCCAGCTTCCCAGCTCCTGGTCTCTGCCCACACAGCACAGTGTGGGCTTTGCCAATGAGCTTCCTTTACCTGCTGACCCTGCAAGGATCCTGGCCATCATCAGGCCCAGAGTGGCAACGTTTGCTGCTAGAACCAGGTGATGCTTCTGGGGCAGCAGAAGTGGAAGAGATTTCAGCAACACATCCATCAAGGAAGAAAAGGTTTTGTCTCGCCTAGAGAAAAAATAAACCCTTTTTGACACATTTCCTGAGCAGAGCCAGAAGCACCTGAGAATGTCAAGGTTAAACACAGCACCAAAAATGTAATGAAATTTGGGTTGAAAAAGGGACATCCCTTTTCAGTGTAGTGTGTTAACAGATTCTCAAGCTCGATGCACAAGGCACACTTTCTTCCCACTGCCAACTGCAGAGCCAGCTCCCACAGTTCTGTTACCTGACTAGGTCTGGAGCAGTCACAACCAGGTTAAGGAAAACCCCACACGTGGTCTGGAGACTCATTTCAGCGCTCGTCAGGGGCTCTGGGGCCGACGACTCGGAGGTCAGAACCTCCCACTGCCGCAGGAAGTACTCACACAGCAGTGCTGGTGCCCCTTCGGAGATGAGGATGTCCCAGGGCCTGTCTTCTGCTGTCAAATGGCAAAAGCCAGGTAGCAGAAATCTAGAAGGGGAAAGAAACTGGGAGCATGAGGTAGAATGGGTCTAAACCCTACATTTTCATCCATCTTGGAGGAAAAAGCCCCATGGATCTAGTACTGCAGGGAGAATGAAAATAGAAAAAAATATTTGAGCAGGTTTGTGCTAAAATGCAACAAACTTGCGCTTAAAATGCTCACCTTAGAGCATCCTGGGGTAAGGCAGAGCCCTCAGTGCTGACCAGCTCTGCCTGGGGAAGACTCAGAGCTGGGCTGCCCTCCTTGAAAAGCTTCCTGGCATACTTAACAAGGAAAGGCAAGAGGTCACAGATTTCCTGCTTGAGGGAGGATGTCTCTTCTGCCATCCAAGCTCCAAGGACTCGAACAGAGGCAAAGATGAAAGGATCTTGCAGCTCCTCCTGTTTAACCTGCATGAAGAAAGCAAAGTGACACGTTATTGTCACTGTACATCAACTACCACAGGTCTGGAAACCACAGTGGGCCAAGAGGCAGAGTTTGCTCCACAGAGAGACACCCCCAAAATCTGTTCTTTGTTAAAAGCCCTGCATTACCTGTCTCAAGTAGAATATTACAGCTCCAAATGCCTCCTCCATAATCCTCATGAGCTGCATTTTCTGCACATTTTCTAGCAGAGGGTTCTCTTCCCTCAGGCACTCCTGGATCCCCATCTCCACAAGGACATAGCAGGCTGTTACCACTTCTTTCTTCCCCTCCACCTCCACAGCATCTGGCTCCTCTAGGGTCAGGCGGACCTCCACACAAGCCAAGTTCACCAGCAGGGCCAGGAACTTGCTGCCAGCACTCCCTGCTGGGATCCACTCAGCCCCACAGGCCTGCACGAGGCTGGCCGCGAGCTTCAGAGCGGGGTCCCGCTGCGACTGGCTGAGTTTGCTGCCCAGAATGTCAGCCAGCCCCTTGTAGAGTCTGCAGATGCACTTGGAGCCCTGCGAGTTCTCTGTCAGAAGAGGTGACAGGGGGATGAAGTGAGGCAGAAGCTCACACAGCTCAAATTTGGTCATGTCTTCAGCCTTGAGAAAGTCACCAGAGAGCTTGCTGAGCACAGCCAGGAGCTGTGGGGCATCTCTCTGCCAGCACTTGGCATCTGCTACGGCCAACAGCCCCACAAGCAGTGTGAGGGCACGGTCAGAGCCGTGACCGCCATTCAGGTAGGCCTGGCACAGAGCAGACACTGTCCCTTTGGTCACCAACTCCCTGGGGCCTCTGGCCGTGGCCAGGACAGCACTGAGGCACTGGTACACGTCATCAACCATGGATGTGCTATCTGGGTCGCATGGGGAAAGCAGGATGTCATTGAAGGTCGGGATTTTGTTCAGGATCTGGGAGTGCCCAGCTAGCTCTGGGTCGGTGCAGAAACAGGCCAGCAGGGTGAGGCCGAGGGCACGGAAGGTGTGCGGGGGGCAGTCGGCTGGGGGCTGCCGGGAGGTCAACAGGCGGGTCGGGAATGTGAATCCGATCGCGTCGAAGATCTGGCGACGGATCTTGGCATCCACCTCTCCGGCTCTGACTGCTTTGGTCACCTGCGAGGCAAAACAGGAGTGAGTGTGAGCATAGCAAAAAGATTTGGTACATGTACCGGATGGAACAGGCAAATCAGAAGCCAAAACAACTTTAACTAGTGCAGGGGAGTACCCACTGAGCTGGCACTTGGTCCGAGTACTAATCCAGAGGTTTACCACGGTGTTCCAAGACTGTGGCAGCACTGACTGACCATCCGCACACCCAGGTCAAGGCCAGGCTCCCTTGTTTCGCTGAAGGGAACCCCAAAGCTCTGAAGCAGCTTGCTCCGAGCTCCCAGTCCCCACCTCCCCGCGTCCCCCGAGCACTCCGGTGTCCAGCGGGGTGCTTGGCCTCCCCCCTACCCACTCCTGAGGCGATTCCGCGGTTCCTTACCAGGAGCAGCGCTGCGAACTGCTCGCTGTCGTTCCTCGCGTCTTTGAGTACAGCGAGGCACCGCTTCAGCGTGGCGTGCCTGTCCCCGGAGTCCGAGGCCATGGTCGGGAAGCGCGGCCGAAGGACTAGAGGGCAATACCGGCACCCTTCCCGCAGGCCCGTCCCTCGCCGTTCCAGCCCCGTCCCTCAGCCCCGTCCCTCAGCCCCGTCCCTCAGCCCCGTCCCTCGCCGTTCCAGTCCCTTCCCTCACGGCGCCCCGCCCGCGGGCGCGCGCCGCCTGCCCCCCCAGCCAATCCGCGCTCCGCCTCCGCGCCGCCGGCCAACCGCGTGCCGCCTTGTTGGGCGGTGCCCGAAGCCGCCGCCTCCGCGCGGAACTGTGGGCAAATCACCTGTGGCTGCGCGGCCTCCGCGCCCGCCCCGCCCGGTGCGACCGGGAGCGGCGGGGGAGCGAGCGGCGGGGACCCGCGGCTCTGCAGCCCTGGCACTGCCCGCACGGCCGGACCCAGCTCTGGTACCGGGAGCCGGCGGTTCAGCTTCCGGGTGAGCGTGCGCGGGCGCCGCCATGGCCGCGGGGCAGGAGGCCGCGGTGCCCCCGGGCCCACCGCGCTGGAGCCCCGGCCGTGCCCGGCGCCCGGTGCCCGCCTGAGCTCGCCGAGGAGCCGCCTCACTTCGCCATGCGCCCCTGGTACGTACCCGCCGGCGGCACGGGGCGCCGCCGCCTCTCGCGGGGCCCGGGCCCGGCCCCGGGGGCTCCGTGCCGGGGGGCTCCGGCCGGGCAGGTGCGGGGACCGGGGGTCTGGGGCGGCGGAAAGTTTCCTCAAGGACCTGTTGGCTGAGCGGGCGCGGGTTTACATCTCCCCCTGTGAAGTTTTCCTCCCGTGTCTGTTCCTGCTCTGCTGCGGACGGTTGAACGCAATTTCTCGAGGTGTAACAAGCTCGGAGTGCTTGAGGAGCGCTGGTGGATCTGGCTGTAACAGCATTCCCTTTGGATTCTTCGGAACTGGCAGATTTAATGCCATTTAGTGCCTAATGATGCTTCATTGCTGCCTTAAAATAGATATTATTTATTACCTGTGAAATAATTAATGTTCTCATACCGCATCACCTAGAGATAATTTACATTTAATTAGTATATGAGGCTATTAAATAGCCTTTGGCGTTAGAAAGGCAGAGAAGTTTGGTGATCCCTGCCCTGTGGAGCAAAACAAGAAGCAAACCAGGGCGTTAGCTCCCGGTTTCCCAGCGTTGCTGTGCTCTCGTGTCTCTGTTTCTGGCTGGCACCAGCCAGCACGGACGTGCCTGCGGTGACATCGCCAGGCAGATGGGCAGGGGTTGTCAGTGCCTGTGTTATCCTTGCGCTGCTGCCTGGGTGTCCAATCCTCAGGCATGCTTGAAACTGAAATTTCCCAAATGCCCGTTTGGAATCCAGTGGACAGCCACTGTGATAGCAGATGAAAAATGGGGTCTGGAGGAGAAAACCACAAGTGACAGGCCCTCTCCACTCAGCACTGAGAGCTGTGCCACTACAGATTTCATTTTGGTATCAGACATTGATAGTTCCTTAGCAACAGCTGGACTAATCACAGTAGATAAGCCATTCCTTTTCCTCCACAAGTGCTCTGTTCACTTTGCACTCTCACTGGATCTGTGCAGGAACATTTCAATTGCCGTGGGATGTTTTGTGTTTCATACCCTGCGTGTTTCTAGAACCCTGCTGCTGCCCACAAAGGCCATGGAGAAGAGGTTGGAAGCCAAGTCCAGCATCAGCGCCCAGTTCCTGTCACGACACTGCCTGGGAAAAGCTGCGAGGGAGCTGGGAATTCTGCAGCTGTTCTACCTGTGCACTTGTCTGTGTGCCTTGTGCTCCTCTGCAGGTGATTCTTCTGTTCTCTCTGGGACTGTGTGTATGGTTTTTTATGGTATTTATCCCTCTTACTTGTTTAAAATACTCTGAGAGAAAAGTGAAATGATTTGCTGGTAGACATTGTGGGGTTGTGTTTTTTATTGGTTTCCTTTTTAATTGATTTTTTTTAAACTAACAACCCAAAGCCATTGTTTTTTTTTAAACTAAACAAAACACCACCCTTAGCAGTTACTAAATGAGCTCTCAAAAGCTAGTATCTCAGAGAGAGCTTTTTCTGACCCTAATTCTTGACAAAAGGAACAAGTGATAATCTGGAAAATAATCTAATTTAAGGAAAGCAACTTGGAAAGGCAGGAATGTTTTTTAGCCCTAAGATGTTTAACACTCTCCCCAAGAGCAGTGTGTCAGAAGTCTTTATTTGCCTACAGGCAGTGGTTATGTTTGTTTTTTTAATTTCCTGTTCAAACTTGAGTAACCAACCTCCTGCTCAAGTAAATAACCAAGTTAGTGGTTTGGATGGAAGTTTTCCTCTGATGCATTGTGTGGTGTTTGGTTTGGGAAGGGGCTGGTTTGCTTTGTTTCCGAGTAACATGGAGGTGTTCTTCAGGCAGCTGCAGCGTCCTTGTTGTGTTACTGGACCTTCCTAGACAGTTCCCAGTGGCAAATTTGACTAAGCTAATGAGCTGTGTGACCTTAATCAGCTAATTTAGACCCTGAAAAGACGTTTGTATTCCTGGTCCTAGCAAAGGGTTGCATGTTTGAATGGTGCGTTTCCTTGTCAACTGGGCTTCCTGCATGCATTTCCTGGCTTTAATAATTTCTTGGAAGTTTAGAGTTAGAGCTCCTATGAGACTCCTAGAGGGTGTTCTAGACAGTGTTGGTTGTTTAAGGGTTGCTCTGCTTGGAAGAGTTAAAGCCAGGAATCAAAGAGTCATTACAGTTGGAATGGTACAAGTCTGAGATCATCAAGTCTAACCATTAAATGAGTGAAAATTCCGTTAAATTAAGGTTGTTGCGTGTGCAGAAATAAACATAATTATATGGACATAGTTACCCTGATGTAGACACTTTTTCCATTGCAGAGTTTTTGTTATTTTGGGCTTGTTTGTGTCGCTCAGGCAGCAGAGTTTGTGAAGCTGAGGAGGAGTTATGGCTGCCTAGAAATGAGCGTGGTCATGTGGAGTTACGCAAGGGGGACTGTGTTGACATAACTGACTGACGTGTGGCAGGTTTAAAAGGTCCACAGAGTCAAGTCTTTAATCATTAATCTGCTATCAGGCAGGATTAACTGCCCGGGCAAGTCTGTGAACTGGAGATTATTAATAGAAGCTGTTCCTGTGTGTTCCATTCCCCTGCTGCTCAGCAAAGCTGTGAGCTGCATCCCTGGGACAGGAACTCCTGAGTTCCTGGGAAGAGCAGTTTTCTCCACTGACATGACAAAAACGATATGGAGAAGTGACTAAGCACACCCACTGTGCAGGTGTCTTGTGACTTGTGTGATGCTGAGCTTAGCGGGGAGCCCATCCTCAGGAATGTTCCTGCTTTCCACAGGTGAAATACAAGTGTAGACTCTCTTTTGTCCCGGGGCACTTAGAGCTGTTTGAATGTTTGATGCTCACCAAAGGCCATGGAACTTGAAAATGAAAAGTGAAAATCAGTATGTCTCTGTGGAAAATTCACATCTGGAATGCTAGGCTGGCGTGCTGGGAGTTGTCTGTTCACTTCTGTCATTCCTGAGAATTATCTGAGTTTTAAGCTGTCTGTGTACAGCAATTCAGAAAAACATACCGGCTCATTTCAAATAAACATGTCCTGAGTGGGCATTAGTAGAGTTCTAGAAATGAAATGTGGCCAAAATATTAGTCAAATCTTGTTTTAGCAGTGTGTTAAAAGAGAAGCAGAATGCTCTCAGCATGGTAGTGTTGTGTCATCTGGGCTAAGTCATGGCTCTGATATGCTGAGGAGATGCTTCTGGGGAGTCAGGCTTTACGTTTGAGATGAATAAATATAATACTTGTGTTATGAAGTGATTTGTCACAAGGGATATCTTCCCTGGGAAGATTTTTCTCTTAAATGTCTCCCATTCTGTGTGTGCCTCAGTTCTAAACCTGGTACTAGAAAGTGCTGCTGAATTTCACTGCTTCTATATCAAGCCTTAATTTGAGTGGTATGTGTGAGCCGGAGCTGACATATGAGGAGAGATGGATGAGCAGTGGTTGAGGAGGAGGAGGAAGGATTTTAGGAATGTGGGAAGCAGCATATTTCCCTCATCCACAGGATATATTAGGGACAGTGATTCACCTTTAACAGAAAGGGAGTTTTATAGGCAAAACGTAAGTCTGAATGGATAAGATCCTGTTGAAATTCACAGGAATGGTGTAATTCTTCCATTTGTTACTGTTTTTCCAAGTCTGGAGAGAGTGCGTGTGCATACACGTGGGTATGGTGTGTACACACGTTCCATACTCTGTTCTAATTCCAGACCCATCAGGTTGGTGCCAGGTGCTTGTCCCTGCCTGTGACTATGGCAGTGGTGTCAGGGACTGGCTCTCCAGGCATTTCAGGTGTGATGAGGTTGGCTGTTGCCCTGGGCACACAGATTCTCTGTCTGCTCTCTTTCCAAGGAAGTGCTGTGTGTTGATGAGGTGTGACAAGGGTGCTGAGGATTTTAAAGGTGCTGATGTCAACTTCTCTTGCTGTTGAACATTTGCAGAGTTTCTTTTACACTTCATTGCTCAAGTGAGGAGCTTCTCCCCCTTCTGCACCGTGGTGGGTTCAGACATCCTCAGGGAGCTCTGTTCCCCATGACATGGTTGCTAATCTCAAGTTCATTCTTGATCAGGATATTGTAATTTAAATTCAGACATTATTTTAATGGGGAAAAATATTTCCCATTTGTGTTGTGTTCAAGAACTCCGTTCTTGACAGGGAGGGAGCCAGATCTGGAGCATATTCTCCAGCTGCACAACTCCCAGTCCAGCAACACTGTTTGTAAAGTAATCTTCCAATGACCTGTTATCACTTGGATGCTGAACACAGCACAGTGTAACAGTCCCATAGGTCATTAGGCTATTTTTAGGGAATCCTTAATCTGAAGAGCTCTGAATTTTGGAAGCCTTTAATCCATTGATCCCTGCAAGCACTCAAAATTTTCATGCTAAGAAAAAAAAAACCCCGTATGCAAAGCAGTTGCTGCTTTACTGCAGAACTGAGACCTGAAGTGACTTGACTCTTAACAGAAATTATGTCAAATGTTTGAGGGTTTTTAATGAAAAACACTATGTCAGGGTGGGTAGCAAGGCTTTTCCTTGCAGACCCTTTTTCTAGAAGCTGTGAACAACTTCCCAAGTGGAGCAAATTCAGTCAGAATAAGCAACTGATGTCAAATAGCATGGAGGAGTCAAAAATGCCTCTGTACTGGCTTGCACCAAGCCAGTGTCGCTGTTTGCAGTGTTTTCCTTCTAGGCAGACTATGGGCAGAGAGGCAAGGCCATTATGGGTTAGAGTAAGGAACTGCACTTGGGATTTTGGGATTCGGTTTCTGGCTCTGAACTTGCTCTGTGACCTTGGGCTCGCTGCTCAGTCTGGGCATTATGGGCTCCTCTGAAACAGGAACGTTTTTGTCTTCACTTCTGCTGCTGTAGATGGCTTTAGCTCCATGCCTGTTGGAAAGGGTGGTGGTGGCTTAGGTAGGAGGAGCAGATTGTTCCTTACAATCTTGTGTAAGTACTGGATACTGAGGCCAGGTAGAGATTCTGAGAAGTCAGATTTACTTTCCTATATACTCTCTCCTGCATTCCTCCTGTGCCCCAAATTCATCTTGACAATAGTGATTCAATCTATTATCCAGTGCTTTAAAGGACTGAGAATTGTCTGTCTTCCCTCCTCTTTCCCAGATGCAAACTGGAATGGATCTAAATGCGAGCTGGGGAAGATCCTGCTTGGCAGCCGTTTGAGATCGTGGGTAGGTCACCATTTGCAGCTTCTGGAAGGGTTCCATACTCTGAGCTCCTGTCAGACCACTTGCTGCCAACGCCCCACCTGTGATGCCTTTTGGTTCTTGGAAAATATGTGCATCCAGGTGAACTGCACTGTGCCTGGCATGTGTCAGGCCAACAAGACTGGCTTTTTGGATTCTGTTTTGGTGTTTTTAAAGAAATCAAAAAGCACAGAGCACTTGCTAAACTTTCATATGGAAGGTGGCATGAAGACTTGGAGTCACAAGTGGTTGGACTGGGACATCCCTGTCCAGAGGAAAAAAAGACTGCGGAGATCATTCCAGAAGCAGAGGCTGTCAGGTAACAGAGTGCAGCTCCTGAGAAGGGATCTGGCAGAGAGCTCCAGAAGCAGCCGGAGTGAAGCCAAGCGCTTGAAGGATCAGGTCCTGAGGCACTTAGTGGCAGACAGAGCTGCTCCTGAGAAAGAAAATCAAAAGCAAGACTTGCTGAAAAATGGACAGAATCCAAGAGAACAGAACCCCAGAAGCCCACTCCCTCCTAAGAGCAGTAATGTGAACAGGTCACAGGATGCCGACGGTGACTTGCCCCAGGTAAGTGGTTGCTGGGGCTGGGGTGGGGCTGTCTGGGACAGCTGTCCCCCTCCTCAGTCTGGCTTTAGGTAGATTTTGACTTGGAATTGCCCACGTGATGGGATACCTTTTCAGGTTACCAGTTTGCAGCCTCCTATCAACAAGGCAAGGCCAATGGTTTGGGGTTTTGTTTGGGTTTTGGGGTAGGTTTTTCCCTCCTTTTCTTAGCTGTGATAAACTATCTTTAAGTGGGAAGGTGAGGCAGGATGGAGTCCATGATAATGCTTATCCTCTGTATAATCACACAGTGTGCATGCCAGGTGAGAAGGAAAGGTGATATGTCAGTGGGAATTGTCTGGGAGCTGAAAACTGTTACCTGTAGAAGTATCTTTTTAGGTCCACACAATAAAATAAGCTGTTTTCATTGAAATGCTGAATCAAGGCAGTTAATTACATTATTTTATAGAGTTATGCATAGAGCTCACAGTGTACTTCGACGTCAATCTGCTTGCTTGAGTTGGCATCTTAATGCCAAATGTTCTCTTTTTGAAGAGTGCTCCAGTTTCTCAAATCCACCAAAGCTTACCTTGGCACGGGGTGAATGAAATCAGTTTAGACTCTACTCCAAACACATACAGTGTTAAGCCAGTAAATCTTGATGTTACAGAGAATTTGGCACATTTGAATTGTTAAGTGATGTTTGTATTTTTACATCTGCAAATAATTTTTGAGCCTTATCTCAAAAATGCTTGTGCACTCGTGATGGTGAAATATAATTCTGCTTTGTGAAACTGTTCCTGAAATAGCTTTTGCCATGTTTCAGGGATTTGGCACTGTACAAAACTGGTGCCTCTGGTTCTGGAAATGACTGAATTTTTCTCCTTGTGTATTCAAATCCTGGTTGCAGGTAGGGCTGTGACTGCTTGAGCCACCACCCTGGAGCAGGATGTGGCGAGCAGCCAAGGGACGCTGCCGAGAGCTCCCGGGGCAGACAGGGTGACGTGTGTGAAACCAGGCACTAAAACTTGACAAATGTTTGATTTTCCAGAACCCCCCCAGCATCTGGGGCTGACTCAAACTCAGCTTTCTCTCTCCCCTGCAATGCTGCAGCATTTCTACCCTCCCTGTTCTTTCCTCCTCCTAGCAGTTGAGCTGAGCTCGGTGACCCCATTCTCTCAGCTGTCACACGTGTGAGGAGATGTCTTTGCAGCCACTCTTAAATGTCTTCTCTTGCTCTTGGCAAACAGCTTTTACATCTCCCTGCTTGTTCCCTTTCCAGGTTATCCTGCTATTACTGTCCAGGGTGTGCCTAGTAAACTGGTTGCAAATATTAAATTACTCTGATTAATCAGCTTCTGAACATCCAGGATTTCCCATCTTTAGGAAGTGCTCCCCTTGTCATTAATGTGAACTGTTGGATGTGTGCTGGGGAAAGGTTTTTGCTCTCCTTGATGATTTTTGCTAATAAGAAAGTCCATGACTCTTAACGAAATGCAAGTTCATCAAAATAAAAACTTCTTGCTAAAATACAGTGCCGTGATGGAATTCCTGGCAGTCACATTTTTGAGGTTTAGTATGGAGTTTTTGAGAAGAAGGAAGAATTAAAATATCCACCTGGGCTAATTCTGGGATTATTGAACCATCCAACTTTACCTGCAAAATGCAAAGCCAGCTCTGCAGCTGTCTTTGCACTTCAAATCCAAGAGCAGTTCAATGTGAGCCAAGGATACAACATTGGAGGCTGTGTTCTTGGGACATGGCCAGACCTTCCAGGAGGCAGATATTCCAAGTTGGGTTGGTTATGGACCAAAATAAAGTTACACACATGCTGAAATCAGTAGAGTTTCACCTGGGCTACATTTGGCCCAATCCATGGAACACATGGCTTGTTTAATAGTGTTCTTTAGGAGGGGTTGGAAGATGGGGATCGTACTGGCTCTTCATACCTGAGAGCATCAAACACCTGAAGTAGGAAAGGACATTGGAAATAAAAGTGCTTTTTCTCCTCTGCTGCTGAGCATTGAATGTGTGGAAGGCTCTTGCAGGGTCAGAGAAAAGGAAAGTGACAGTTTTGGGAAAACATTGCCTCTGTGGCAGTTTCCCTCTTGCAGTTCTGGTGGCTCCACAGCCATCTGCAATGGCATTTGCTACTGTGCAGTGAGCATTAATTTCTGGTTTTACTGTATCCATGCTATGGAACCAGGATAAACCACAGTGCATCCTGCTCATCAGCCCTTAACCAAGGAAGGGAGATTAGTACTTTTTCATTAAAGTGAGTGACATTTTCCAGGCACCAGTTTTTTTCTGTCTCACTGTAGAATTCCTTGTCAATTCTAAAATATAGCAGCACATTTAATAGCCAGTCAGGAGAAGCATTTAAGTGCAGCACTGCTGATGAACAGGGCTGCTGCAGCACTGCAGCAGCTCTGCAGGCAGACTGGGAAAGGCTGGAGCGGGAGTGTTGCAACAGAGCCAGAGAACTCATTCCTGCCCTCACATCAAGCCCACTGTTTGGCTCTTGCCGTCACACTTCCTGCAAGTGCTGGGTGCTTTTCATCCACAAGGAACAAGGAAACGTCTCTCTTTACCACCAGCACTAACTCTGTAATGGTTTGTGACATTACCCACATTTTAGTGTCTTAAGAGTCTTCACAGATGTGGCACTTACTGCTGACAGCAAGGACACCATCTAAGCTGAAAAGAGCCCATTTTGTAAATTCAGACCAGGTCTATTTAAATTTAAAAATAAAAGAAAATTCCAGGAGAGAGATATTTTTCTCTCAAGTAACTTGAGCTCAGTGTGGATTCTGATGCACAGGGCTGCTCTAGGCCCTCTAACAGACATGGGACTCTCAGACAAGGACATTGGGTTATTTGTCTCAGGCCAAAGGCATTTAGGGGTGGAAATCAAAATTGTCTGAGGCTCCTGTGTTGACTCAGGCCAATGTGCCACTTCTCTCTGTTTTCTCAGCTAATAAGATAGGACAGCTGGCAAACTTCTAGTCTCCTTGTCATTTATCCCCAAGAACGAAATAATCTGTTCTTTGCTTTAAAGAATTCAGAGTTATGGAGCAAAGATAAGAGATGTCTCAGCTTGCAAGCATTAGAGGCATTTTTGACTGTTATGTTGCCCCAGGCAAAGCTTATCTAATTCGAGCTCTCCACAGACATTTGGCTGTCAATTCATCCTGAAGACTTTTGGAAGGAAGAAGATCTCTCTTAACTGTAAAGTGGGGGTTTTTTGGGAATTAAAAGTGAGTCAAGAAAGCATTCAGCTCACTGAAAATATTACCAAGCAAAGTGGGGACTCTGCTGTGGCCAGCGGGTGAATGTAGATCTCCTGTGTTCTTGTGACCCTTCTGGGCTGATTCTTGAAAAGCAACAAGTGGTTTCCTATAGTGGTAGGAAGTCAGGGAAACATTCTGCTCCTGTGCCTTTCCTAAAGAGTCTGTCTCACTTGAGTTCCTGCCTGGCTGTTCCCCTCTTTCTCCTGCCAGCATTTCAAACTTTATCTCGAGAAAAGGGAGTCAGTACCCTTTGCAGTTGTCAGTGGGTGGAAGATGATACAGCTTGGGACATCCAGCTGTCTTGAGGCCACTGATGGAAGAGCAGCATGCCAGATTTTTCCTGAATGGATTCCAAAGAATCCCTAGATCTGATTAAGTAAGCCCATTAGCAAGTAACCAAATAAAGGAAGATGGCTTATGTCTGTAACACTAACAAATAGTGCTTGATTCTTTGGTCCATAAAGCTCAGATATTAACCAAACAATTGTTTTATGTTCTGTGAGCAAAAGTGAGCTATGGCGAGAGGAAATGATTTGCCCAAGGCTGAAACAAAAACCTTGCAGAGAAGCCTTCAATGCCTTCACTGGTGCTGCTGGCTTGGCTGGTTGTTCAGTGTGGGCAGCACAGCTTTATTTTTACAACCAACATGTAGTGTTTTCTAAAGCCCAGACCATTTACTGACAAGGATGTTGTCCACCGTGGTCTGGAGTGTTTTCCCAGTTCCTGTTTCCTGGACTGAATGCCAACAGCGTGGTCTAAAAGCTTGAGTTAATTTCCTCCAGTATGAGCTTTTAATCATTCCACTAATGGTGAATAGTGGTGGGAAATTCAGCTCCAAAGCGCTTTCCGAGTCAAAGGTGGTAAATTGCTCCATTTAAAATATTTAGCAGATGTTCTCAAAATAGAGTTAGCTAAAAAAAAATGTGCTACACACATGGACCTCATCGTGGAGGGTAAATTGTCAGGAGTATGGCCTGGCAGGCTAGGAACTGGAATGGGGCTAGGTAAAAGGAATCTTCTGATGAAAGAAAGGAAATTGTTCCTACCACTCTGATTATTTTCAATCGAGTGGCTCATCCTGTGTGGATGTGAGCAAACTTTGTGCCCTGCAGCTCTGCTCCCTGCCCCAGCAGCATCTCCTGGGGCAGGCATGTAGGGAGCTGTGTGTGTCAGCTCACCTTGCTTTGAAGAGTGATTCCAAAATAAATTTCCTCTTGCTGCAACAATTTAGTTATTACATAAAAATGCCAGTGCAGTCTTCCTGCTTCGTGCCGACTGAATGGCTTCAGGAAAAGGAAATCACAGCCAAAGTAAATGAACCCCAGTTTGTTGTCCCTGTTTTTAGGGTCTGTCTTATCCCACTTTTATGTTCTTTTAGCTCCACTCACTGCAGTTTTGAGCCTGGATCTTCTCTTATATTTGCCACATCAACAGCCTTGGTACGTAAATGCTGTAGCTAAATCTGGTGTTAATTGGTGTTCAGCTGGGGTAGAAATGGCCTGTCTGCTGTGAAGGAAGAACATGGAGAAACACTTCAGAAGAGAGAAGAGGAAGCAGAAAAAAAATCCTGCTTCTGGGAAAACAAACCAGGGGGTTTTCAGCCTCCCTAACTGGAGAAGGACAACTTAAAACCGGCATTTCAGTGTTCAGATCAAACTCAGACAACTTCTTCCTTTACAGATCCACACAGGAACATCTGCACCAGAAGCATCAGTGCTGGCTACGTTCTCCAGTCCTGTGGCACAGGGCTTGACAGCTCCAGGGAAGACTGAGACGCCTGGGCTGCCCGATGATGCCCATCCTCACTCCTCCAAGGCATTGCCCACAGCCAGCCCCGTGCCGGTGAAAAGCACAGCGAAGGCGCAGGTGGCAACTTCTGTGCCCAGTGGTGTTCCCACAAATGGCAGTGTTCCTACAGCCCAGACCAGCACTGCTGCAGCCCCAAGCACTGCTGCCACCACGCCAGGTGAGGACAGGCAGGGCTCCAGCAAGCATCGCCTGTTCGGGCTTCTTCAAGCCATGCAGTGTGGAAAAATAGGAGATTATTATGGTACCTTGGAGGAAACGGCGAGGTTTCTGTGTCAGCACACGTGCTGACAGACCCTAGTGACTCCTGAGGTCTTGGGAATGGGACTTGGGCATCATAAATCTGCATGTGACTGTTGCATCTGAGGACAGCTGGAAAGTAATGGGGATATGTTAATTCCCAAAGTGAAGGCTGAGACGTGATGCGGGGCAGAGTCCCGGGAAGCATTTTTCCAGTAGCCTTGGCACACTGCTATCTATCAAATTGAGCAGAAATCTTAATGTCTGCTCAAAAGAGGGTGTAACTGATTATTTTCTGTCCCTGAAGTGTCACTGCACAGTTCAGCTGTGGAGAACAGTGTACTTGGCTGTTAGCCCATGCTTTGCTTTGCAGCATGGTGATGTTTCTGTTCACACTGGTATTTCCTAAAACAGACTGTTGAAAATGCATAAAGGCCAAAATGCCCTTTGGCAGCTTTGTTCCCTCACCCAGGCTGTCAGCTCTCCCTGCAGGGATGGCTACGCACAGGGAATGGTGTGTACTGCTCGTGTGGTGTCTCAGAATTCAGTTAATCCAGTGTGCTGAAGTATTCACAGCTGAATTTCTTCTGAATTTAGGGTTCCTTTCCCTTACAAGGGAACAAATGGAAAGTGTAAGGGAAGCACTGCATCCAGAGATGTTTTTGGCAGGAAGCTCATTGGCTGCTTGTGCTGACAAGTTAATGTGGGTTGTTTTTTTTTTTTTAAGGGCTTACCACAGCTAAAACTGGAAAACATACTTTAAACATCTTCATTGGCTTGTCTGGGAAGACTGACATAGCCAGGGCCTCCTGGTTTTGCTAACCAATGCAAAGATGATGTAAAGGGTAGTTTTTCCAAGCTACCAAGTTTTTCCAAGGTTTTGGTCTGTTTGTCTGGGTTTTGTTTTTATTATTTCCTAATGAAATCTGATTACTTTTTGCCTTGGAATTCTTTGCAGGTGAAAGACTGATGGAGTATTTGAGAGGGGAAAAAAGGTGGTTAATTCCAGTAGCTATTAAAATTGGAAGATAGATAAATAATAGATAATAAAGGTGGAAAAATAGCTAAATGTTTTAGGTCCTTTTTCCCCATCTTTTTTAACTTGGATTTTTTGTGCATACCTCTGAAACATTGTCTTTGACAGGGTCAAACTAAAGAAAGCATATTTTCTATGCGTAATTCCCAGGTCCAATAATAAAAAGACAAACATAAAGTAAATGGGAAGGGAAGAGGGGGGATGAGGAGGCCGAGAGGTGTTCTTAAGAAATATGTTCAGCTTTCTGGTTATCTTAATGCTAGTAAAAAGCAGAAGAAAATGTGTCCCTGGCCATAGTTTTCAAGGTTACCCTGCAATCTTTAAAACCTGTCAGTTTATTTGAAATGGAATGGCAAGAAAAGTCTTGAGCGGGAGTGGAAAAGAAAATATAAATACAAGGACCAGATTTGTATTTTGAGCTTCCATACCCAGTGTGGCAGCTATGCAGGTTTAAAAAAATTCTCTTAGCCCTCAAGCAGTTTTTCAAAAAAGAAATTCTGTGGATTCTTTATGTATTTGTGAAGCTCTGGAATTGCAGTTTGGAAGTGGCAGTGTTTGTCTTGCTGTGCCATGAGCCTGCAGCCAAGTTCTCTGCCAAAATGCTGTCAAGTAGAACCCTTCCCATCCTGCTGGGCCTGGGTGAAGAGAGTCCCCTGTGCTGTGTGAAAGGGCCACGTTTCAGCGCAGTATCTGCAAAGAGAGAGGTGACTGAGCAATTCTGGGCTTGTCTAAATTTTGTAAACCCCATTAATGCTTCTGCATTAACAAGGAGAGCGAAACCTGAAACAGAAGGTCTGTTGAGGGACAGGATGTTTACAAAATACATCATTTGTAGCTGGGGTTTATTCCATAAACTGAAACCAAGGTGGATTTATGTACATAATTTTTTTTCCTGTTCCTCTTCCAATTCTGTGTTTGTCCCTTTCAGCTATGAAGGAGCTGGTGGTTTCTGCTGGAGACAGCGTTGAAGTGACCCTGCCGAAGAACGAAGTTCAGCTGAACGCGTTTGTGCTTCCTGAACCACCACCTCGTAAGGCTTCCCTGGGAATTCTGCTAAGGGCTTGGGATGTGAAAAGGCAAACAGTCATTATGTATGGCATGAAATAAGGGCAGTCTTGAAAGTGTCTTTTGTTAGAGAGCGCTTTCCTGTGGAAATTTTTCATACTCAGCTATTACCTCATGCTGCCTCTTAGAGAAAATAATGAGACACAAAAAAATGGAAAATGCTACAAAGCCAGTGGATTGGGAGGTGGCACATTCTCAGGGTGGTGTGTGAGGAAGAAGTGGATTTTCAGCATCTATTCTTGATACTTGCTGATAGGAACTGAGCTGTATTAGCAAGTGATCGAAATCTGAATTGGGGTATTTGCCTGCTGAGGGACGGATGCTACACACTCCTCGTTTCATCATGCTAATTGTTGGCAGGTATTTTTAAAGTTCTTATCTTAACTCTGTCCACTGTGGCAGTGGGAGCTGCAGAGGCAGGTGTGTTCCGTGTTGTGCAGCAGCAGGGATTGATTAATTCCTGTTCAAAAATTGGCATTCCTGTGTCTGCAGGATCTGAGGATAAGGCTTTTCTCTCTTATTGTCCTAGAGCTGTGATTGTTCCACAGCTCTTTATTGCCTTAGAGGCTGAAAGATGGGTTTTGATTTCAGAGTAAATGAGTTTAGAAGCACAGATTGTCTCTTTTCCTGGGTATATTCCCAAAAAGCCGCAGCCCAAGCTGTCTCGTTTTTTCACAGTGCAGCAGAATGTGCCTTGTAAATGTTTAATACCTTTGCAGTTCTTTAGCATGGGAGAAAGACAGGCTTTGAAAACAAACATCTGGACCTTTTCTTTTTTTTTAAGGAACCACATATTCCTATGAGTGGGAATTGATTACTCATCCAAAAGACTCCAGTGGAGAAATGGCAGGGAAGCACTCCCAGACCCTGAAGTTGTCTAAGGTAAAGCTTTTGCTGCTTCTTATCCTGTTGTGTTAAATGCCAAGTGGAGAAGATGGGGACTCTGGCAGCCAGGAAACACTTGTATGGGATTTCAGGATGAATAGGAAATTGCATGATGGGCAGGCAGCCAACATTTGACTGCAAGCCCACTTCTGAGGCTCTTAGAAAAAGGAGATTGATCTGGCACAAGGGAAAGAAGAAATTGATTTCAGGAGGTACAAGCTACCTACAAGCAGTGTGACAAGGCACACAAGTGGCACAGTTTAACAGTAACAAGGGGTGGGAATATTGCTGGAGCAGTGTGGTGGTCTGGTTAGGTCTGAGCCCTGTACTGCCCACTGGAAGAGGGACTTGCTGCATCCATTAACGAGAGCCCTGCAATACCTCATGTCCCTGGCTGCTGCTCTTAGACAAGCTCTAACAGGGAAAGGGTTGCCAGTTCCTGCACATGGGGATTCTTAACAAGGAAATAACTCTTAAGTACTGTGAATATACAGTTCTGTACTGGAGACATTCCTCTGAGCATTCTGGATTCTGCTGCACTCAGAAAAAATCTACAGGCTTAAGTAAGGATATCATGCAGAGCCAAGCCTTTTGAAAGGAGTGTGCAGGTCTCTGTGAGGGTTTCAGTCTTTTGGGTATCAAGATTGTTATCCAGCACCTGATCCTTCACCCTCTCATTTTGGCTCAACTGTGAATGGTCAAGGGGTGACTGCCTGGCTCATGTCACCTAGAAGGAAGAGAAGAAACACTTTCATTTATAAAAACATGCAAGAAGAGATTTTCTTCTTACATGTAGCCTTTCTCACCTCAAATGCAATCTGCTAGTACAGATTCCTGTGGCCAGACAACCTGAACTAATCTCTGTTATCTCTCTTCTGTTTGCCTTTTGTTGCTGGAAAATAAAGCTTGACTGACAATCCCGTGGCAGAGAGAAATACGAGTCTTTGGTTTCTGTGTAGCCGTTGTAAACTAAAATATGTATAATACCATTTTGGCCTGGAAACCATCCTTTGCTGTGTATGCAGAGGCTGAAGCGCGATTGCTTGGGTGCTCCTGTGCCAAAGCACAGGAACTTGACCTTTCAATAGGTCCTGACAAGGTGCCACCAACCTGTAGGCAAATAATCCTTTGTGTTTGTTTCCAGCTTACTGTTGGCCTGTATGAGTTCAAAGTCATCGTTGATGGGGAGAATGCGCACGGAGAGGGATATGTGAATGTAACAGTGAATCCAAGTGAGTGGTGGGATTGGATCTTTCCTTCACTTCACCCATCTCTGACAAACCATGGGGTTTCGTTATTTGACTAGACCCTGGTTTAGTGTGGTGATAATTCATTGTGCTGTGAACTTGCAGTGTGTGTGTATATATACACATATATATGGTATGTATTAAATAATTTCCTGAGATAGGAAGCTATTGCTAACACACAGCTATTTTTGCTGTACTGTATCAAGCCAACCACTTGATAAAAGAGCTGGAATCCTGATAGAGAAGTGCTCAGCAAACACCTCACCCTGAAAGGCCACTGCTTCCATAAAAACTAGCTGCAGTCTGACAAAAAGCTTGTAGCAGCAGGAGCAAAAACTAAAGAGAAGACAGAGCTTTGAAGCTCCTTTGGAGGTTCGTTTCTTCCCTGTCCAGTAAGGAATATCATTCCCAACCACAGGCAGGTTAAGTCAAATCTCATTCCTTACTGTAAAACGTAGTTTGCAGATGAGCTGGTGGAGATACAGCAGCTTGTGCTGACTGCCTCACTTTTTAGATGGCCTGTATAAAGAGACAGCCACAGGTTTCAATAAAATCCCTTCATTTTGCAGTTTTCAGCAAGACTTCTTGTACAGCCTTTGTGGGCAAAGAAGGGCTCTCAAACTCCCTAAATTAGCAAGAGTGTGGCTGGTCTTCTGGGTGCCGTGGCTGATCATTTCCTTATAAGCAGTGACTTTGCAGCTGGCAGCATGCACCCAAATCCTTCACTTTTCAGAGCAGCAGCCACACGGTGACAAGAAGCTGTAGGTGCTGGACCCAGTAGGGGAAAACTGATGCAGTACAGCCTTCCCAGAGCACTGGTGTGCTGGCATTTCACCTCCACACTGTTTGAACCCCCTTTTGCTACCCTTGATTCCCCAAGCTGGTGTAGAACGTGCTGCAAACACAAATCACTGTTGCGGATAGTTTTGCAGTTCCCTGGCCAGAGCTTTCTGTCGTGGCCTGCCTGTAGTGTCATGGTAACAGCTGGGTTGTTGTTGCAGAGCCCCGGGTGAATCAGCCTCCTGTTGCCATCGTGTCCCCACAGTTCCAGGAAATCTCCCTGCCAACCATTTCCACTCTTATCGACGGCAGCCGTAAGTACCTGCAGGTTTAAGTGCAGCATCCAGCAGGGCTGGGTTGTGTTTGGTCCTGGGCTGGCCCTTTGCATAAAGTTTAAGAGAAACAGTGACACTGTCAAACACAATTCAGTGAAAAGAATTAGTCTCTCTGGCCAGGAGAGGGGAACACACACAACAGCACCTCTCTGTGTTCCCTTTTGAAGGGCACTGGCCTGAGCCAATCTCCTAAAAAAGGAAAAGCTCTGGAGGTTGCTGCTTAGAATCAAAAAATAATTACTGTCAGTCAAAAGTACTGGGCTCTTTGTTAAACTTTGAATGTGTCACCTTCAGTGACCCTGGCCTTCACTAGAGCTTCTCAGGAGTTCCTTTAAATAAATTCAGGTTGTCTTAGCCCCAACTAGCACTGATTTGTTACATTTTGGGTGTCTGAGCATAAGAGAGACTCTGGTCTTGGACCAAAAATACCTTTGCCTGCTAAGCCCAGGGCAGAAATAGGGACTGACCATCTGGCATCTGTGAAGCAGCATTTTCCAGCTCCTTGTATGTGTGTTTTTTCCCTGTTACTGAAACAGAAAGCACTGATGATGATAAAATTATCAGTTACCACTGGGAAGAGCTGAAGGGTCCCCTGCGAGAGGAGAAGGTTTCCAGTGATACTGCCATACTGACACTGACCAACTTGGTACCTGGGAATTACACATTCAGGTAGGTCACACCTGGGGGAGCCCATCAGTTCTCATCCCTTAAGAGTGAAATGTATGGGATTCCTGAAGTGTTAATCTGGTTTAAAAAAAACAGCGCAAAACATGGAGAGAACTCCATTTTGTGATGTTCTCTCTCCACTCCTACACTTTCAAAGCTACACTTTTTGTAGCTTTGCACTTCAGGAGAGATAAGGTGTCCAGCTGCTTCTTATTCTTGACTTGTAGCCCTGGTTAAGAGGATGGCTGAAGGGAACAAATGGTCTGTCAGTGCTACAAAATGTCTCTCGAAATGTCACATCTAAACTCTTTGGGTAAAAGCTGAGAAGAATTGCAGTCTTCAAATCCAGCTCTTAAATGCAATGTGTTTGTCCCAGATAAGTGAATGAGGCGTAATGGTTTGATGCACAACCTGGGCAATAGGCGGTAGCTGATTTTACTTTTGTATTTGTCCTGTGTTTTTCCTTTGGCCTGTATTTTGGTGTAATGTCCATCATTGCATCAGCAGATCTATTTAAAGTAAAACAAACTGGAGTACTTCTAACTGAACACTGCTTTCTTGTTAAGCAGTTGGCATCTGAACTACTCAGATCCATATTCAGATCCAGGTTTAGCAAAAAGCAGATGTGTTTTGTGGTACCAGCCTACCTGAGGAGATGTGCTGTGTCCAGGCCACTTGTGGGTTAGTCATGTACTTCTGTGTTTCACCTTGGAACTGCTTGTTAGATTTCAAGTGGGAGATGGATGTGACTGTTGAATTTCTTGCATCACTTTGAGGCTGATAATTGGACATTTGGGGGAGGTTTCTATTCAGAAAAGGCTGTATTCAGCTCTGATCACCATCACTCTTCAGTGCTTTCAGTTCTTTTTTCCCCTCTTCAGTCTAACAGTCGTGGACTCGGATGGTGCCAGCAACTCCACCACTGCCAACCTGACTGTGAACAAGGCAGTGGATTATCCTCCAGTGGCCAATGCTGGCCCAAACCAGGTGATCACCCTGCCCCAGAACTCCATCACGCTCTATGGCAACCAGAGCACGGACGACCACAGCATCGTCAGCTATGAGTGGCTGCTCAGCCCCAACAGCAAAGGGAAGGTGATGGAGATGCAGGTCAGTGCAGGTCTCCAGTGTTCCACCTGGATTGCTTACTAGCTGGGTTTTTATCTGTAATCAAACCAGTTTTAATGGACTGTTAGCAAATGTCTCTTAGAATCCTACGGAGCAAACGTGTGATGATTAAGTATGTGCTTAAAATTAAATGCTTGTGAAGCTGGTATTTGTTTAGTGGCTGAGCAGGTGCACCAGCCTTGCCACTGGCATCCTGTTCCTTTCTTGAGCAATGCAGTTTTAAATCCTGCTGAAGAAGGGGGATTGAGAGAGGTGGGAACTTTTGAGTTGAATCTCGGAGTCTAAATTTTGCCGATACTGGCCAGACTCTCCTCAGTCCTAAACAGTACATGTTGGAACTTGTTTCAGTGTCATCATTTTTCTTTTAAAGATTATTACTACTGTCAAATTTATAGAATAAGAAAGTCCATGAATCAGGTTCACTATGTGTGGGATTTGCACAGGGCTCCCCAGAGGTTTTGCTGGAGTTGGGAACTACTGAATCCCAAAAGGTCTGCTTGTATGGCATTACTCTTATGTCCCACGACAATGTCCTTGTAGCATGCATAAATTCAGCTGCAAGAGCTTTGCATGCTAAAGTGGCACAGACTCCTCCTTCTGTAGCTGGAGTTGGTAATAACCCCCTAGAATGTGCTGGTAGTAGTTACTTTAGAATCAGAGTCTTCTGGTCCATCATCATCTGCATGAGGATTGTTTTTAATCCATTAATATCTTTTCTCACAGGGCGTGAGGACACCAGTCTTGCAGCTTTCTGCAATGCAGGAAGGTGATTACACCTACCAGCTCATAGTAACTGATTCTGCTGGGCACCAGTCCACTGCAGAGGTCACTGTGATAGTCCAGCCAGGTAAGCTGCCTTTACCTGCATTGCTGCTTCCCTTCCAGGGGTTGGAGGTGAGCAGCAATCTGTCAGCAGCCTCTAGATCTTATGATGACTTTCAGAAAAGCTGCTCTGATTCAGGACCATTCTGGGCTGATATGTTACTGATAAATGAGCAAAAGAAAGCTTGTAGGAATATTGGCTTTCTAGGCGGTTCTCTTATTTTACACAATGTAACCTAATCAATGTTTTCCTACAATAAAGGCAGGTTTGTATTTCCAAACATCTGTGTCTGCCCACAGTGCTGGGTCCTGGGACAGGAGCAGGAAAAGTGGAAGAGTACTTAGAGAATGAGAGCAAAAATCAGAACTCCTGGTTTACAGTCTCATTTTAGTGCAGATGTGTGAATGAAATAGTCGTTGGAATTCTTAACTGCTTTTAACCTCACTTTGTCTGAGTACAAGGTAGTGGGCAGGAGATCTACTGGGGATCATGGAGAAGATCTTAATGGTGGGATTTCCCACCTTTATGGCATGTGTATGCAAAGTCCTACATTCTTTTCCAGAGAACAACAAGCCCCCAAAAGCAGATGCTGGTCCAGATAAAGAATTGACTCTTCCTGTGGACAGCACCACTCTAGATGGCAGCAAGAGCTCGGATGACCAGAAGATAGTCTTCTTTCTTTGGGAAAAAACACGGTGTGTATCACCTTCCACATTCTTGTGGTACCAAATCTTTCATTTTAAACAAGTCACACCCCCACACCTCCCTTGTGTTCAGTCATGGTCACATTGGGCCTGACAAGCTTTCAATGACCTGAATAAGACAAGGATTTATGTTTGATTGGAGAGAGGTGGAGTTTTTTTTTGAGCATGAGAAATAGCTTTACCTTCATCTCTAGGCCTGACTCCCACTCTGAGCATGGTGTGGCTCAGCAGTGTTTCCATTCACAGCAGCGGAGCTTGGTCTTGGTCTCGCTCTCATGGAGAGACTGACCCTTGTAATCAAACAACAGCAGGGCCTCCCAACTCCATGCTTTTGCAGTTTGTTTAAATGAGGCAGAGTTCTCTTCCGACTCTAAATTCCCTGAAATGCTTCAGGAAAAAGCCTATGAGCAACTTGCAGTAGCTTTTCCTGTTTGCTAATGCAAAGTCTGTGCAAAGCCCTAGAAATGAGGGACTGTTTTTGCTTTGCACCTTTTTCTTACAAAATTGGCTCATTGTGCAGTTCACAAGCCAATTTGCTGAAAGAACCACTATTTGTAAACACCACCTAAATGCCGTTATCAGTGTTCCTCTGGTTTGAAATTAACCAAAACATTAAACAGCCGGAAATAATGCTTTTTGTTCTGGATGCTGCACTTACCCTTTAGATTATCTTGCTGTAACTGGAGAACATCATTTTGCTTTTTGTCATGGACCCTTATTTCCAGGCTCCTGTTTGGAGTGAGGCTGCCTCCAGTGCTCTATGCAAAGTTTAAACTGATCAGAACCCCTGAAAAAGATCAAAAACTGAACAAATTCCTTGTGTCTTGGTTAGGGGTCCAGATGGTGTGAAGCTGGAGAATGCCAACAGCAGCATTGCCACTGTCACAGGCCTCCAGGTTGGGACGTACGAGTTCACTCTGACAGTGAAAGATGAGAGGAACCTGCAGAGCCAAAGCTCCGTCAACGTCATCGTCAAGGAAGGTACGGCCAGCCATGAGCAGAGCTGCTCAAGTCACAGGTTATCTCTGAGCAGTTCAGCAAAACCTGTGTTCAGAGACAGTAAAAGTAAGGAACAGAGGGATACAGTGTGGAGAGCACTGAAGGAGCCTTGCTGTTTGCCCTTTTCTGGAAGAGCAGTATCTTCAGCTTAATCCTGCAGTATTTCCCTTCTCTTCCCTGGGGTTAGACAGGGATTTCTGGAGTACGCTGGAGATCTGATGCAGTGATTTTTGATTGGGCAACACAAGATCTTTCTCCAAGTGCTTCCTCTCTGTTTATTTAGAGATAAACAAGCCGCCCGTCGCAAAGATTGCTGGTAACGTTGTCATCACCTTGCCCACAAACACAGCGGAGTTGGATGGATCGAAATCCTCTGATGATAAGGGGATTGTCAGCTACTTGTGGACCCGAGACGAGGGGAGCCCTGCAGCTGGGGTGAGCTTTCTTTTGTAAAGCATCACAAAAATCAGTGCAAGGTAATGTTGACAGCTCCTGAGGAAATACAAAGCTCCTTGTTGGGCTGTTGCCTTGTCATATCATGAAACATGATGATACACTGTGCTACCTTGATTCTTTGTTTCCTCATACTTACTTTGTTCTGCCTTCCAGGAAGTCTTAAATAATTCAGACCATCATCCTGTCCTCCTCCTGTCCAATCTGGTAGAAGGGACCTACACATTTCACCTCAGAGTAACAGATGCCAAAGGAGAGAGTGATGTGGAAAGGACCACGGTGGAGGTCAAACCTGGTGAGTCTGGGCTTTGTGCTGTACCACATTTGCCTACAGCCCTCTAGATACAGTATACTGGGATTAAAATGTGTCATCTAGTCCAGTTTAGAGCTGTAAACATCAAAAGTTTTGGGGGACGTGTTTGTGTTTTCCTGTGGTTTTTGAGGGCTGACTCTCACTGCTTCTGTTACCTCTGAAAGTCATTCTTGCGTCCCTTCCTTCAGTGCCATTCTCTGGTGCTGTGTTCAAATCAGAAGCATCCTGGAGAGATACTAAAAACCTGCCTTGTACCCAGGCTGCTAAATAGAAACTCTAAAGATCTATGCTATCTACATTCTCCCTAGATCCTAGGAAAAATAACCTGGTGGAGATAATTCTGGATGTGAATGTGAGCCAGCTGACAGAGCGGCAGAAGGGGATGTTCATCCGGCAGATAGGGGTGCTGCTGGGGGTCCTCGATTCAGACATCACCGTGCAAAAGATCCAGCCATACACTGAACAAAGGTGGGATTAATCTGGGAGGGTACACGGGGGGGAATTGCTTGAGGGTTTGGAAAATCAAGGCCTCTTTTCTCTTGGAAAGCAGATTGGACCATCAGAACATGTGGAGTTGTTGCTTAACATTGATATTCCTGCTCTGATCAGAGTTACCAAGCAGGTCTTGAGTATCTTTCCCCTCTGGAGATGGTGCATTGTCCTTGAAAACTGGTGCTGCTAATGTCTTTTCACCTCAAACCTGTAAAATAAGAACAAATTTCAGTTTGTTTTTTGAAAACTGTGGAGACTATCTGAAGGGATGTTCTGTAGCTGTGATTTGTAACTGGAGAAATAATGGGGCTTGGTGCAGGAGTTTGGTGAAACACTTACAGCACACCAGAGTTGGTGTGTAACAATCCTCCTCACCTTCATGCCAAATTGTTAGTTCACAGAATCACTGACTGGTTCGGGTTGGAAGGGACCTTAAGGATCATCCAGTTCCAACCACACAGCCAGGCACACCTTCCATTAGTTCTGCATTAGCTTTATTGCCTACACAACTGCTTCAGCTTAATGTACAAAAAATGTTGAAAGCCAATGTGAAGAGATAGAAGACCTTAATTTTGATTGCTAGTTGGCTTACAGAAAACTGCATTTCTCCTAACCACATGGAAGTTGGCTGCTGAGCAGGGCTGTAGGTCAGGGTGGTGTTGCCTGCCTGGACAGTGGCAACAAGCCATGAGTGGCCATCTCTTGAAATAAGCGCAATATTGCACTTAGTTTCTATTAAATGGGGAGTAGTTTCAAAGTGCCTAAAGCACTGAAGAATATTTAAGGGACATGCTTGAAGTCCTGCAGCAAATCAGCAATAAATCTGCTGTTACTTTACACTTCCCTGGGTGCTGTGATGTATCAATTCCTTCATGTCCACATGGCCTGCTGTAGCAGGAAAATCAGAATTCATTGTCCATGCAGACCTGGAGAGCTGAGAACAGAGGAGCCAGCACTTTCTGTTGTAACATTAGCTCTCTGTCTCTGCCATGAGCAAGCCAGTCGCCCCTGAGTAAGGCAAGTAAGGGATTCTTGTCATTAATGCTTCATCTGTTTATATGTTCAAGCAGACAAAAGAGTGGGAAGTGTTATAAAGGAGCAGAGATTGTTTCTTGACAGATGGCTTTAAGATCCTGTTTTTGCCTCCACTATCAAAGTAACTTGTGCTGTTTAAAAAAGAGCTTTTTCCTCTGCCTGCTGGTTTGTTCTTTTTCACATACTCTGAGGGTTTCACTGATATCCCATTGACTCATAAATTCGCTAGTGATAATAAATCCCAAACATTCATGCATCCTCTTCTGAGTCTAAAGGATCCACAGGGCTCTGCAAGGTGAGCAAGCCATGAGGAACAAGTTCTTCTGTCATAAAGTTAATGCAGTAAAAGCTGCAGAATACAGAATCCTTCACACCTGGGCTGTTTTCTGGCTATAGCACTTGGTGCATTCCAACTAAACTCTGCAAAAGACTGTAAACCTCCACTGTCTGATGCTGGAGCTCTGTGCTGAGCAGCTAAATGGACCCCCAAGTTCCAGGTGTAGTAAAGTCTGAGGATCCCACAGGGAGGAAGGGAGGAGAATATGAAAACAGCAGGACCTTAATGTTTGGGGATTTGATGCTTAGAATGAACATGCAAAGATCTGCTTGATGTGCAAACTCAAGAACTGTGCAGCCCTAGGTTGGAAAACATGAATGGATCAGATATCCTGAAGGGTTTTCTGCTGTAGGGCCAGATCTGCCCTACAGCAGATATTTTTTTGCTTCCAAACAGAGCCAGAAGTCTGGTCTTCAAATAAATTTGGGATTCTGAGTAAGTCCCTCTAATGACAGACTGGAGAGGTGGCTCTCTACCTGATGTTTGGAGAAGCAGCAGATAATAATTCTTGTCTTTCTTCCAGCACAAAGATGGTGTTCTTTGTCCAGAACCAGCCTCCCCATCAGATATTCAAAGGACGAGAGGTGGCCTGGACACTGAAGAACGAACTGCGGAAACAACAGTCGGACTTCCTCATCTTCCGGGCACTGGAGATTAACACAGTC
Organism: Corvus moneduloides; assembly: GCF_009650955.1. Lineage (NCBI taxonomy): Eukaryota > Metazoa > Chordata > Aves > Passeriformes > Corvidae > Corvus > Corvus moneduloides. Next base: position 4,321,754 of record NC_045498.1, read on the forward strand.
AGTAAGTGAGAGTCTCTTGGGACAGATTTAACATCTTTTCCCTTCTTTTCAGCTGCCTGACAGAATAAGGGTACTAAAAACACCCACGTGCCCACACACTTACACTCACTGCAGGAGCTTTCATGTTAATAAATGGGAAACAGAAAATTAAGTCTGTTAGACTATTCACTAATCACTTATTTACCAATTAATTCTGTCTATTCACTATTTAACTTCTTATAAATAATTACTTGCAGTGTTGCTGTGAAGAGTTCACAAAACCAAAAGCAGATTGATACTTATGACACTAAAGTACAGTGTTAATGGACTACAGCCACTGAAATGAGTGTCATCCTGAAAACAATAAACTGCATGTCTTGGTAGCTGTGAGCCCACTTGTTTCCTGTGCAGCACAAACATCAGTCTGCAGGAAATGTTTCCCTTCTATCATTATTCTACAACTTTGCATTAGCACTGTTTTTCTTTTATGAGATCCATCCTTTGAGGATCATTTGCTGATCAGTTAGAGATTTGAAACTAGAATTGTGTAAAGTAATTATTAGTTCTTGATCTTACCATTTTGTGGCCTTCAGAAGCTGTTTTTCAGTTCTGTTTGGTCCCTCCAAAGGATCTGCTTGTTTCTTTGTCTATCTCACAGGCAGGGTTTGAATTTGAAAATCGAAACTTCGTTTAAAAACATTTACTTGACAAATACACAAATTCCATAACTTGTAGATCAAAATGAGGATTTATTAGGCAAACTGTATGTTGCTGGTGAAGTGGGCTGTTTCAGTTTGGCATGAGGCCCGGGTGCTTACGTTTGCACTTCTCACCTCTTGTGATTACAGCTGAGCTATGAGTGAGCTACAGAAGGGCCACATTCAGGTCAGAGCCTGCAGGAGGGGTTGGCTGTATTGAACTATTTTGTCCCATTTTTGCCTCACCTGTGAGTCATTTAGTTCACCTTGCTGGTTTTGGCCCCCAGCCTGTCAGCTGAACTGCTCTGAGCACGGGCGCTGTGACTCCTTCACCAAGCGCTGTGTGTGTGACCCGTTCTGGATGGAGAACTTCCTCAGGGTCCAGATGGGGGACGGCGAAAGCAACTGCGGTATGTGAACCCCCCTGGGGTGGGCACTTTTGCAGAGAAACCCGTGTTTGAAACCCAGGGTGGGCACAGTGCCAGGCACCTGCTGTCTGCCAGGTGCTCTGATGAGATGCTGACACAAGGACACAGTTCTTTGTCTCACCTTCTGGGCAGGTGATGTTTGATAGGGGAGCGACTCCGGACCCTCCCAGTGAGCACCCATTAAGAGTTGAGTCCGTTCTGGGTGTGTAAATCACAGCTCTCTGCTGTCATGTCCGTACAGAGGCTTTCCTGCCACATGAAAGCAAATTTTGTAAACCAACACACAGTGAAAACTGCCCAGTGAATCCACACACTGGATCTCGAGCTTCCCAAGGGGATCTGGTGGTGCTGCCAGTGGGGAATGCCAGCCCTAATTCTGCAAAAGGCCAGGCCTTGCCTTTTCTTTCCCAAGAACAGTCCCCTAAAATGTGCACTGTCACCTGTATGAGGTGCCAAAACGTGTTATCTCTGGGGTTTTGCTTGCAGAGTGGAGTGTGCTGTATGTGATCATTGCATCTTTCGTCATCGTGGTTGCCCTCGGATTCTTGTCATGGATGGTGATCTGCTGCTGCAAGAGGTGGGACTGAGACCACAACCCCCACTGTATCCAGGCTTCACAGCCAAGTATCTGCAGTAGGAGGTTAAAGATTCAAACCCATCATCCCAGCAGGTCGTCTGCTGAGCCCTGGGATGCTGGGTTTTCTCACTTAAGTGTTTCAAGTGAAATGTTGAAGTCACGGAACTCTGGGTTATGTTAAGAAGCAAAATTTGGATTAATCTATAAATGTGCAATTTAGCAACATTTTAATGTTTCACTTTGTAACATGAACATAATACTAAATAGCAAGTGCTTTAGCTTTGAAGATCAGAGTTGTTTTTCTTCTGGCTCTTTTGGAAATGGACTGTCTCTTAATTCCTTTTCTTCCCCTTTAGACGGAAAGGAAAATCCAAAAGAAAAAGCAAATACAAGATTTTGGATGCAACGGATCAAGAAAGCCTGGAGTTAAAACCAAATCCCAAAGCAGGTGAAACATGAGAGGGAAGAGCTCAGCACTTCCAGAGTGCTGACAGAGGACTCTTCCTCTGTGGACTTGAAATCCCAGTGAAACAAATGTCATGTAGGGGCTGACAGAGGGGTCTCAGAAGATCCAAGAGCTTGTCTCAGATCTGTATATGGGGTATTTAGTGAAGTCATCTAAGTCTTAGATTTGGAAATTGGGGCTGAAACTGGCCCAGTCCTGATGATTCCACTTGGTATCACAGAAATAGGAAGTGGATGCCTCAAGCTGTGCAGAACAGCCTGACCCAGGAAGCCCAAAATTGGGTCTTGACTGTAACTTCTCCTGCTCTAAAGTTTTCCCCTGGGTTCTGGTAGTTCCTTTCTTGCCAATATGCAATTCTTTTGTCATTCTCTACAGCAAAGCAGTAATTCAGTGGCACTAAACATTACACTAAACCAATGGACACCTAAAAATAACCTGAAAGTATTTGTGTACTGGAGAGATGGAGGTTTATTTCTGCTCTGCTACTCACCCACCACAAACAACTGGTTCATCAACTTACTTATTCTTGCTCTTGTGAGCATCAGGCTGTGAAAATTTCACATTTACCTCATCCTCTAGTTTTCCAGTAAGCAGGTGCATTTAGGAGGGAGATCCATGGATTCCTCAGTGCTCCATGTGGCTACAAGTCCATTGGCCCATTCCAGAAAGGCAGGATTTGTCTTCAGTGTTCTTAGCCAGGATTTTCCTGCCTGCATTGCCGTCCTGAGAGTTCTTGTCAGGTGCTTTGTGAAGATCAGGGAGTTATTTCAGGCTGGAATGTTTTTATCTGATACCTGAACCAAGCTGTGGTCACCTGCTGACTGACCAGGAAAAGAGGGAAATGTTGGAAAGGATGTGCCAAATACAACTCTGCTGAGTGCCAGGGAGCTCTACAGCTGCTGAAGTGTGTGTTTCATATCAGAGTGTGTTCTGGTTTTGTTCAAAGAAGGGGATGTGCTAACTGTGTGTGGAAAAGAGCCCCTGATCCTTGTTTGCTAGCGGAAAATAACTGCTCATCCCAGTGTTATCCCATTTAATGGTGTTCCAGCAAAGTGAGCAGTGCCCAAGAGCAGCATGGAGGGCATTGCAGTGACAGACTGATCAGCTGTTCCTCTGAGGAGCAGGCTGTCCCAACTGCTCAAACACGGATACCCTTGAAGGAAACCCGGGTGTGTTTCCCTCCCTCAGCACCCAACTCTTCTTTAGTCTGACCATCTGTCACCTCCGAGCCCACTGTGCAATAGATGTACTAAATGTGCCTCACCATTTGCTCTCTGGTAACTAAACTCATCTTGCTGCTTCCAAGGCTGGCTGCTGACTAAAGGCTTTTTCTCTGCTAGCTATGTCCAGGGAGCTTTCTGCTAACAGAGGAAATGTTGCATTTCTCCATTAAGGAAAAGCTAAATTTAAATATTTCCTCTGCTGACAATATCAGTAAATGTCTCTCTCCTGTCCTTGTGCATTAATCTAAATTCATCCTGCTAATTTATCTCTCTCCCCTTGCAGGCAGGAGCAGCAGAGAGGGTAGTGAGATGGCAGAGATCTTCCCTCACACACCTGCATACTCTCTTGCTCCGGTTGTGAGCCCTCGGAGCGTTTTCTAGGCAATGCCCCGAGCAAGGTCAGGGAGACACAGCTCCCACATGTACTCACAGCCCCTTCTGGTCACATCATTGCCTTCCTGCCTGCTTGTTGTGCTTTGTGCTGTCTTGGAGTGTTGTGGTGACCTCTGACATGCCAGAGTGTCTGAGACAGGATCACTTTAGCTTCAGCATCAGAGGGAATAAGAAACATTCACAGAGGAAAGTCAGATTCTGCTGCCTCTTAGACGTGATCAGAAAAGGAGACTTAGAGGGGATGGAGTAAGGTGAGGTGGTTCATTGGTGTTAAAAGCATTTCTAACCTGGGAATGTTTCTCCTTCAAGGTGGCAGGCAGAAAGCCCAGGTCCTCAACACGAGCCTGATGCACTCGGAGTCCGAGCTGGACAGTGATGAAGCCATCTTCACGTGGCCTGACCGGGAAAAAGGGAAACTGCTCCGCAGCCAGAACGGCTCCTTGCGCAACGGACAAGTGACACTCAAAGCCAAGAACCAGAGGGAGGAAATCCTATAGCTCCCCTCGGGCAGCCTTGACTGGAGTTCAGCAGGGAAGGCCACTCCCATCCCTGTCATACCAGGGCCTTTGGAGGCCACTTTGACTAGGACAACGCTGCTAACTAGTTTCACAGAAAATAACTTTGGTTTTGTGGGTTTCTTTTCATTTGGTTAGAACTGGTTGTACTTGAATTTGAACTTCAAGGGAAATCAAAGGGAGGAGAAGGCAACTGTGAACCCCGGGAGAAGAGTCGGAAAAGGACAGAGCTGGCATCTGGAAGAGGGCAGGACAGAACCACTTGGAGCAACTGTGAATGTGCAGGACCCTCCTAAGCCACCTCAGACTGCAGTGGAGGGAACACCTGTGGACTGCCAGCTCACTTGCCTTGGAGCTCCTCGGAGAAGGAAGGTCAAGTCCTTGAGCTGTGCTCTGAGCTCCCTTCAGGCTCCTGTAGCCTACCACAGGCTACTTGTGCTGTCCAACAACTTCTCCTTTACTCCCACCTTCCCTAATGGTTTAAGCACTATTTTAATGTAGACTTGTCCTTTCACATGCACTTGGCTGCTGTTGGAGTGTAGAGGAGGGGGAATGTAAACACTCTGATCACACTCCCCCAGTTTGCAGGTAGGAGAGGGGTTTGTGGCTGTTCTAAATCACTGTCAGGCCGCTCTCATGGGGAGTGTTGGGGACTTGGTGCCTGTTCACATGTGAAAAGCTGACCTCTGGTTACTGCCCAGGCTGGGAGACCCCCTCCTGCAGCAAAGTCCTGCTGGGTACCAGAGCTGGGGACGCACACCCACCTTTGGTACCTGTGTCCAACGTCTGGCTTCATTCCAAAGCTGTGACATGTTCTGTGGCCCCAGCACCTTCTGTTGGTCACCAGGCCGTCCGTGAGGCTGGACGTTAACCATATCTCAGTTATGGAACACTATGTACTGTGGTTTTTTGGTTTGGGTTTTTTTCCCCTTAAAATTTGCACATCCCAGGCGATGGGGATCAGTCTCTGCAGTCCCCAGCTGGCTGCTCCCTCGGGCTGGCTGCTCACTGGCCTTGTGCTGTTGTGGCTGCAGAGCCCTGTGTGCTCCTATTGCAGTGTGAGGAGCACACGTGGTGGAAAAGGGAACTCTGGGTACCCGAGGGCAATGGGCAGTGCCAGCAGCACGTGGCACATCGTGTCACTGTCCCTGCTGCCTGAGCCCAAGGGCAGGCACAGGGGTCCTTTCCGATTCCCACTCCCTTATCTCACTGTGCTGCTGTGTGAGTTGCACCCTGTCCTCGGGCAGAATTCAGCCTCGTGCTGGCATGAAGGATGCCACTGCTCCTCTGGGGATGGGTGGGCAGTTCATTGCCTTTCTTTGTGTTTAATTTAAAAACTGGAAACTTGTTTCATTGGCTTTTTTTTTCTTCTTTTTGAGCTATGAAAGCCAAAAGGCTTTAAGTTCCTCAGTTGTATTTATATTGCTGCACTACTGATTTGTGTTGAGCTAGATGAAGATTAAACACTATTGAAAGTGAGGGGACATTCCCTCACTGAATGTAGTCCTGGCTGCTGCTGAGTTTATTTTTTGGGCAATCAGCTGTTCCTCAGGCCCAGCACTGGAGCCTGCAGCTCTCCCAGTGCTGAGGCCACGGCATTTGCTGGCGTCACAGCACGGGCCACCCTCTGCCTGGGCTGTCTGGCACAGAGCAGGGGCTTGGCTCAGGCTTCCCATTCCTGGAGGCTCCTGCACCCGCTCTCCCCATGGCTTCTTCCCTCCAAACCCGCCCAGGACCACACACGGGGAGGGCTGACCCCGGGATGCTCCTCAGAGGGCACAGCCCAGCGCTGGCTGTCCCATGGCCGCACACTTAACTCTTGGGTGACACCACCCTCTGCATGTCCCTTCATTTGGATGTAAGTGAACAAACTCTGGGAATAGGAGGGTTTGGAGCTGCAGGGATTGACCAGGTGTGGTCCTGAGGCTGCACCTGGGAGTACGTCATGCTGGGAGAGGGGAGCTGTGGGGCTCTCCCTGATTCTGGTCCTTGGGGCATGTGCTTTTTGAACCCCTTGCTCCTGCGCATCCCAGGGAGGGCCCCCAGCAGCAGATGGGGGCTCAGCCATTGGGCATTGGTCAGTGCCCCTCTCAGCAGCCACAGGGTGGGCTTTCCAGCAAGCCTGGCTGATTATTACGGGAGAGGGAATTGAAATCCGTGCAGCTGTTACCTCCAACACCTTCGTTCAGCTGCAGTTGTTTCTTTCATCCCTGTGTTTCACTGTGGGGTCACAGCCCTTCGAGTGGGGGTGCTGTATTGAGGGGCTGCACCCCAACCCAAGGCTGGGCTTTGGGGAGGGCTGTGGCCTTCCCCCCATGCCCCGTGGCTCATAGTCCCTTGCTATCACTGAGTGCAGGTTTGTGACAGCACAGCACAAGCTCCCGTTAGATTCCTAGCTCCCATTAGTATTCCCTGGCTGTGAAGCCTCTTCCCCCTCCACATGTTAACCCTCAGTGCCACCAAGCCTTCAGGAATGGGGACAGACAGCTCTGCACCCCAGCTTTGGGGGGCACAAGGACGTGTGAGGCTGATGGAAGCGAGGACACCCTCAAGGCTGAAGGTGGGAACTTCTGGCCCGACATAGGAGCAGAGTGGACTGTCTGCTGTAGTGCCCCAGGAGCACAGCCCTCGCCAGGTGCGTGCACAGAGCCTCCCTGGGATTTTGGAATCCCTTTGCCCACTCTCCTCCTCCCCCAGGGTCACTAATTTCACTGCTGGTTTGTTACCCGAGCGCCTTGAGTGTGACCTTGCTCAGGAAGGTTTCTGCATTGCTATGCTTTATGATTTCACAATTAGAGGCACTGGCTACAAGTTGCCCACATGTGGAAGTTAAAGGCTGAGACATCTGTCAGATGAACCAGCACCTTCACTCAGTTTTGTTTTCTTTAACATATTCAAGTGCTGGTGAAGATGTTTGAGGCAAATTCTACTTTTGAAATAGTTTGCTCTTGACTCTTTTCCTCATCCTGCTGCATAGCTGGGGCTGCTCAACCTGTCTGCACTTTGGTTAATGATGTTTGATGAATTCCAGTGTTACTTGGGTCAAGACTAAAAGCTATTTTTTTAAAAACAAAATGTTTCTTTCAAATAAACAGGGAAGATGTTTTGTTGCTGCCCAATTGCTTCTTTCTCCAGTCTCAGCTGTGGGACAGTTCTCACCAAAGACTTGATTTCACAGAAAAGCAAAATAGCAGCAGTGTCAGGGCTCGAGCTGCCCCACACTTGGATAGCAGCACCTCCTCGTGCAGCAGCAGAACGTGTATTAATTAGTGGAGTCCTTGAAGGAGATGACTGTGGCCACGGAGCTCTTGCTGGGGCTGGTTGTGTAGAGAACACACTTTAGCACCACGGCAGCCAGGAGGGACCCGATGGCACTTTGGGACACAGATTTTTCAGAGAAGGGAGGAGATTCACCTTCAGAGCTGCCCTTCTGACCATGAACAGTGACGGGTGGGGAGAACTTGCTAGAGCCCTTTGAGTTCACTTCCTTCAATGTCACCTAAGGACAGAGGAAGCCGAATCTCCTGAGCTCCCCAGCTGCGGGCTCGGCTTGGTGGGTGGGGAGAACTTGCACCAGCCCCGGGGCAGCACCGGAAGAGGAGATGGGGGCTTCTCACTGCCCTGAGGGCAAAGAGCTGCTCCTGCCTCCAGCAACTTTTGGTCTGTGTCACATCCCCGGGGGGGGATCAGGGCCTGGGCTGGAGCCTCAGAGCAGCTCCAGGCTCGCAAGAAACTGAGGCAGCTGTGACAGTGGCCAAGGCAGCAGCTCGAGGACTCTGCCCACCCGGCTGTCGCGGTGTTTTGGTGGTTCGGCAGCCTGGGGAAGCCCCGCGGTCCCTGGGGGAACCGGGTGCAGGGATTTGGCCGCAGGCATCGCGGCCGAGGCCAAGACCAGGCGCCTGTCGGACCGTGACGGAGCCGGGGAGATCGGGGTTGGAGTCGCAGCTACACCACTTGTGCCTCCCTAAGCAGCACCCGGGACTAGGAGGAGTTAAAAAAACAAAAGGCTCTTCCTGGAGCCAGGGGAGCACGGTTTTTCCTCTCTTTGTACTCATTCTGCTGCATGTGCTGTCCTTGCTCCGACCGTGTGGATTTGGCGCTGCTCCCCAGCGCCTTCCTGTCATTAGGATTCCCTGGATTGCTGCTGCTTTCCTTCTTCCAGCCGGGCTCTCCCTTGTCCTCGGCACTGACAGGAGCTCCCGCACCTCGCCCGGGTCCCCCGTAGCCACGGGGGGACACAGTTACAGTGGCGATGTGCTCCTTGAACCATCCCTGCGCCGAGGGTGTGGGCGCGCTGCAGGCGAGCTGGGCACCGCTGGCACCCTGCAGTGCCCCCGGCTGCGGGAGCTGCCCCTGGGGCTGTTCCAGAGCCGGGCAGGAGCGTTGGTCGCTGCTCTGAGAGAGGCCGGGACTTGCAGGGGGCTCAGCTGGAGGACTGACCCTGTGCTGGCCATGTCCTACTGGGAACTGGTCACGCCACCACAGCCCACCTGCTCCCCGCCACCAGCACCCCGCACGACCCTCCTGACCGGGCGCAGACCCAGCGTCACTTCCCGGGTCGCTGCTGGCCCGGTGGGGGTTGTTACAGGCATTTTGGGGTGAGCGTGGCTGGCTCGGGACAGGAGTTTGCGGAGCATCCCTGCTCCTGCCTCCCCTCTCCCGCCTCTCCTCCTGCTGAGGCAGAGCCCCGAGGGGCATCGGGGGCAATGCGGGTGCTTCGGTGGAGGCCCGCGGGCACCGTCACCCTCCGTCCATCCCTCCGTCCGTCCGTCGGTCCACACAGGGCCCCATGCACCGAGTGAGTCCGTCTTTCCATTGTTCAAACAATCTCTTTTCCACATGCGGTGCCAAAGGCTCCCCGCTCGCTCCCGCACGCGCCAGTATATTTAGCTGCCTCTGAGCCTCTACCTTTCCTTATATAGGAGAGGCCAAACGAATTTCTCACTCTCATTATTAATAGCCTGAGAGGAGCTCTTAGGAGGCTGCCAAAAATAGCAGGCAAACAGAGAGCACCCGGGGTGGGGAGGGTGTCGTGGCAGGCAGGGAGCCGCCGGGACCGCCGCGGGAGGGATGCCACGCTGCTGGTCCTGGCTTTTCCCTCTGGGAACCACGCTAAGGTGTCTCCCAGCATCCTGCCCCGGGTAGGGGGGTCCCCCACGCCCCGCCAGCTCTCTGCAGGTAGGACCGGCGGGGCTCCGGGCGGGCAGAGCAGCCCTGTACCCCCGGACTTGGCGGCTGGGGATGCTGAAACAACTGCCCCGTGGGTGTTGGGGACACCCCAACCGGGTGGCCTGGGGCAACCCAGGGATTCCCATCCCGACGGGGTCCCCCTGGACATGGGGATCTCCTGCGGCTGAAGCGTTGACAGGTTTTACCCTTTTGTACACTCCACGAGCTCTGCTTTGCCCTCGAGCTGCCTTGGGCTGCTGCTGGGCCCGGCGGTGTGTGCCAGCTCCCCCCCAGGACATGGCTCTGAGACCCCCGCCGGGCACCAGGGGGACGTGGGGCAGGTGGCAGAGCTGGCCGGCCGTCTGCGTGCTGGTGGCAGCCCTGGCTGCCTCGGTCCGGGAGGGAGAGGGTTTCTCAGCAGAGATCACCCACGCAGCATCCCCAGAATTGGGCACATGTGCCAGGACACCGAGCCCGGGACGGGGCGAGCGAGGAAGGAGCTTCGGGGTGCCCAGAGAGAGAGGGGTCTTCAACTGCACCCGGAGATGTTGCATCCCAGGGTCTGCCTTAAATCCCTCCCTCCTCCCTCCCTCCCTGGCGAGGAACTTCTCCCGCTGAACCGGAGGATGCTGCAAGCTCCTGCGGACGAGCCGGAGGAGTCCTGTGGCAAAGTCAAGGCGAGCGGGGAAGCAGCGTGCTCGTGCCGGGTGTCAGCGCAGCTCGCTGCCGCCAGCCCAGCCTGCTGCGGCCGGTGTCACCTCCAGGACCGTGAGTGGCCTTGCGGGCGGGAGGTGCGGGATCTGCGGGGGGCAGCGGGGCTTTCCCCGCCGCCCACGTTTAACCTTCAGCGAGCCCGGCCGGTGCTGAGCCCGCCGGGGCCGGGGATGCTGCTGCTGCCGGGCTCCGGCTCGGCGTGGGCAGGGAGGGGACACCCTGGGGTGGGGGTCACCGCAGCCCCCCCTGCTTGGGGCCAGCCCGGGTGGAGACGGAGGAGTGGGGGGCAGCAGCAACTCTCTGTGTGTCTGGGGGGGCAATGGGGCCCCCCCGCAGGTCCCGGCGGCAGGGGGGCCCTGGGGGGTGAGTGCCCGGCTCTGCGGGCAGCACCCGGCCCTTCTGCCTGCGGGTGTCCCCCTGCACCGGGGCCGGTCACCCCCTCTCCAGGGAGCCGAGGTGCCCTCGGCCACGCAAAGTGAGGACACCCCATGCCTGTGGGATGGGGTGGGAAGGGAAACCCAACTCCTGGGCACCTCGGCATCGCATTTTGGACTTGCACGGAGGGAAGTGCTGATCACCATGGCCGGGTGCACCAGGGCAATGCGCCCACAGCCCAGACACGGGCAATGCCGCGGGCGAAGGAGCGGCAGAACGGGAGCCGGGGGGCTCCCCCAGGCATCGTGTGCCAGCGCTCCCCTTGCACCCACCTCCCTCCTCCTTGCTGGGCCTCTTGGTATTTTATAAGCCACTCGGCAGCTGCTGCATTGAGTTTGTCGGGGATGGATGAGCCGGGGGAAGCCGGCTGGGGGGGCAGAGCTGGATGGGAAAACTTGGAAAGGCCCCTGCGGGGCAGCGGCTGCAGAGCTCGGCCGGGGACGCGGCGCTGGCGGAGCCGGGAAAAAAAGGGCTCTTCCTTTTATAGCCAGGCTGGGGTTGTTGGGTGCCTGTGGGTGCCACTACGGCCGGCCCCGGCAGCCCCCCGACTCCTCCGCCTCCTCCTGCAAAGTCGCCTGCCCCTGGTCCGCACAAACGACCCTGCTCGGGCAGGGAGCTGCTCTCGGGGCAGGCGGAGAACACGGGGGGCTGCGCTGGCCGGGGACTCATAGCCGATCTGCGGGCACGGAGAATTCGTGGAAGAGGGGCTGCCCCGGGCCACAGCTCCCTGGTGGGTTTCGGCTCGGGGTCTGCAACTGCCAAAGGCAGCGCTGGGGCTGGGGAGGACTCAGAGATGCCTGCAGTGGTGGGGGCACGCCCAGGGCTGCAGAGGGGTTGGTGGTGATGACTGGGAATATCTGGGCACAGAGAGGGCGGTGGGGTAGAGCCGGTCTGTGGAACACGGCAGGGGCAAGGAGGGGTGGTGGGAGGAGGCAGGGGTGGCCTGGGCTGGAGTTGGGGGACACGAGGTGCCCCGGATGCAGGGAGCATCCCGTGGAGCTGGGTGCAGCCCTCCAAGGTCACTGGGAGAGCCCTGCTGAGAGCTGTGGGAACCATGCCATGGGATGGGGCTGGATGGGCCCCTGGGGCTGGGGTATCTCTAACACCCAGTCCTGGGAGGCTGTCCAAGGTCAGCCGAGGTGACTGGAGATGAACTCGGCTGCAATGTGACAGCCCTGATGCTGTGCCCTGGCTTTGTGGTTTCAGGATGGGTGCAGCCATGAGCTTTTGGCTCCCACTGAACCCTGACAGCCCTGCCAGAGCCTGGGACACCGGCAGTGCTACAGCAAATCCTCCCAGCAGCATCACACGGCACTGCAGGGCCGGCAGAGCGCCAGGGCTTAAGTGGGTGCATCTCTGCAGCATCTGGCCTCAGGACACCCACTCAGTTTGATTTGGGGTGGGACAGGGGTGCTGGTCCAGCCAGACACGCTCTGCCCCACCACTGCTGCTGGGCTGGGGACTTGTCTTGGGTCCTGGGAGCCGTGTCTGGGATCCTCAGGGCCAGATCATCGGGACCACCCATGCAGGAGCTCCTGGGGTGCTGGCAGAGCACGCTTAGGGGACCATGGCTGTGCCATGCTGTGCCCCATGGAAAGCTTTGGTGTCTCAGGGGCCAACCGAGCAGCGACTCTGCTGCCTGTGGGTGCTGCAAGCAGGGCCGGTGACGTGAGGCTGTACTTGGCGCCCAGTGGCTCCTTGCAGGAAGCTGCAGCGCGTGTGGCCACGGCTCCGGGCGCTGAGTCACGGCCACACCATGTCCAGCCTGCCCCACGTCCCTCTTGCCCACGGCCAGGCCCCCCACACACCCCTCACTCCCCTGTCCGGGAAGGAGCAGCCCTGGGAACCCAGGGACACTCCCTGTACCTGCCATTGTCCCACTCCAGCTGCAGATTTAGGGGTGGGAAGGTCACTGGGGTCAAGGCATATTTGGGTTGTGGTGACACTCATCCCCTCTGTCACCCTGCCATGGCCAAGCTGTGCTGGGGCCGGGGAGCCCCCTGCAGCCCCATTGGGGTCTGAAGCTCAGAGCTCTCAGCTGAACCACCCTCCCATGGGCAAAGGCATCTCCAGCCTTCCCTGTCCACAGCTGCTGCGTGGGGAGGGGTTGGGAAGGGCCCAGAGCCCTGTGTCCTTCTCCTGGGCCTGCAAACGAGGTGAGCAGGGGCATGGCGGGGGTGGGAGATTGGTGCCCCCCGAGCTGGCCCAGCTGCATTGACCGGGAACCACTGCTCAGGCACACAGACAGGGGGATTTGGGGTGTGGAATGTCCTGGGGGTGGCAGGGTGGCAGGAGAGCGAGTTGGTGCATCCTGACCCAGTGCAGCAGCAGCAGCAGCAGCAGCAGCAGCAGCAGCAGCAGGAGCAGCAGGGGGGTCTCCTGCCAAGCCAAGAGCCCGGGCCGAGGGGGATTCCCCTGTGGAAGGGGCTCCAAGCACAGGTGCCCACCTCTGCCATCCATCTGTGCTGGCCCTGTGGGCTCACGGGACTCGGCCCTTGGCTCTGCCCCCATCTCCTCGCAGATGCAGCTCCCCAGGTGCCCCCACAGCCCAAACTGCTGAGCTTCGGCTGCATCCTGGAGCTTCCCATCACCCACACAGGGCAGCCACCACCCAAACCCCAGCCTGAGCACCCTCCAGCCGCCTAGGGACTTCTGGGTCCAGGGCACACAGGCTGGCCACGGCTCTGTCTTGTCCTCCAAACACCGGGATCTCCGTTCTCCAGGGTGGCTCGGGGCACAGGGTGCCAAATGGGCAGTGCCTCCACCTGCACTGCGCCAGGCAGAGGCCGAAGACGGGACTGGGGTTGGGTAGGAGATGCTCCCCACAGCCCCTGCCCGGTCTTGGGTTTCACCACAGCTCCTTCCAGGATCTCACTGGAGCTGGAGGACACGGCCGGGAGAGGGTCAGCTCCGTGCCCCACGCCCCCAGCCCCGCGCCACCCGCCTCTCCCTCCCAACCCTACATACTTCTTCATATGCCCATACGGAGCCGGCCGGCCTTATGGAATGTTAAGAAGTATGTATTTTTGGGCTGGGACCCCCACGCCGGGAGCCTCCATCACCAGCACGGTCCAGACGGCGCCTCCGGAGAGACGATGCGTCCCTGGGGCTGGTAAAAAGGAACCAGATCAATTTGCAACTGGATTTGGTCCCCTTCAACCAGCTGCAGCGGCGCATGAGCTACGGCAGCCGCTGCACCTCACCGCCCCGGCCCAGGGCGCTGCCGCCGTCCTGCCCTGAGCGGGCTCGGGGTGAACAGTGGGTGCAGGGAGCGGGAGAAAGGGGGGGAGGCGGCGGAGGGGAGCTGCAGAGTGGGGCTTTGGTGGGGTTTTTGAGGCTGCCCGGTGGAGAGGAGGCAGGCGGAGCGGCTTCAGCTACGATTTCCAAACTTGCCCGAGGTCGTCGTCAAAACCGCGGCGTTTCAGCAGTCGGGAAACGCCCCGTGAAGCCACGGGAGCCCTGGCACAGGCGTGAGGAGCCACCAGCCCGGCGCGTCCTTGCTCCGCAGCCCCCGCAGCTCCCGTCCGAGGCGGTCGGGGAGAAAGGGCTCCCTGCGGGGACACCCCCAGGGTCCGACCCCCGAAAACGCGGGAGCTCCAGCCCCGCTCCAGCCCCGCCCCAGAGACAGCAACATAAAGAGTTAATGAGAAAGTGAAACTCGAAAATTAACTGTCCCGACGCGCCCTGCCTCGATCTTTCCGGACCTTAAGACACAGCACGGGTTGGTGGCGTGAGGTGCTGCGCTCCCGCGGTGGGTGTTTGGGGACAGCGCCCTTTCCCTGAGGGGGGGACGATAACGGGGGGCTGCTCACCTCGCTGCACCGGCGGAGCAGCACCGAGCCCTGGGCCGGGCAGGAGCCTGGGCGGGGGCTGAGGGGTCTCTGCTTTCGTGGGGGGGCCGGGGGCTCCTGGAGGGGACAGGGGTGGCTGGGGGCGTTCGTGCAGGGCGGCAAAGCCCTGCCGGCCTCACCCACTGCCCACGGAAGAAAGTTTTGTTCTCTTTCCCGGCAGGACCAGGCTCACCGAGGACCCTGCGCGGTTCTCGCTCGCGGCCAGGCTGCCATGGGTAAGTTGGGGGGCTCGTGGCGTGGGGGGCACGGGCCCTGCAAGGGGACAGCACGAGGGACGCGGGGACTCTGTGCTTTTGCTCTTTCTGCCCTCTCCTCCGGGCCGTGGCGGCAGCGGGGCCGGTGCCGTTCCCGGGCGTCTGCGGGGCTGAAGGAGGGTGGGGCTGGGAGAGCTGCTGCTGCCGCCGGGCCCCTGCCCTGCCCGGCACAGCGCGCTGGGCTCCAGCCGGGAGGAGCTTTAGTGCCCGCACTCCGGCCCTTCTGTCATTTTCCTTCTTAGGTTGGGATGGAATCGGCATTGCACTCTTCCTTGGAATGGTCGTTGGAATGGCACTCATAGGTGAGCGTCTGGCACGGGCTGAGCAGCGCTCGGGGTCACTTTGGGAGCTGCTGAGAGGGAAGGGGCAGCACTGGCCGCTCGCCGCCTGGAATTCTGCCTGCACTGCTGCAGCCCTGCACACCGTTCCTCTCCTGCCGGCCCTGGGGTGTCCCCATCCCTGCACCCCCAGCCCTCACTGTCCACTCTGGTCCCTGGTTCCTTTTGGGGAGGCCGGTTCTGGTGCTGGTGGCAGGGGAAGAAGTGGGTCACAGAGAGCACCCTAACGCTGCTCTGTCCTCCCTGCAGCCGTGGCAGGTGGTATGCCGGTGTCCATCGGTGCAGTGGGGATTACCAAGAGCGTGGCTTTTGCCTTCGCTTTCACAGTCGGTGAGTGGGGAGGGCAGGGGAGCTGGGCTGTGCTGGGTGGGAATACGGGGTTGTACCCTGGGCTTGCTCTAAAGCCAAACCAGTTCTTTAACTCCTCACTGGTCCAAATCTCCCCTAAATGTGGGGAAGGGATCAATCCCCAATGTGGTGGGAAGAATCAGGACCTGCTGGGGTAGGGGTCAAGGCTGAGGGCCTCAGGGGCCATGCAGGAAGGTGACTGCTCTGTGGCAAGAACAACACTTGTGTCCACTGGCAGCAGTGGCCAGAGACAGAAAGGAACAGCGGAGAGGGTTGGATTTGCTCAGGAGCAGAACTTGCTGCAGGCAAACTCCCTGGCACAGTCCAGGGAGACCCTTGCCTCTCCCTGCCCAGGAGAAGCCCTTGGCTGTCCCTGCCTTGTGGTTGTCCCTTAGAAGGCAGCTTCGATGCTTCTGGGACATCAAACGTTTGTCTTTGCAGGGTGAAAACAAAAGGCCTGACTCTGCCCTGCAAGCAGCAGCCGATGCCATGCTCTCCAAAGGAAGAACTCTAGGTTACCAACCCAAAGCCAAGCAGTTTTTCTTCTTTCCAAGCAGTCTATCTTCCCATGTCAGGCTCTGGAAAGCCCCCGCAGACCCCCAGCTGCGTCTTTAAAAGATTTGGATTTCCTTGAGCAATAAATTCCTTGAAAGTTTTAATAAAAGTGTGTTGCACACGTGCGTGTGTGGTGGTGCTTGGTGTGCGTTGTGGCTGAAGTGCCTGCCCAGCTCCGGGGGATTTGCCGGGCTCCAGGCAGCATTTCCAGCCTTGCTGCTGCTCCCCTGCACAGCGAGGGGCTGGCTCTGAACCCTGACAGCCCTGCCAGAGCCTGGGACACCGGCAGTGCTACAGCAAATCCTCCCGGCAGCATCACACGGCACTGCAGGGCCGGCAGAGCGCCAGGGCTTAAGTGGGTGCATCTCTGCAGCATCTGGCCTCAGGACACCCACTCAGTTTGATTTGGGGTGGGACAGGGGTGCTGGTCCAGCCAGACACGCTCTGCCCCACCACTGCTGCTGGGCTGGGGACTTGTCTTGGGTCCTGGGAGCCGTGTCTGGGATCCTCAGGGCCAGATCATCGGGACCACCCATGCAGGAGCTCCTGGGGTGCTGGCAGAGCACGCTTGGGGGACCATGGCTGTGCCATGCTGTGCCCCATGGAAAGCTTTGGTGTCTCAGGGGCCAACCGAGCAGCGACTCTGCTGCCTGTGGGTGCTGCAAGCAGGGCCGGTGACGTGAGGCTGTACTTGGCGCCCAGTGGCTCCTTGCAGGAAGCTGCAGCGCGTGTGGCCACGGCTCCGGGCGCTGAGTCACGGCCACACCATGTCCAGCCTGCCCCACGTCCCTCTTGCCCACGGCCAGGCCCCCCACACACCCCTCACTCCCCTGTCCGGGAAGGAGCAGCCCTGGGAACCCAGGGACACTCCCTGTACCTGCCATTGTCCCACTCCAGCTGCAGATTTAGGGGTGGGAAGGTCACTGGGGTCAAGGCATATTTGGGTTGTGGTGACACTCATCCCCTCTGTCACCCTGCCATGGCCAAGCTGTGCTGGGGCCGGTGAGCCCCCTGCAGCCCCATTGGGGTCTGAAGCTCAGAGCTCTCAGCTGAACCACCCTCCCATGGGCAAAGGCATCTCCAGCCTTCCCTGTCCACAGCTGCTGCGTGGGGAGGGGTTGGGAAGGGCCCAGAGCCCTGTGTCCTTCTCCTGGGCCTGCAAACGAGGTGAGCAGGGGCATGGCGGGGGTGGGAGATTGGTGCCCCCCGAGCTGGCCCAGCTGCATTGACCGGGAACCACTGCTCAGGCACACAGACAGGGGGATTTGGGGTGTGGAATGTCCTGGAGGTGGCAGGGTGGCAGGAGAGCGAGTTGGTGCATCCTGACCCAGTGCAGCAGCAGCAGCAGCAGCAGCAGCAGCAGCAGCAGCAGCAGCAGCAGGGGGGTCTCCTGCCAAGCCAAGAGCCCGGGCCGAGGGGGATTCCCCTGTGGAAGGGGCTCCAAGCACAGGTGCCCACCTCTGCCATCCATCTGTGCTGGCCCTGTGGGCTCACGGGACTCGGCCCTTGGCTCTGCCCCCATCTCCTCGCAGATGCAGCTCCCCAGGTGCCCCCACAGCCCAAACTGCTGAGCTTCGGCTGCATCCTGGAGCTTCCCATCACCCACACAGGGCAGCCACCACCCAAACCCCAGCCTGAGCACCCTCCAGCCGCCTAGGGACTTCTGGGTCCAGGGCACACAGGCTGGCCACGGCTCTGTCTTGTCCTCCAAACACCGGGATCTCCGTTCTCCGGGGTGGCTCGGGGCACAGGGGGCCAAATGGGCAGTGCCTCCACCTGCACTGCGCCAGGCAGAGGCCGAAGACGGGACTGGGGTTGGGTAGGAGATGCTCCCCACAGCCCCTGCCCGGTCTTGGGTTTCACCACAGCTCCTTCCAGGATCTCACTGGAGCTGGAGGACACGGCCGGGAGAGGGTCAGCTCCGTGCCCCACGCCCCCAGCCCCGCGCCGCCCGCCTCTCCCTCCCAACCCTACATACTTCTTCATATGCCCATACGGAGCCGGCCGGCCTTATGGAATGTTAAGAAGTATGTATTTTTGGGCTGGGACCCCCACGCCGGGAGCCTCCATCACCAGCACGGTCCAGACGGCGCCTCCGGAGAGACGATGCGTCCCTGGGGCTGGTAAAAAGGAACCAGATCAATTTGCAACTGGATTTGGTCCCCTTCAACCAGCTGCAGCGGCGCATGAGCTACGGCAGCCGCTGCACCTCACCGCCCCGGCCCAGGGCGCTGCCGCCGTCCTGCCCTGAGCGGGCTCGGGGTGAACAGTGGGTGCAGGGAGCGGGAGAAAGGGGGGGAGGCGGCGGAGGGGAGCTGCAGAGTGGGGCTTTGGTGGGGTTTTTGAGGCTGCCCGGTGGAGAGGAGGCAGGCGGAGCGGCTTCAGCTACGATTTCCAAACTTGCCCGAGGTCGTCGTCAAAACCGCGGCGTTTCAGCAGTCGGGAAACGCCCCGTGAAGCCACGGGAGCCCTGGCACAGGCGTGAGGAGCCACCAGCCCGGCGCGTCCTTGCTCCGCAGCCCCCGCAGCTCCCGTCCGAGGCGGTCGGGGAGAAAGGGCTCCCTGCGGGGACACCCCCAGGGTCCGACCCCCGAAAACGCGGGAGCTCCAGCCCCGCTCCAGCCCCGCCCCAGAGACAGCAACATAAAGAGTTAATGAGAAAGTGAAACTCGAAAATTAACTGTCCCGACGCGCCCTGCCTCGATCTTTCCGGACCTTAAGACACAGCACGGGTTGGTGGCGTGAGGTGCTGCGCTCCCGCGGTGGGTGTTTGGGGACAGCGCCCTTTCCCTGAGGGGGGGACGATAACGGGGGGCTGCTCACCTCGCTGCACCGGCGGAGCAGCACCGAGCCCTGGGCCGGGCAGGAGCCTGGGCGGGGGCTGAGGGGGTCTCTGCTTTCGTGGGGGGGCCGGGGGCTCCTGGAGGGGACAGGGGTGGCTGGGGGCGTTCGTGCAGGGCGGCAAAGCCCTGCCGGCCTCACCCACTGCCCACGGAAGAAAGTTTTGTTCTCTTTCCCGGCAGGACCAGGCTCACCGAGGACCCTGCGCGGTTCTCGCTCGCGGCCAGGCTGCCATGGGTAAGTTGGGGGGCTCGTGGCGTGGGGGGCACGGGCCCTGCAAGGGGACAGCACGAGGGACGCGGGGACTCTGTGCTTTTGCTCTTTCTGCCCTCTCCTCCGGGCCGTGGCGGCAGCGGGGCCGGTGCCGTTCCCGGGCGTCTGCGGGGCTGAAGGAGGGTGGGGCTGGGAGAGCTGCTGCTGCCGCCGGGCCCCTGCCCTGCCCGGCACAGCGCGCTGGGCTCCAGCCGGGAGGAGCTTTAGTGCCCGCACTCCGGCCCTTCTGTCATTTTCCTTCTTAGGTTGGGATGGAATCGGCATTGCACTCTTCCTTGGAATGGTCGTTGGAATGGCACTCATAGGTGAGCGTCTGGCACGGGCTGAGCAGCGCTCGGGGTCACTTTGGGAGCTGCTGAGAGGGAAGGGGCAGCACTGGCCGCTCGCCGCCTGGAATTCTGCCTGCACTGCTGCAGCCCTGCACACCGTTCCTCTCCTGCCGACCATGGGGTGTCCCCATCCCTGCACCCCCAGCCCTCACTGTCCACTCTGGTCCCTGGTTCCTTTTGGGGAGGCCGGTTCTGGTGCTGGTGGCAGGGGAAGAAGTGGGTCACAGAGAGCACCCTAACGCTGCTCTGTCCTCCCTGCAGCCGTGGCAGGTGGTATGCCGGTGTCCATCGGTGCAGTGGGGATTACCAAGAGCGTGGCTTTTGCCTTCGCTTTCACAGTCGGTGAGTGGGGAGGGCAGGGGAGCTGGGCTGTGCTGGGTGGGAATACGGGGTTGTACCCTGGGCTTGCTCTAAAGCCAAACCAGTTCTTTAACTCCTCACTGGTCCAAATCTCCCCTAAATGTGGGGAAGGGATCAATCCCCAATGTGGTGGGAAGAATCAGGACCTGCTGGGGTAGGGGTCAAGGCTGAGGGCCTCAGGGGCCATGCAGGAAGGTGACTGCTCTGTGGCAAGAACAACACTTGTGTCCACTGGCAGCAGTGGCCAGAGACAGAAAGGAACAGCGGAGAGGGTTGGATTGCTCAGGAGCAGAACTTGCTGCAGGCAAACTCCCTGGCACAGTCCAGGGAGACCCTTGCCTCTCCCTGCCCAGGAGAAGCCCTTGGCTGTCCCTGCCTTGTGGTTGTCCCTTAGAAGGCAGCTTCGATGCTTCTGGGACATCAAACGTTTGTCTTTGCAGGGTGAAAACAAAAGGCCTGACTCTGCCCTGCAAGCAGCAGCCGATGCCATGCTCTCCAAAGGAAGAACTCTAGGTTACCAACCCAAAGCCAAGCAGTTTTTCTTCTTTCCAAGCAGTCTATCTTCCCATGTCAGGCTCTGGAAAGCCCCCGCAGACCCCCAGCTGCGTCTTTAAAAGATTTGGATTTCCTTGAGCAATAAATTCCTTGAAAGTTTTAATAAAAGTGTGTTGCACACGTGCGTGTGTGGTGGTGCTTGGTGTGCGTTGTGGCTGAAGTGCCTGCCCAGCTCCGGGGGATTTGCCGGGCTCCAGGCAGCATTTCCAGCCTTGCTGCTGCTCCCCTGCACAGCGAGGGGCTGGCTCTGAACCCTGACAGCCCTGCCAGAGCCTGGGACACCGGCAGTGCTACAGCAAATCCTCCCGGCAGCATCACACGGCATTGCAGGGCCGGCAGAGCACCAGGGCTTAAGTGGGTGCATCTCTGCAGCGTCTGGCCTCAGGACACCCACTCAGTTTGATTTGGGGTGGGACAGGGGTGCTGGTCCAGCCAGACACGCTCTGCCCCACCACTGCTGCTGGGCTGGGGACTTGTCTTGGGTCCTGGGAGCCGTGTCTGGGATCCTCAGGGCCTGCTCGAGCAGAGACCACAACATCAAGAGTAAACATTGAGAATGAAAGTGAAACTCAGCGAGCGGTTTTAGACATTTTCCGTAAGTCCATTATCAGGGGATTTCCTGTCATTTT
Organism: Corvus moneduloides; assembly: GCF_009650955.1. NCBI lineage: Eukaryota > Metazoa > Chordata > Aves > Passeriformes > Corvidae > Corvus > Corvus moneduloides. Next base: position 4,342,684 of record NC_045498.1, read on the forward strand.
CTTTCCAGCAGCACTTGGCCCCTCATTACCCACAGCACAGGTTGGTGCGTGGGGTGCTGCGCTCCCGCGGTGGGTGTTTGGGGACAGTGCCCTGTCCCTGAGGGGGGGACGATAACGGGGGGCTGCTCACCTCGCTGCACCGGCGGAGCAGCACCGAGCCCTGGGCCGGGCAGGAGCCTGGGCGGGGGCTGAGGGGTCTCTGCTTTCGTGGGGTGGCCGGGGGCTCCTGGAGGGGACAGGGGTGGCTGGGGGCGTTCGTGCAGGGCGGCAAAGCCCTGCCGGCCTCACCCACTGCCCACGGAAGAAAGTTTTGTTCTCTTTCCCGGCAGGACCAGGCTCACCGAGGACCCTGCGCGGTTCTCGCTCGCGGCCAGGCTGCCATGGGTAAGTTGGGGGGCTCGTGGCGTGGGGGGCACGGGCCCTGCAGTGGCACTGCCTGGGGGGACACGGCGACCCTGGGGTTTGCCCCTCCTCCCCTCTAGTCCCGGTAGGGCTGAAGGAGGGTGGGGCTGGGAGAGCTGCTGCTGCCGCCGGGCCCCTGCCCTGCCCGGCACAGCGCGCTGGGCTCCAGCCGGGAGGAGCTTTAGTGCCCGCACTCCGGCCCTTCTGTCATTTTCCTTCATAAGTTGGTTTTCACTTGTCATTGCATTCAGCTTTGTACTCGGCCTTGGAATCGTCATTGGAGCTACAATTGCAGGTGAGCGTCTGGCACGGGCTGAGCAGCGCTCGGGGTCACTTTGGGAGCTGCTGAGAGGGAAGGGGCAGCACTGGCCGCTCGCCGCCTGGAATTCTGCCTGCACTGCTGCAGCCCTGCACACCGTTCCTCTCCTGCCGGCCCTGGGGTGTCCACGTCCCTGCACCTCCCAGGCCTTGCTCCCCACTCTGGTCGCTGTGCTCCCCACAGCCCCTGCCTGGTTTTGGGATTCACCAGGGCCACTGGCCCCCATGCAGGATGGTTTTGTTATAAACTATGTTTGATTCACCTTGTGCTGCTGACAGGTGACAGACTGGGTTGACAAGTGCTGTGTGTCCCGTACTGTGCCCCATGTGTGTCCTCAGGGCTCACCCCACACTCAGTTGAGTTTCAGTTCCTGTATTTTCTCTAATTACCTCAAAGAAATGCATTATGCAGCAGTGTTAGTAAACAAGGCAGAACAGTATTTCCCCAGCACTCTGTACTTTTGCCTCCCCGGGCAGTGCCAGCAGCATGTCCAGGCCCTGGGGTGGCCATGGGGGCAGGGTCCAGGCCCAGGGGTGCCCGGTGTGGCCGCACTGCCTGCGCTGCCCGGTGTGTGGGGCCCCCCGATGGCAGCAGGGAGGTGAGGTCTGGGGGATCTGCTCCTCCTTGAGGTGCTCCCCATGGCTAGGGGGGATGGGGAGCCGTATGCTTAGGCCAGGCCTGCTGGGGGGGACCCGGGTTGATTTTTCTTCCTCTTCTTCAGGACTCCTGAGGGTCTGTCCTGTTGGCCATTGCGGTGCTTCGGGCTGGGGCAGAGTTAATGTTCCTCCCAGGGGCTGCTCTGGGGCTGTGTTTTGGGTTTGTGCCGAACACGGGGTTGATAACACAGAGGTGTTTTGTTAGTGCTGAGCTTGCCCAGAGCCAAGGCCTTTCCTGCCCCTCATACGGCCGTGCTGGGGAGGGATTTGGGAGTGTGTGGGAGGCTGGGAGGAGACCTGGCAGGGACAGGTGACCCCAAGTGACCAATGGGGTATCCCAGAGCATGTGACATAAATGGATGGACGAAGGCGGAAGGAGGGGACATTTGGAATTGATGGTGTTTCTCTGCTCCATGTGAAGGGGTCCTGCTCTCCTGGAGGTGCTGAGGACCTGCCTGCCCACGGGAAGCAGGGAATGAATTCCTGGGTTTGCTTTGCTTGCGTGCACGGCTTTTGCTTTCCCTATTAAGCTGTTTATTTCAGCCCACGCGTTTTCTGGCTTTTACCCTTCCGTTCTCTCCCTGGTCCCGATGGAGGTGTGGGGGGGGGGGGTAAGCGAGGGGCTGCGAGGTGCTTGGGGCTGGCTGGGGTTAGCCGCGACAGCCACCAAGGCTCTGGGCTCTGGTTTGGCTGCCGTGCCGTGACCCCGCGGATCCACGCCGGGACCCTCGCAGTTGTCTGCCGTGGCCCTGCACTCTGGACCCCCCGGTACCCCGGCTGGGACCCCCACCTCTGTCCCGTGCGCCCCTTGCTGTATCTGACCCCCCAAACAAAGCTCAGCCCTCTGCCTCCTGCCCGGGCGGGACGCGCCGGGCGTGGCTGGGGCGGGGCAGCCCCGGGGCGGGCACCGGACCCGTTCCAGTCCACGGGCACTGCGGGCAGGTGAGCGACGGTGCGGGCAGGTGAGCGACGGTGCGGGCAGGTGAGCGACGGTGCGGGCAGGTGAGCAGCACGGGCAGTGCTGCTCCCTTTCCTTTTCCACCTTCCCTGTCCCTTTCCTCTTCGTTTTCCTTTTCTTCTTCCTCTTCTCCCTCCTGCCCTCCTGCCTTTTTCTCTCTTAGGTGTGAGACACAGAAGCAAAGGAGCTGCCACTGGAGCTGCTGCCCAAGAAGGTAAATCTCCAGCACTTGGGTTCACTGCCTGGTCCCAGTCCCGTCAGGGACCGGGCCAGCTGGGGGCTGCGAGTTCTGGGGCCGGGGAGACTCAGGGTGCTGCCGTGAGGGAGGGGCAGCACTGGCCTGGAGCTACAGGTTTCTCTCTTGGTGCCAAAATTGGGCTGACATCTATCCTGCTGTCACTCAGTGCAGCAGTCTCTGCCAAGATGTCCAAGAAGAAGCCAACTCCGGATGAGGAACCCAAGAAGGAGACAATTTCAGATGAAGAATCTGGGGAGGAGACAACTCCTGGTGATGAACCCAAGGATGAGGCTGGTCCAGGTAAAGTCCAGGGGAAGTTTAGGTTAGACATCAGGAAAAAATTCTTCACTGAAAGAGTGATTGGGCACTGGAATCGTCTGCCCGGGGGGGGGGCAGTGGTGCAGTCACCATCCCTGGACACAGCTTGGCCACCCTCTTAAGAGCTGGGGATGTGCTGGAACAATGGGTGCCCTGAAAGTACAAGTGCATTGCAGATGGGGCTGTAGGGGTGGTGGGTGTGCAGTTGGGGCCGGGGCCCCGGTACCCGCCAAGTGCCTTGGGATTTGCCGTGCTCCAGGAAGGGATGGCAGCAGGCAGTGTTTCCAGCCCTGCTACCTCTCCCCTACACAGGGAGGAGCTGGCAAGGCAGAGGGTGAGTTGGCCTGTGTTTGATTAATCTTGTGCTGGTGGCAGGTGACAGACGGCTGACATATGCTGTGCTGTTCCGGGTTGGTGGGTGTGGTGGGCAGGGTGGGTGGGCACCCCAGGGTGTGCCCCTTCTCCCTTTTCCTCCCAGCCTGGGGGGGGCAGTGGGACCCACCCCACCAGTGGCCTCTTCCCTGGGGTCTTCAGGGGCCGGGGGCAGATGAAGGCAGGGGGAGGCTGGAGGAGCTGCTGCTGGCACTGGGAGCCTGCTCTGCCTGGCACAGGGTGCTCAGCACTGCTCAGGGGAGCTTTACTGTCCATGCTCCTGTCCTTCCTGCCCTTCTGCCATTTTCCTTTTCAGGGAAGAAACGGAAAGTCATTGGAGCTGCCATTGGAGCCACAGCGGGAGCAGGTGAGGGTCTGGCACTGGATGGGCAGCGCTCGGGTTCACTGCCCGGTCCCAGCCCCTGTGGTCCTGAGGACTGGGCTGGGCTGGGGCTGCGAGTACTCTTGAGGGCTGGGGAGAACTGGGGTGCAGGCAGGGTGGAGGAGGGGCAGCACTGGCTGCTGCCTGGAATTCTGCCTGCACACACTGCACACCGTTCCTCTCCTGCCGACCATGGGGTGTCCTGCTCTGCCTGGCACAGGGTGCTCAGCACTGCTCAGGGGAGCTTTACTGTCCATGCTCCTGTCCTTCCTGCCCTTCTGCCATTTTCCTTTTCAGGGAAGAAACGGAAAGTCATTGGAGCTGCCATTGGAGCCACAGTGGGAGCAGGTGAGGGTCTGGCACTGCATGGGCAGCGCTCGGGTTCACTGCCCGGTCCCAGCCCCTGTGGTCCTGAGGACTGGGCTGGGCTGAGGCTACGAGTACTCTTGAGGGCTGGGGAGAACTGGGGTGCAGGCAGGGTGGAGAAGGGGCAGCACTGGCTGCTGCCTGGAATTCTGCCTGCACACACTGCACACCGTTCCTCTCCTGCCGACCATGGGGTGTCCCCATCCCTGCACCCCCAGCCCTCACTGTCCACTCTGGTCCCTGGTTCCTTTTGGAGACACCGGTTCTGGTGCTGGTGGCGGGGGGAGGAGTGGGTCACAGAGAGCACCCTAACGCTGCTCTGTCCTCCCTGCAGCTGTGGCACTGGTTGGCATCCCGGTGTTCATCGGCGCACTGGGGTTCACAGGAGCTGGCATCGCCGCTGGCTCCATTGCTGCCAAGATGATGTCGGCAGCTGCCATCGCCAACGGCGGCGGAGTGGCCGCCGGCAGCACCGTGGCTGTGCTGCAGTCGATCGGTGAGTGGGGAGGGCGGGGGAGCTGGGCTGCCCTGGCTCCATCTCCATGGGAGGGAACACAGGGTTGTACCCTGGGCTTGCTCTAGAGCCAAACCAGCCCCTTAAGTCCTCACTGGTGTGAATGGCTCCAAACTCTCCAGGTTCTCCCTGCCCAGGAGTCCTTGGCTGTCTGTGCCCAGTGCTCGGTCCCTCAGCAGGCAGCCTCGATGCTCCTGGGACTTCACACCCTGATCTGTCTTTGCAGGAGCTGCAGGTTTCTCTATTGGTGCCAAAATTGGGCTGACGTCTGCCCTGGGCACAGTTGGTGGAGCAACCGGTGCCTGGCTGTCCAGGTGGAAGAAACCTCCAAGAGGCAAACCCAAGAAAAAGTAACTCGTGTGACAAACATGAGGAGGAGACAACTCCAAATGAGGAACCCAAGAGAAGCCAAGCAGGTGCCTGATCCTAAGGCCTTGCCATGCATGATGGCAGGTGCTGGGAAACCCCCACTGACACCTCAGAGCCTTGCCTCTCCTTTTAAAAGCTTTGGATTCTCCTGAGCAACGAGTGCCCTGAAGCCAATAAAGGTGCTTTGCCTGCAGCAGAGTTGGTGTTTGTGTGTCGCTGCTGCTCTTGGGTGATGGTGGCATTAGAGGGTGACAGAGCACAGGGGATGTTCAGTCCCCAGGACTGACCCGCTCGCTGACGGGTGCCACCAGCTCCCCTGCACTTGGCTGGGGGAAGGTGCGTAGTTACTGCCCACGCCAGAGGAACAAAACCGGGTGTGAGTGGGATCACCACGTGGGAACCACCAGGTGTTGCTGTGCAGGTGATCAGCTGCAATTTTAACAGCGGCTTAAAAACAAATGAGCCCTCCCTGTTTGAAATCTCTGAGATTCTGCTCTTAAACTTAGATTCCAACATCATACAGGAAAGGAGGATGCACTCTTTTATTAAGGTTAAAGGTTTTTAATCACTTTTCCAGAATACAGATACGATTGAAACAAAAACTATTTTGAGGGTCTCAATAATTCACTTATTAATACCATACATTGAGCTCTATAAATTCTCATATAAGAAAATGTCTGCTTAATATAGGTTATGATGCACTGGTGACCTAGTTACATCTTCTGAAGTAACACTTTGCAGTTATATAGCACCTTTCATCACGGCACTGCAAAGCATCCTACGGAATTCTGCCTCATAATGCCCTAACGAGGTAGGAAAGTCTGGCCAATTTACGGAGGGTACAACCGAGGTACAGATTGGAAGGGACAAGACATGAGGTGTCATCGATCCAACAGGAGTGACGGGAAATGTGTGCTGGGGCTGGGGGATGAGTCAGTGGCTTAGCTGGGGAGAAAGATCAGGTGCCATCACCCTCACCCTTCTCTCCAAAGCTGCAGCCTGGCTCCCAGCAGGTCAAAAAGACCTTTTCAAATTGCCCTGGCTGTTTGTGTCATAAATATGCAGAAGAGAGGATAAAGGACCCAGGACTCGAAGGCCCAAGCCCCTTTGTTGACATAGCCAAAGGCTGACTAATAATCAAGACAACCAAGCTGGGTTGTGTGGCTTGTGCTGCCACATCCACTTGGATCTGCCAAGATTAAAACCATGGCATTTTCAGATTTGGGGTGCAAAGCTCTGTCCAACTTCACTGTTTCCTTGTCATAAATTCTCTTCTCCCACCTGGCAGGTGAAAGTTAGGTATCCCAGCTCTTGTTTCTTTAATAAAAGCTGAATCTCTGCTGAAAATCCGTCAGCTTAGGGAATGTGATGTCCAGCAGACATTTCAGTTCTGTGGCTAGAGGAATCCAAACTGCCCTTTTTTGCTTTGAGCCTTTATGACTTTTAAAACCATTCTGCAACTGTGCAACACTCCCTGGAGCAGAGCCAGCACCAGTGCCAGTGGTTGAGCATCAAGGACCCCCTCAGTGAGATGTTTTGAATATGAAACCATGAATCTTAGGGACTTAATATTTATATTAGTGTTTTGCCATGTACCATCAATTACCTGCCTGCCCAAAGCACCTTCCCAGCACCTTGCAACAGCTCTTCTGCCACTTGCTCTTCCTAGCATGTCCGAAATTGTTCCCTCAGCAAGCACAACACAACAGAAAACTTCTGGAATGCTTCTTGGGATTGTGGTGGGGGAACTGAAGACAAAAAGGCAAGTTCCTACAGTTCTGCTGCTGGAAGAAGTTTGTGCCAGTGGTCAGACTAAATGAGTGATTTCTTCCTTAGTTAAAAAAAATCCACCTAAAAAAGGGCTGGGGTCAACTTCAAAACAAACACAATAATATTGTGCAGAACCATCTGACCCCCCCCATCGTTTCCAAGCCAGCTGTTTCCTCCCAGGGAAGATGCAAAAGCAGAGTCAGTCCTACCTGCCCAACTCTGCAGCCATGGCGCTGGACCAAAGGGATTTCCCTGAAGCAGCTGAGCCCTGTAAGGCAAAGGAGAGGATCCTGTGGGGACTCCTCTGTTACATCACCTGCTGCAGGTGAGAAGCTCTGGCAACATGAAACAAGACCTGCAGCTCTGAGAGGCACAACACACCCATTTCAGTGCTGCCCAAACCCTTTCTAGACTTTCTCCTCAGCAATGGTCTGTGATTTTTACACGCTTTCGGTGCTTGTACACAGGCACAAAAAAACCCCCAACAGTTAATGCACAGGAACTCAACTGCTCAAAACTTATTTCTTACTTATAATCTTACAAGGCTGATGATGCTACAGGGAAAGTACTGCCAGGGAGCAGCTCTTTAATGAAGACAGCAAATCTTAGTTTTGCCTCTGGAATGTTCAAAATGGATGACAGGTCAAGGAAGAATGAGGAGGAACCTGTTGTGCTGAGGGGAGCAAAGCTCCAGCCATGCCAGGTGGTTGCGAGCACGGTAAGCATTCGATGCACGAGCATTTGTTCTGGGTTCTTTGGTTGTTAAGGCAACAGTGAAGCTACTGCTCGAGGGACTGGGGAGTTACTGAGATTGTTACCAAAAAAAACCAATGACTTTATTGCACATTCCTCTGAGTCACCTCTGTGAGCCCTGGCACTGAACCAGCAGCCCACCTGGGGACACGTGATGAGGGACTTTGCTGCTGTTTTAAGTCTCTGAGGAGTTGGAAACTATTCCAGAGAAATCCTGGGGTGTTTTTTTTTAGCAGTAGTTAGCAGAATAATTCCCAAGGTAATTTAACTTACTTTTGCACCTAATTCTGTGGCTTTCAACTTGCCCCCAGTTCCCTTCTTTAGTGAACTGAAGCCAGCATGGAGCAGCAGGTTTGCACCGAGCACACCTCCTGCACTGGGACCTGCTGGCACCCTGGTAGCAGAAAGTTTTCTATTTTTCTTTCTCATAGCCATCTTTATTGCTTCTCTGTCCACACTGAGACTACAGTATAAGGAAAGACTGGATGAGGCACTCAGTGCCATGGTCTGGTTGACAAGCTGGTGTTAGGTATCAGTGTGGATTCGATGATCTCAAAGGTCTTTTCCAGCCCAGTTGTCTCTGTGATTTAGCAGGACACGGCACGATTTTTCTTTAAAAGAACATCTCAATAAACCTTGGTTGTGTGCTCAGCAACTGAGTCGGAAATGTTGATTACAAACAAGTTTGTGTTCAGAACTTTGAGCCTGTGTGTATAATCTACAAATAGATTTTAATCCTTCAAGATAATCCTTCTTGTGTGTCAGTGTGAACTTGAGCTGGGCTGACAAGAAATCCCTCACGAAGCAAAAACAGCCCAGGCAGACCCTGGAAAAAGCAGACCATTGCCAAAGGGCCTCCAAGGAGAAGTGAAATTGAAACTAAAACTACTTACTGTGTTAATTATTACCATGGAACTGCAATAAAATGTTTCTCACATCACATCCACCAAGTCAAAGGAGTTTCCACAATGTTTAACAACTTTGCTTTCAGCCAGTGAAAGTTACGGGGATTTCACTTTCCTTGCTGAGAGAATCTGAAGCAAGTGTCTTTCGTTCTAAGTGCCTGCAAAAAATTGGCCTCAGTGAAAGTGTTCCCAGACAAGAAACAGTGAGGATGTTCAGAGAAAGAGAAGTGTTTCTCATAAGGTACAAACATCCTGCATTATTCTACGGGAATATTTCTGTTAATGTCTATTAAGGAATGCTCAGCTGTGGGATTGTTTTTCACACCATCCCCACCCTAGGAAAGCCTACCCTTCCTGCTGCCTTGCTCATTCCCAGGGGGGATCAGGAAAGGAGGGAGCAGGCAAGGACAGCGTGCTGCACCCCCAGCAGCTGCCCAGGAGACACAGGAATTCCTGGAGCCTCCCCTGTGCTGTGGACACTGAGGCTCTGGGCACACCTGTGTGCAGCAGACACACCTCAGACCTTTTCAATCCCCTACAAACTGATCTTTCCAGAATGATTTTGTTTTCCCTGAACCTTCCCAGTCCAAACCACTCTGCCTGCAATTTCATTATTCAGTGTAACAATGGGGAGGGGCAGGTTGGTGTTCATGGAGCAAGAACTGAGCCTGAAGGAGCATCCCTGAGCCTCCGAGTGCCAGGGAGTGGCCAAAACATCTCCCCTGGGAATGCCAGGCCATGAAGAAAGCAGAACCTTTGCTCAGAAATGACAGACACAGATGAGCTTTGGTCAGACAGAATCAGGGGCAGGTTTTACTTTTCACATAATTTTCTGTATTAAAAAATACATCAGTGAAATCTGTTACAGGCAGGGACAGGACTACCGAGTACACAACGTCAATAGACTACTTTCTGATTTTATTTTTGTTAAATTACTTTTGTAACTGCTAAAAAAATAATTAAAAAAACCAAAACAAAACAAAAATCCCAACCAAACAAAACAAAAGAAAACAAAAAAAGGAAATATTATTCAAGGCTGTTGATTTTCATCTCTTGAAATTTTAGTGACAAGCTCAAATATCAGATCCCTGTTACAGAAGATGGATAACTGACCAGAGCTAGATAAAAACCATACAATTCTCTTCTTTAAAAATAGTTTGGGTTTCCAACGAATTTGTGACCACTGGTCATCAGAAACACACACCTAGAGTTTGAGAAAATGGAGATACACACAGTATCTGATAATGTCCTGTCTTCTAAACACCACATGGGAGCTTTTCTCTTCCAAAAGACTCAGTAACAGCCAAGCCTTAAAAAAAAATCTCTTTCAATTTCCAACACTATGACTAAATTTCTTTGGGTGGGGCGGGATAAAAACACACATGGTCATTTTCTACCACAGTTCTGCTGTCAGAAGTAATACTGCATCCTTTGTACAACACTGCCCGCATTGCAAAGGTGGAAAGAGAAAGAGTGTGTGTGTATTTCTGTTTGAAATGACAAAGCCCTCTCTAGATTTGCCTTACAAAATAATCAAAACCATAGGAGTAGGGAAAGAGGAGAAAGGAAAGCTGCCTTAAGGGAAATAAACTTTCCGTGCACCACAGTATTTGCTGGGTTATATGGACAGACTGCAGAGCTACGGGGCTGGGGAAGGGATTCCGCACAGAGCCCAGGACATCCCCTCCTGGACAGCCTCCGAAAGGTCACTCGGAAGTTTGACCTACAGCACCTCTTCCAACAGGGCGAGAGTTGCCGCGAGCCCCGAGCGGGAGCCGGCGTCTGGCCTCGCGTGACCACTTGACAGCAGCCAGAGTTGTCCATTGGGATGGCCAGCGGCTCCTGCCTTGCTAACATTTGATCCCAGTTTTCAAAAAAAAAAAAAAAAAATTATAGAAGTGTATGTGTAGGTGTATTTATAACAGAAGGTGTCTGTCTAAACCTCACCCCTTTCTCTCGTATCCTGCGGAAGAGCTCGAGGATCTCCATGTGTTCCTTGGCAGCAAGGGCTGCCAGCCAGCAGGCTGGGAAGTCACCTGAGCCACAATCTAGCTCTCCATGCCCAACAGTGTGAGGGTAGATTTTACACAACCATTTTCCTTAAAAATATCTCACAACTTTTAAAAATCCTAAACAGATAAAGGATTTATGCACCACTCCAGTAGGTGAGTTCCACTCAGATTTGTTCCGAGGATTGACTGGTGCCACAGGACGTTGGGATTTGCAGCTTACACAGCTTGCTTCCTTCCAGTTCCAGTTTGTACATCCACTGTGGTACAAAATCTGCCTGTAGGTGACATTATCTTGGCTTACTTGATACACATTTTCCAAAGGCTGGACGTATTCACATTTTGGTGCTTCTGATGCGTATTCAAAGGAAAATACCCCACTGCAGTTAGTCTGATAACTCAATATCAGAGTCCTCTGATTTGACTTTGGCAAGTTCTTCATGTACCTCCCTCACCATAAGAATCCGTGTTAACATGATGTCCAAGGTTCCTGGGTCTATTGGCAATGTGGAATACCACATGGGGCTGTTGGGAACACAAGAGCGCTCGGGCTGCAGGTAGAACACATCACTCCTCTGCTTCACGCTTTCAGAACTGCCAACGCAAACAAAACAAGGTTTAGGAACACTGGCCTGCACTTACAATCTTACCAAGAGTTTAAAAAAGAATCGGCAAAGAAATCAAAGTTACATTGAGATGACAACACTGTCTTCCCCCTTCCTCTTAGGGAACAGTTAAGTTGTTTCCAGGTCACTCAGCAGAAGTTGCTTATAAAGAAACAAAGAAAATCAAAGTACCTTCTTTTTCAGTGTCATCCAGTTAATGGTAGGAGTGATAAATGCATTTGACATGCAATCCCTGAATGAAACTGGTTCTGGGATTCCAGACTTGCTGCATAATGTGGACAAGTGGAAATGGTCTCATGGCTTAGACTGGATATTAGTGAAAATTTCTTCACTGAAAGGGCTGTCCAGCCCTGGTACAGCTGCTCAGGGCAGTGGTGGAGTCCCTGTCCCTGGAGGGATTTAACAGCCATGTGGAGGTGGCACTTGGGGACTTAGGCTAGTACTGCCCTTGACAGTGCTGAGGGAACAGCTGAATTTGATTAGAGGGAGTTTTCAACCTAAATGATTCTAAGGTGCTATTCAAGAGCGAGTAAAACTAAATCCCAGCTTGCCTGGCCATGCTGCAACGCTAAGCCCATCTGCTTGAAAGACTGACTCCAAGGCAGCTTCCAGGCTCTGGTAGGGTTCTAAAGTCTCTAGAGCCAGGATCCCTCCTGCCTGGCTTTGGGATAGTCACATCAAAACAGCAAAGGGAATTTGTACTGCTGCCTGCACCACTGCAGAGGCTCAGCCATGATATATGATGAGGAGCATGAAAATGCTTTCCCAGCCCTTTAGAACAACTAAAAGCTTCTAATGACGTGCCAGTGAAGACAAGGAAGGTAAGAAGAGGGAGAGAAGGAGCCTGGACAGCTGCATGCCTGTCTCTGCCTCAGTAATGGGATATTTGTAGTATGCTCAGTAGGTACATTTCTGAGGGTGATTTATCTGAGTTTCAGTTGACACTAATGAGATGCTGTTTCATTTAGCATGTGTATTTTCTTTGAAGAGAGAAGAACATCATCTTCCACCTGCTCAAGGATCTAACTGAAGTTTATATAGAAACAGGAGAGAAAAATGATTTATATCTCTGTCCTTGCTATAGTCTCCTTTCTAACTCCTAAACACAAGTTAATCTCACATCTTAGCAGGCAAAATCTATCAGGAGTTTTACCTAATTCACACTTGTCCTACACTCTTTCACAAGGAACATGATGTTCCTTGGGGTATTAGTTATAATCTCCTCACAAGAATGATGGTGTATGGGAATTAAGGGAGATGAGAATGCCATGAACATTCCAGTTTACATTTATATCGAAGAATTTATTTATTTAAATAATACATCTCTCTCTGTAACTCTGCTCTTGACTCAACACTAGTAACAAAAAAACCTGTTTGGGGCTCTCACAGCAGTGCTGCTGTTGGAATTCCTGTTCTGCTCACACTGAGGGATTGGGAACTGGGGAGAGGAACCACAGCACGGGCACAGAGAGTCTGAGTGGGCTCCTTGCCCAAATGCCTGTTCCAGTCTACACACAGACCAAAGCTCAAGTTCTGTCACTTACCATTTTGATAAGTAAAATTCATAAAGTCGGACTGGACACCGGAGGGGATTATCTGTGTTTTCAGCCATTTCCACTGCTGTTGGAACCTCCTCATCTTCACTGCGTTTCCTTTTGCCTACTGATAATTTATCTGGATACACAAAAATGGCATCACAGAAGTTCAGTGAAAAGCAGCACCTTCAGAAACAAGGCCTGGTGTCTCAGCCCAGCACTCAGTGGTGACTCTGCATCACCCAAACCCACTCCTTGAACTGGTTCTGTCACGTGTCACCATCCAACCATGGTCACCTGGTGTGATCTACTGGTTGGGCAAAGGACTGCACATCCTACAGGCCAGGTCCACAGCCCATTCCTCATCTAGAAAACTCACAAGAACTAGCAGGAAGACATGGAGGATATAATTTTACTTATTAAAGAAGAATTCATGTAATGCACTGGAACTATAAACTGAAGAAGCCAATAGGATCGAAGACTTCCTTTTCCCAAATGCCAGAATTAACTGAGAACAAACATCTGTGTGTCTTTGCCTCCGAGTGCAAGCCCCATATTGCTGTTCTCCACTGGGGCTGCCTGGTCTGCTCCCCACACAGACCCAGGACAAATACGGGAATTAAAAAGCCACAATAAAGGTCTGGACCTCCAAACCCTAAGATTGTGAAGTGCTGAGAAAAGGACTTCAGAAAAGGCCTTTAACTCTTGCAGTAGTTAATAGATGCAAGCTGAGGATGTTACGAAAGACTATTAAACAAATCTGCAGCCAAATCTGTGACACTTCCTTTGTAAGTTTTTCCTGGGTGCCTTGGCTCATTCCAAATTTCTCTTTAAAGCAGAGAAAAATACTGCAAATACATTCAGGATAACAGCATATGCTTAGCTCTGCTTACAGCAGAACATATTTGTTCTCCCCAGTCCTTTTTAAAAGAGAAGCAGACAACACAGAATCACAAAATCCTGATTCCATAATTCAAACACAAATGTGACTGCCCAAACACCAAAGATCAGAGAGCACTCACCTGATTCTACCTCTTGTTTTTGAAAGGGTGGGAAAAAACGTAAATATGTCATCTTAGTATTATACTTCAGAGTTCGAGTGCGCCTCATAACATGGGCAAAGGACAGTTTCAGGTGCTCACTGACATTCTTTAGTTGGAAGTATTTGGTGTTGAAGAATAGAAGGGTGTTCAACAAAACGATGGGGGAATATGCACCCAGCTGCTTACATTCCCACAAGTGTTCCTCTTCAATTCTTGAGAACATATAACCTACAAAGAATGGGCAAAGGACAAAGAAAATAGTTATTTATGCATATAAATCCTCTTTCAGCTAACCTCTATTAATGAACCACACATCAGGTCAAATTCACACCTATCATCAGCAACTGTAATCCAATAAAACCAGAATACTGCATGCACAAACATAAGAGCATGGAGAACCAAGCTGTGGATCAGCATGATCTTCCAATACCTGAAGAGAAGGATATAAAGGAACTGCAGACACCAGCAGATTCTCACTAAGTTCTAATTTCACTGTATTAAACCACACTCAGCCAACTGCAAAAATGTGTAATTCCTACAACATGAAGTATGAGTTTAAAATGTCCCATTTTATGTATAAATAGCCCATTGTGATTATCATAAGTCAGTTAGGAAAGGGAGATACAGGGGCTTAGAAGAAATTTGTTGCAAAAAATATCACTATGTGCAGCAAACTATATGTAATTGGATTATTTCTGTATTAAATAGAAAGCTCATTTTTCTAAATGAAAAGCCAGTTGTGGAATTGTCAGTATTACTTAAATTTCACTGATACTCTGGAAAAGATGTTGTGTACTCACAGGGCTGGTGTCCAGCTCTACAAACCACATAATCAGGCTTGAAAACCAGTTAAAAGTATCTGCAGAATTTGGGAAATCTTAATTTGGGAGTTGAGACAAGATTCCAATGATTTACTAATATGATCCTCAAATTCACCAGGAGTATTTCCAGCACTAAGATGGAAATATTAGTGCAACTGTATACAGTATTTGCAGTATTTGCAGTACCTCATCTCAAATACTACATTCAATTCTGGCTACTTGTATTTAAAAAAAAAAAAGAGCTAAAACTTGAGGGAAGAAGAAAACTTAATGTGTTGAGTGCCAGAATAGGAATCCTTTCTTTCAAAGGATTGATCAGAGGCAAAGATATATTTAAGTGTAACCATAACTGGTAGATACAGACATAAAATCCATGGTGTAGAGAGGAGACTAACACGACAGCCTCAGATCACATTCTCTTCCTGGCCCTGAGAAAACATTAATTTTTGATACAGCTTTGTCATGCAGCTACATAAAACAAAAGAATTGTCCTACCATTTGGAAGAATTGTAGGTTCCCAGATTTTCAGAAGTTTTGTGAGTTCAATCATAAACCTTGAATAGGGCTCGGTGAAAATGTTATCTATTCTACCATTCTCAAACAGGTACTACAAGAGAAAAAACCGGGAAGACAAACAGTTTGTGATTATATAACATTGCAGAGAAGATACAGGACATCAGATTCTTTTCCTTTCTTGTGTCCCAGTGCCTTATGGGGCCAAACACTTTGGTGAAATCTCCAGTAAAACAGCAAATCAAATTTCTGCAGGGATTGGGACCTCTTCACTACGAAAGGAGAGATCTAGACAAGAACTGTGGTTAATATTTCAAGCTCTAGAGCTGTTTTCTGCAAAATCGTCTTCCTCTAAATATTCTTGAAAAGGTCTGCCTATAAAAACCATAATTATTGAGTATTTTTCTGTTGAAAAGAACTTTACATGCTAATACCTCCTGACAAGAGACACAGGCTGCTGAAATTGCTCAGCTTGCAGCACCAAGGAAGAAAAGTTCCTTAAACTTGCCAAGGAGCAGTTTAGAAAAGTTTTCTAAAAGTCAGGAGTTTGTATCAATAAATAAGTCAAAACTGGAACACAAAAATCACTGATACTCCTAGAACTTATCAATGGCACTTTGAATTTTAACTCTTTTTACATTTTGTCCAAGCATAGCAAGGAAAAAAAAAATTAAGATGATTCCATGTCTAATTAAATAGGTTTTATGTTATAAGTAGCTTTTGACTCTTGATCTCAAAATGCCTGTTTCAGAATAGGAACAAGCAGGCTGCTCTAAAGGAAACAGAACAGAAATATACTGAACATTGAATTTTAAACACAAATAAGTGTTATTCTATGTTTGTACTGCTACTGTTGCAAGGCAGGTAGTAAGGACTAACTACACTACTCTTAGTATTCACTAATTACAATGCAGTTATTCCCAATGTATTTTTTCTGTAAATATTGCCAACACAACAGGTGTCCGTCTTGTCACTGGGAATCTTTCCTGGGCAATCCCTTCCATGTAAACTTATATAGCACCATGCAATTATTTTAGATCTAAACCATTCCATCCTAAAACAAGTATTTCTGAGGAGCAAATCTTTCCTACACACAAAAAATTATCAAAAAGTTCCAAATCCAAGTACTTGTGTCTAGATAGAAACACTCAGCCCCCACATCACATTCCTGTAAGACCAAGAAGAACTTGGTCACTGTGACCATAAAAAAATCCAGAAAAATTAGTTCTATATGGGACTAAGGGAAACAATAAAACACAAAAAAGAGACATTCTTGCCTCCTCTATAAACCCCAAGCTCCTATGTGGGACTGTGGATGTCCCATAAATAACCAGAGCAAGTTCTGCATGTTCTCAGCAGTGCCCTAACTCCAGAGTTACCTGCTGAATTCCAAGGCACAAGTATAAGATGCTGTCAGGGTCATATTTTTCTCCGTTTGGTCTCCGCACCTCTTGAATAAACTGGCACAAGCCAAAACTCAGCTCAGCAAATGTGCACGAGAGAATGTCCTCCTTGAGCTTCACAGGATGAACTGGAGTCGAGGAAATGATTAGCAAAACTAATTAATCACATTAAATCTTCCCACATTCCTGATTATTTCATGTAGGCAGAACTCCTAAATTCCTGTCTCCTATATGAACTACCCTGCATGACTAAATGGTGAACTCCTTCCTAGCTGTTGGCTGAGAATTGAATGATTTGGCCAATAAAACCCAGACCAGCTGCGTGTGCAATCAGTAGAAATGTTACAATGAGTACTGAGGCTTGCAGGAACTCAGAGCCCAGACATGTAAATGTTTGGGAGTCTGCTGAACCCAAAATGTCGGATGGCAGTGGTTACATGAGCTTGAGTCAGCCTGGGGTTGATAAATGGGTTTCACCCCTCCAGCTGGACTCAGAGGAGTGAGAGACTCACCAGAGTGAGAGAAAGACCTCAAATATTTCCCACTAGTTCTGGACATGAGTTGAGTGCAGCATATCCCACTTCTTAAAGGAAGAAGGAAGGAAGAGTTCAATGGGACATGCAGGGGGTTTGGAAAGGGAAGCAGAGCAGCCAGGAATTGATTGATCAAATGATCTGCAATGAAATTATCAGGCTTGGCTGCTCCACACCTCAGAAGTGCCTGCTTGGGAAATAAGCAGGGAATCTTTCTGGGAGTGGGCACAGTTTCCTGGAAATGATTGTAATATTTACTTCCTTAGCCTCAAGAAGAAAACATAGCAGTTCATGTGAATAATCCACTTCTGGGAAATAAACCCCAACTGTTCTCATGGAATGACAACAAAAATTCCAAATAAGGGATGAAAAAGCGGATCTCATCCTAACTAGAATTTTTCCCTTCAGGGGTATTTCTTATGTAAGTCCTGCCATGCTTAGTTCTTTAAATTGCAAAGGTATTTATTACAGTTTTCTCTCTTCCCAACCATCCCCAAAGAGCTCAATTCTATTCTTAACTTAAATTCTCTGCTTGACCCTGCAAATTTGCCCACAAAACTCAGTGCAGTAATGTAAGATCTGAGACAGGGAAAAGGGGAGTTAGACACTGCCAAATCCCAGGGCTTTTGTAAAAAAAAAAAAAAAAAATCCATGGAAAAATAAACAAAACAGTATTTAATTGTCATTATTATCTATCACCCCAGTGAGACATGAGGAGCAATAAAGTTAGTTTCAGGCAGGTTGCAGCACAGAATGGGCAGACTTTTGATATGTTTCTTTCCAGCTGTGAAGCCTAGAAATAGGGTGTTAAGATTTTGATGTTGGATCACACCATTTTTTTACAGCAAACAGTTCTGCTGACCAACAAATACTTCGGGAATGTGCCAGCTACAGATAAAATGGATGGGGACAAGTTGGTGTTGTCAGCTTAGAATTATGGCCTGATAAATCTGTAATTTCATGGTTCTATAATAGCTCAGAAACGCTCTGCAGCTGCATAAAGCATCTGTGCTACAAAGAAAGAATTACTGCATGCAAAGTAAGGCAAAGTGGAGATTTCTAATGTTTTAGAGACTTATTTTAAAAGGAAACGGATCCATTAAGAATGTAATAGCTATGATTTTTAAATGCATGGAAAGATGCAAGACAGAATTCTATAAAATCTGTTCTCCGCTCACGGGTATTGCAAAACTCAGTGATATCCAATCTTAATTTTTACTTGAACAATGAATCAAGCCAAGTGCTCTTCCACTAAGAGACACTTTGTCTCTCCACTGAGAGACAAATTTACCTGAAAACTTCAGGTCCCCTTGTTCCTCCTGTGCATTTTTCCATTGGACCCAGTTTTTCCAGGCGTTTACCCCATACATGTACTTTAGGGTCATCCCAGAAACAGAGCAGCCGGGGTAGGAGCCCTGCATCAGATTCCGGGGCTCCACAGCAACTACAGACTTCTTCCGTCCCTACAGGAAACCAAACACATCAAACAAAGCAGCATTTTATCAGCTCCTCATCCATGGATGGTTAGATTAGATTGTTGTTGTTTCAAAATTTAAGGAATTTGTGTTCCTTACCCGTCTTTTTGGCTGTGGGAAGCCATCCCTGTGTCTCCGTCTTGCCCGTGAACGTGAATGTAAACCCGGTCCTTTACTGAGAGGGTCAAATGAGTCTGAAGTCAAATCAACACCATGAAAAGTTTAATCACATGATTTAGCAGCCCAGGTAGAAGTGTCACTGTCACTGAGATACTATGGAACACCTCACAGTTGACAATCACACCTGTATATTCAAATAATGCTGACATTTGACTAATTAAGCAATCTGTGCACTTGCTGTATAAAGATAGTAAATTCTCAATAGGACAAAATAGCCCCAAACCAGTGGGTGTATTTATTCAGATAAATATGATCTTAGCCCCCACTCACATGGATTATACCCAGGGACACAGAAGTGATGAACTCAGAGGAGTTAAGCAAGGCTTCCTGCTACTCCTGTCAGGGGCTCTGCAGAGCGCTGTCTTTAAAGACAGCAGTAATATTTTTAAAATAGTAATTTTTAGTAGATCAACTATTGCAGCTTTAAACATCCAGTGTCACTACACAAAAACACACAAGCAGGCTGCTGAGACAATGCTCATGCAGAAAGCTGTGTGTGCTTTTATAAAACAAAGAGTTTTTCTTCACATTACACCGACCTGATGGGAAATCTGCCTCCAGGTCCTGTTCCACATCACCTTTGGAGAACTGCTTGAGTTCTGGATCAGGTTCTGGCAGGGCATTGGATCGTAAGGTGTAGTGATTCAACTCCTCCTCCCAGCTGTGTGGAGTGGACACTGCTTCTGATTCCAGATCTCCACTGTACGTGCTGCCCTGGTCTGCAACGAGAGGGATCACAGGCACCATGTGCTACAGGAAAGGCAGAACCAGGAGCTTGCAAAAAAAGATACAGCAGGATCAAAATCCATTTGCAAAATAAAAAACCTGACTGACCTTTCTCAAATATCTTGGGGTCCAGGAAGAGCTCGTGCTCGGATGTTTGAGATCCTTTAGAAAAAGAAGGAAATCTGTATCTACACATGATGGACAGCTTGCACAACTAATACAAAATACTTTGAACAGAAAAAACGTATGTATTAGGTCATAACATTAACACACATGCTGGGTCTTCTCCACTAGAGTTCTCCTAACAGCTTTCTACCCTGGTCATGCTGTTGCTGAGGAAAGAGAAATGCAGAGCTAATGTAGGTTTGCTTTTCCAAAGGCTTCCATCCCTCCCTGTTTATTATTTGAGTCATCTGCAGGACATTTTGTTCATCTCTTTCCAGCTTGTTTCACTTTCATTACATGGGTTGGTCACTATCCAACACACTCTGACCTGTCTCACCCCTCAAGAATCCTCCATAAAAAGCCTGACAGGAAAATATTCTTTTAAAGCAGCTGCTCTGTCTTCTTGATTTTGACTCCTCCTTCTAACACGGATCTGGAGGTTACTGCCTCTGGTAACCTGTTTCTGTCAACACAAGTCAAATCAGCATCTAGGATCAGGGAAGGAATTTTTCGTGGTAAAAGGACCTTCACCTCACTGCATTTCATATCCTTTTCAAAGCCACCACCTACCACCATGAGAGTGTGTTTTTTCTCTCTCCGCGTCTTCTGCAATCATTTCTGCCATTTGAAGGAGATCAGCTTCAAATGGATTAATGGAGATCTTTTCCTTGTTTTCCTGAATATTTTCAATGATCTTATCAGCATTATCTGGGGTAGTTGGGATGAGCATGGGAACAGGTACCTATGGAACACGTGGAAAATATCAGAACATACTTAGGGGTGAAGTGAAACAGCAAATACACAAGTGAGGTCCCTCCCATTTAACCTTAGATATATTTTAGGACTACAAAAATGAAGTTAAAAATAACTCCAGACTGGACAGCTCTGTACTCTTTCTACAGTTTGGTAATTTTGTGTGATGATGTTTAACCACATGTGAATATGATACAATAATAAGGAGGGAGATGGCTTAGAGGACTCCAAATACTACTTGCATGACAGACAAAACACCCAGTGACACAGTGCTTGGTATGCTGGACACAAAACAAGCCTGTAAACCACTGACTTCTGTAGTGAACTGCAGCATAACTTACAGGTACTGGCATCCCCAGGGGAACTGGTGTGTACTGGGTGTAGAGGTGGAGGGGCACTGGCACAAACACTGGTACAGGAACAGGTACCACAATGATCTGGGGTTGAGCAGGTTCTTCTCTTTCTGTTATACCAAAAACAGAACAAACCAAAAATTAGAAAATACCACACAACAACCTGAAAACTAGTTAAAGTCAATACATTCAAAAATACTCCCTGTTACACAAATCACATATTACTCTCTTCACTGCAGTACAGACAATTCCAACAGGGGTAGGAGATCAGACACCCACCTGTCTGGCATTCTTTGTTTTGTGTGTGAGGTTTGCACGAGGTGGCCTTAGTCTGGGTGATTGGCTTGCACAATAAAGCTTTGTTTTTCAGAAGCCTGGGTGGTTTTGATGATGGCAGCTTTAGGGCATCTGTCTGGGTACTTGCCTGTTTGGAAAACACAAATGAGGGCCGAGTCAGTATTGGTTTGAAGGATAACATAAGACCAGCGTTTGTTCTCTACTGTGTGAGCCTGAAGAATTTAAAACTCTATTTGCTGATAAAAATCACCATTTATAAACTACTGCAAAACAAGCTTGCTAATGTATTTGGTACTTTCTGGTCTCGTGCTCAATTTACTCTGATCCAACAATAATGTTATTTAAAGCTAATTTTGCTAATAAAGCTAATTTTGTTAACAGTGCAGTGAACAAATCTGCAAGAATATTTGGTTTCTGTAGTCAAATAAGCGCTATAAACTTTTGACCTTGGAATGTCAGAAATATAAAGAGGAATTATGTTAAGGTACTTCTGATGACTAAAAGTCTGGCTGATACAGACCCTGATAAAACTGAGCAAACTAATGTGAAACCACTGAAAACAAATGAATGTAAAAAATGAACACCAATTCTGGCAGCAGCAGCATCATTTCCTGATTCCACACAGACTGACTATTTATGCTTGTACTAATTCCATGTCCTCCTAACTGTAATTTTCAGTCATGCATTCAAATAACAGGATCTATTTCAAGAGGGAAAACTCATACTCTAATCCATAAATGACACTCCAGCTAAAAGCAAAGCTGTCAGTCTTCCAGAACCTAAAGCTACATAAAAACATCTCTGTCTTTTAAGAGAGTTGCAAGATATTATGCCACATACCTCAAAGAGCTCAAGAATAGGAGCTCTCAGAATTATCCCCAGGTAAGTGGTGACAGTGGGTCCCCACATCTCTGTTACCACACTACCAGGGAGTGGGGAAGGAAAATGAAGCTGCAGGAGCTTGGTTGCATCAGTCCCAGCAGCCCAGGCTGGTCCCCTCCCTCCCATGCTGGTCCTTTTGCCATCCTACCCCACTTCTGAGCACAAAAGGCAGCCTTAAGTGCAGAAGCCAGACATGAATTACTTGAGAACCACAGGCACCTCAAGAGCTACAATCTGACAAGTTTTGCCTCAAAATATCCAATCTGTCAGTGGACATAATCAGACTTCTGTACCATGTAAGTTCTATCCACTTTTAAAAAAGCATCTGCAAGCTGGATGAATTTTAAATCCCAATCGAAAATCAGTTACAAAATGATGGTGCCAAATTCTTGGATACTTTACTTGTTATTAATACAATTTGGGCAAAATTGAGAAAAATCTCTCGTAAAACTTACATCTCCTATTGTTTTTGCTGTCACAGTAGGGACTGCACCTGTGAAGAAAAAAACCCATACAATAACATGTCTACTTATCATCAAGGACCATAATCCATATTCTGCCAAGGTCAAGAAAAAAAATTCCAATTAAAACTCATTCCCTGATGTATGTACATAAATTTAAGTTATTATTTATACCTAGGTAAAGGAAGGACAAACGCAACCATCTGCACTGACGTGAAGCATAATGAAGAAGTGGCCGTTGTTCTCAGTAAAAAATAAAATCCCTGAGCAAATATAAATGTTCAGGAATAGAGATGTAAAAGTACAGGCATCGTATTCAGCTGCCTTACCCTGTAAAACATTGTTGGAGTTAACAGTAGGCTGGGCAGCTGGGGTGCTTGCAAGGGACACCACGTTTGCTATGACAGGGGTTGAGTCCTTTCTTAAAGAAGGAGGGCCTGAGGAGGAGGCTGGTGCCATGGAAAGGTTTGCTGGACACAGTGGACAGAAGAAAATGAGAATAAGCAGTAAGATAATTGAGAAAAAAAGCATTTCTGAAACAACACCCACCCTTCAGATCTGTCTCCAGATGAAAGAGGCTGCTGTGTGAGAAGGGGATGTAGGTGTCAAGCTGCAGCGTTTCAGTTTAAACAGGAGCTGGTTCCACAAGCAAATCAAGCAAGAAGGGAAAAAAGCTCCCACCAATGTAAGCAACAGATGTGCATCAAATTGAAAAGCTGAATATGGCCTGGTGTACACTAAAAACTTTCAGTTAATATTTTAGTGGTTTTGGGTACCTTACTCTTGCAGCCACCATCAGTCAGTGGGAGATTACGCCCCTCTCTAGGATCAGCGATATTACTGCCTTTTGTTTCCCTTTCTCTTCCTGTCTTTGTGGGCCTTTCATCCCTCTGTGTCTCATTCCCTACAGAAATTCACAGTTCCTGTTCCTGTGGGCTTCATTCCCACCCTCATTCCCATTCCACCTGCTCAGGCAAACAGCTACAGCACTTGTTAACCTTGGGACTGATACTTCCCAAGAATCAACACTTAATGACACAGAAATGGGAACTCTTCACATGCCTACACACTGCACAGAAGTGGCTGGTTTAAGTGCATATATAGGAGTCTGAATTTAAAACAATTAAGTCTATGAATTTCACCACTTGATTGTTTTTGTTAAAAGAATATTAACATTCTACCATATCTTCTAGGTGTTATGAAGACAAGCTGGATATTTAACAAGTCTTCACTAGATATCAGTACATTTTACCCCAATGAAACAGGCCTTTGTTTCATGAAAGTGACTGAAAGCAAGTGCTTTTGCTTCATCCTCTTTAAAATTTGTTTGGTACATGAAGCAATTGCATTTCATACCTACAGAAGTTTGAAACTGTCTCAGGTAAGAGTGATCTAAACCTCAGCCTACTCAATAGCAACAGACAAGCTCCCCAGGAGAAGGCAGATCTTAAAGAGTTCACTGAAGCGAGTTTGCAGATAAACATCCATCCAACCCCACACATCAAAAGGCAATACCATCCCCAGCCTGGTTTACCTGTGTTGTTTGGGAGTGGAGGGTCAGAAGCACCTTGCTGTTTACAGAACAACAGAATACAAAGCAGATTGCAAAAATGCTTCATCTCCCCTTGCCATTTTATGGATTCGTTGAGTTTACCTTGTCTCTTACAACCATCACACTTTGCCATCTAGGAAAACAGAGTGAGGGAGAAATTGAACACACTTGGAAACACCAACAAGGGGTACGTGTACAAAATTGTCTACAAGAGGATGTGAGAATATTGCTTACCTGGTAAAACAAAACAGTGAATTTAGACATGCACTCCTCTGAGCAAAATTCTTCTGTTTTCCCCCCAAAGTGATTCTGGACCAGTTTGGGGGAAGTCTGTAAACAGTAACTGCACATTTTACAGTGGGTTCCCCAGCGCTTAGACAAGTCGTGTTTATAGAGCAGTTTACAAACTACAAGAAAACAGCAAAAACATCCTTTAATACCAAAATGACAACCACTCAGCACTTCTAATTCCTGTATTTAGTGATGTCTGTAATAATTCGTTGAAACATACCATTAAAATGTAAAGTGTGAACAGGGTTCTGTGTTCCTAAACCTAACAAACAGACTCCTAACTTAAAAATACTAGATTTCTTTTAGTATAACCAATAATTTTAAGGCAAAACACTTGTGACTTGATTTTTCTGAGACAGGGTCTTGCCCTTTCTTACCTTCGCTACAGAATGTTCTATCTACGCCTGAGAATCTCACTGTCTCCTTGATAATTTTCTCAAACCTGCAGTATTCACACAAAGCCGTCATATTGCCCTTCTTCTTATACTCATCACAGCAGGTCTTCCCACAGAACTGGAACATTTTACCCTGCAACGCAGCCAGAATGTTTTGGTTTCAATGTTTGAATGAGTCACATCCCATATAATACATTTAAATTGTTAATAGAAACGTAGAAGAGTATTTATACCCTTAGAAATCAGCAACAGACAGCACCAGCAAATGAGTCTCCCCATTTAGCTTTATAATAAAGCAAAATTTCCTGCAGAAAGCCCTCACCAATGTGCTTTGTCCTTGGATTAAAAGGAACATCCCTGGGTCCAAGAGACAGGGATGTGTTTATTAAGCCAGGCAATCATTTGGTTTGGGGTTTTTTTGGAGTTTTTTTTTCTGGTTTTAAGATCATGGAGCTAGTATCACTATTAATTTCATATTGGTTAAATGACACCAAATCAGTTTCAAAACCCTCCATAGCAAGTCTTGGCAAGCAACAAAGCAGTACTGACAGACCAGTGCATACAAACTACAATTTCTTGGGTTCCTGTTGTGAAAAAAAGAGCTTGAAGAGGCCGAATCTTTATTACCTTGTAGTCAAGCAGCTCTGGTTTGGTGGCAAACGATCTGTTACAGTGCTGACACTTGATTTTCACAACAGAGCGGGTAAAAGTGACCTGCTGGCACTGGGCAGCCAACCTCTGGAGCCCTGCTGCAGCCGAGGTGCTCGTGGAGCTGGGGGACACGGTCGAGGTGGTGCCACTGGCCGAGACCACCGTCCCCGAGGGGATGCTCACAACGACCTGGCCTTGTGACTGGGGCACCACCGAGGAGTTTGGTCCTGCAGGCTTGTTGAACAGATTCTGTGGGAAAGCAAAAAGACAGACTTTATTTTACAGGGTTTCATCTTGCACCTGGGTATTTCCACCATCAATTTAGCATTCTGTTAATTCAGCTAAGAAGAAATCCTAGATGTCACACCTGAAAAGCTACTACACAATTGTAGCTGCAAAAATTGCGTATGCTCCCATCTGACATAGCCAAGTGATACTGAGGGTTTGCTGAGGTTTTACAGCTGTTGCACTGAACTTGAACACCTGAGGGTGAAACAGAGAAGAAAAAGTGATTTATGCAACATCAAGTTGTATTGCAGCTAATTTTGCACTGTGCATACAAAAACAGAGTCTGAATGACGAGCCAAGGCACAGACAGAAGTCCGAGACGACGTTTCCACAGATTCAGAAACAGACACTGCAGCTGCTGTGCCTGTTGCTTGCCAGAAATTTAATTAATCTCCCAGTATCCCTAGGATGTCAGTAAGCATTTTTCTATTTCCACATGAAAAATAGCTGAAAATGTTTGCCTTGCTCCATGCAACACTGGGCAGAAGTAACAAAGCTGATCACCCCCAGGAACAAGGGGCAGAAGAGTCCCAGCAGTGGCATGGCACATGTCCACGCAAGAGGTTTGTCTAGCTGGGAAACCCACCCGCTGCACTTGCAAGAGCAAAAAAAATAGATTTAAGATTGGTTATCATGTTTAAGCTCCCTAAAACCAAAACTGAAATGGCTGTATTGTCACTGCTATATTTATCTGTGGTAGAATGTCCTTACATTCCCATCTCAGCATTTCCCTTAAAAAAAAAGCCACTTCCCACCCTCCCAAAAAAAGAATATTGGCCTTAACTTTCAAGACAAAGTTTGGAAATGAGCCACACACAATTAAGTTTCTACAGAAGTAAAAGGATAAGCTTACCTGAAGAAGTGACCATTTTTACTCTGTATGCTGACAAACAGTTAACAGAACAAAACAGTTCCGTCTTCCCCAAGTTATTTGTGCACTCCACCATCTCAGCTGAAGATCTCAGAGATTTACACAGTGTGCAGGGTGTAATTTTAGCTGACTTCTGTGGGAACACAGAAGCTAGGTGTTCATTTGAAACTTGGCATTTTTATTAACCTGGAAATTGTTGCTAATATAGGAAATATTTATAAAACGTGCTGGTATGCTTGAAACAGCAGTTGTTTTACAGCTCTGTTATTTATGGTGCAGATACACTGATTTGAGCTCTCATTTGAGTACCTTCCCAGGCCACTTGAACCAGTACCAGGCTGTCTGGGCAAAGGCCTCCACTGCAAACATCACTACAGGTTGGACTAGCATGGATCAGCACCTTGTATCAGACAACTTCAAACATCTTGCTGAGAATTGACATTTTGCTTATGATTTTTAATGCATCAGCTGTGTACGTAAGCAATTTTCCCACTGAACAGATGAGGAAACAAGGAACAGGGAGAAGCAGGTCCCGTGATGATGTCTGGTAGCAAAATGGGAAAGAGATCCATCTGCTAGTCATAATCACAGTTTCCAGTGTATGGTCCGCAAATGGCTTTGAAGAGAGACACAGGAAAAAGCCTGACTTTCATAGACACATTTTCTGTGTTTAAGGTTTTGAAGGTCTTTAAGTTTTGGAAAAAACTTTGAGAATTAGTGCATCAGATTCTTTTAGTATGACAGCCTTAAAAATGCACTTTGGTCTATCACCAGCTATTCCAGCTCTTCACAGGACAGAAAAAAGTACAAGCTTTTAGGGATTTAAAAACACCCACAAACCTCCAGAAACTATCAGAATGTACCTGACAATTGAGCTTAATGCTGTTTAAAAATCAATTAAAAATAGATTTGATTAACCTTATAAGCTTTGAACATACTGCATTTTCAAGAGAACTATCACATATGGGGTTTTGATGCGTGATATAAAAGCAGCATGAAAACCTTTCCAGCTTATTTAATTTTATTTCTAGATTTGTTTCAGAGGACAACTAATTCTGAAGGCAATTTTCTGGATGAAATACATTTACCATAATTTTTTTTTTAAAATTCATTAGGCCTTTCTTGGCCTAAGTGGCCTGGATAATGGGACAGCAGAGTCAAGTCACAAAATGAAGCTACACTCTTTTATCAGAGGGCAATTTTTCCTAAAGTAATTTCATTAAAATAAGTAATTCAAAAATAATTGAGCTATTATAGTAAATTAAGGTTCTTTTAAATGCTCAGGTCTTCAAGAGGATCCACTATAATCAAAAATAAATACGAAAAGTTTAAAAGTTAAAATCATAATTATCAACTAATTATTACTTTTCCTCTCCACTTAATTCAAAGGCTACAATTTAATAAAGATTGCTCTTTAATACAGGGAGCATCTCAAGGCTGAAAACAGTCACAGAGGGCTGTTGCTGGGGGGTCCCACCACGCCTTCTCCCACACTGGAATTCTCTGGTAGCTAGCCCAGTGGTGAGGGAAAAACAGAGCAACACATTTGGACAAAGATCAAGCAGCAAATTATCATCCTTGGAAGTGTTCAAAACCCACATTGACCTGTGACTCTTTGGGGTATTTGGTTGAAGGTTGGACTTGATGATCTTGGAGGGCTTTTCCAACCTTAATGATTCTGTTATTCTGTGAAATGACAAAAGCAGTTACCTTAGATGAATACAATAACTGAAATAGTCAACTAGGAAATCGGGTGTTTCTTAAAACATCCAAAATCTAATAAAAAATTAGATGGATACTATTTTTAGTATTTTTCCAAATACAGAATCATGGAATCCCAGAATGTTTTGGGTTGGAAGGGACCTTAAAGCTCATCCAGTGCCATCCCCTGTTGTGGGCAG
Source organism: Corvus moneduloides (assembly GCF_009650955.1). NCBI lineage: Eukaryota > Metazoa > Chordata > Aves > Passeriformes > Corvidae > Corvus > Corvus moneduloides. Next base: position 4,370,730 of record NC_045498.1, read on the forward strand.
GGACATCTCCCACTATCCCAGGGTGCTCCAAGCCCCGTCCAGTCTGGCCTTGGACACTTTCAGGGATGGGGCTGCCACAGCTTCTCTGGGCACCCTGTGCCAGGGCCTCCCCACCGTCACAGGGAAGAATTTCTTCCCCATATCCCACCTAACCCTGCCTCTGGCAGTGGGAATCCATTTCCTCTTGTCCCATCACAGGTACCTGCTTGTAAGCTGTCACACACACGGAACTGCAGAACTTTTTGGACTGTCCTTCGATCTGCAGGACATGACACTGGCCAGAGCCACTGTAGCAGTATCCTCCACAATATTCACAGCAGTTCATGGTCAGGTTGTTGGCCGAGCGGAACTGGGAGAAACAGGCGTCGCTGCAGAGCTTGTGCACCACGTTCTGGTAATTCACCTCATGCCTGATCTGGAAGAAAAGGAATATACAGCAAGGAGCGAAAGAATATGTGTGCTCATCTCTGAGACAGCAAGCTGTGCTGAGCTAAAGAAATTCAAATGAGGAAATCAGCAATTACCACTGCATTCTTCTGGCACATGCTGCACTTGCTGGAAATGCTGTTGGTGTGGATAGTGACAATAGGTTTCCTTTTCAGTTCAAATGTGGACAGACAAGACTGGCTGCAGAAATCCTTACTGGAGTCAGTGTTGTCAAACTGGGCAGTGATTACATCCTTTGGATTTAGAATTTCTCTATGGAAAAAGAAGAGCAAACACAGAGGTAAAGGATTAATGTTGGTTTCATGTCAACTTGCTGTTCTTGCTTATTCTGGAGACTAAACATTCTCCAGGAGACGGTGGATCCATTTAATTTAAACCTTTATTTTTTGCTAAGTATCTGACTTCATTTTTCCTTTCCTATTAGGAAAACAGGTAAGAAGTATGATTCTTAAGTAGGTATTTTGTGAAACATTTTGTACCTGGACCTAGAAGTGGCCTATAAAGAGAACAAGCTCTATCATTAAATCTTTTCTAAAGGAACTCGGAGAAAGCAACTGTTTTGCACAGTCTTTATTAACAAAAAATTTAGAAAGCAAGATATGTGGAATAATTCCTTTTAACAAATATGGGGTAGGGGAAAAAAGGAAGACCACAATTTCTAATCACCATTAGTTCAGTCCACCATGGTCTGATGAGTATTTTAACTTTATCTCGCATCTTGAATGTTATTTGTTGATGGATTTAACACACTGAACTTTCTCCTTATTTCTTCTCCCTTTCAAAACAGTCCTTCACAGAAAAGTTTTGAAGCCCTGAAGTCAGAAAACTAGGAGAAAATACTTATATAACTTCCTTGCTTGGAAGGATGCCTCCTTCTCACTTGTCCTGTCAGAGGTAACCCATTTTTCAACAGAATAAATACAAATTACAGCCAAGGCTTCTAAACTTTGTTACAAGGCCTTTTCACACTAAGGCACCAAGTGAAAAGAATAATTAATTGAAACCTCAAGTTTAAGTTCAGTTGCCATTGTAAAACTTAAAGTAATAAATTTGTTGTTGAAGAAATGATGAACAAAGCAGCATTCCTTTGGCAAAGTAACTCTCATAACTAAAAATAATACATATGAATAATTCTCTATAAACAGACTGTAGCACGATCAGCCTGGAAATTATATGCCTCGAGTGAATGTACAGCAATGACATCTTACAGAGCCAGCCACAAAGGTCTCCTTTTGCTAATTTGGACATAATACAAATGAAGAAAAAAATTATAATAATTAAAATGCTTTCAGAGCTGAAGATTTGTGACTGTGTAGCCAGCAGGACTGTGGAAAATGTATGTATTTTCTAAATTATTTTGTCCAAGTAGGCTCAAAAAAGCCCAATCTCACCTTTCCACTCCAGGCCTAGGTAGAAAGTAACTGATTTGGGGGCTGAAACTCTCATTACCTAAAAAAATCAATTCTCAATAAATATAATCTCTCTACATGTTATGAAAGCAGCAGTGATGTAGTTAGAAAATCTAAGACCTACAGAAAGCTAACATCACATAATAGAGCCTGAATGAAAAGTTAATTTTTTTAGAATCTAAGGAAATATTCTGCCTTGAATACATTAACTCACCCATGTTCTGCTTCATTTTAGGGATTCATAAATCTATTTTCCTCTAGAAGAAATAATGCATAAAATACTTTTCGAAAATGTACTCTTGTTAGTAGTTCTGAGATTGCAATGACATTTTGAAATGGCAAGAAAATGTGGGACCTTTTGAAATACAGTTTTTCGTATTTGGTTCATTTAAACCAAACAAAAGAGAAGATGCACTCTGCACCACAGAGGCTTTTAAATCTATGTGTATGTAAAACCCAATTAAGGAAATGGAACTGCAAGCAAACAGACCAATTAATAAGGAACAGCATCAGCCACCAATTTTTGAAGGGAAGCCTAACAGGAGCAGTGCTACCGACACAGCAAGGGGCACAAGAACAGAACTGAAGCCTTTCATTATCTGCTTGAGTATCAATTATTAGTAGAACAAATTAAAGCACTGTCCTACTTTGAGCAGCTTGAGCAGGTTTTCTTGGTAGAAGCTGGTGGGCGAGAAGCTGGAATGGTGTATCCAGTGAGGCACAGTGTGGAGCAGAAGAGCTGGGTTGAGCCTTTCCTCTGGTAGGCAGTTTGCCCCTTCTGCAGGATTTTTTTACAGCCAGAACAGGAAACCCGAATAGCTGTGCTTGGAACTGAGGGAAGCATTTTACTCATGCCAGAGGATGCCACAGCAGGCTGGAAACCTGATGACAGCTGTGGAACTAAAAAAAAAACCCACACAGAGAAAACACAGAGTAAGTGTTACGTATCTATTACACAGACCTCACTGGTGTGCAGGGGCAAGCACAAGGCTCATGTCTTTATTTGGGTTGTCAGGGTCTAGAGGAGAATCAAATAGCAGATGAACTCTCCACTAATACATGCCCTGTGCTGGTTTTCTGCATAGCAGATTTTTATAACTACTCTGAAGATGGAGAATGCACTTTTAATATCCCTTTCATGGAATCATAGAATGGTTTGGGTTGGAAGGGACCTTAAAGCTCATCTCACTCTGTCCCCTGCCATGAGCAGGGACACCTTCCACTGTCCCAGGTTGCTCTAAGCCCCATCCAACCTGGCCTTGGACACTTGCAGGGATGGGGCTGCCACAGCTTCTCTGGGCACCTTATGCCAGGGCCTCGCCACCCTCACAGGGAACAATTTTTTTCTGAGACCTAATCTAAACTTGCCCTCCTTCAGCTTAAGACTATTTAACACATTCAGTTCTCCTATGCATTTCACATTCGATTTTCCTATGCCTCGAAAACAATTATTTTATCATCTCAATTTCATTCTCTTTAAACCAAACTAGTTCTTCATTCCTACTGGGATGAGACACAGTGAATGAAATGCAGAATGACCTGCAAGACTATTTGCAAAGGTGACACATTTTACAGATCTAAATGAAGTTAGTCTTGCCTATTCCTTACCAAGAGGATTGCCACTGACTGAAAATACAGCACTGATTTTCAGCTCCCCTTCCTGAGATTTTGGCTGTTGGCCGTACTCCTAAAACAAAGGGAAAAGAAAAGGAGAACAAATACACACATGTAATAACAGGTTACATGACTTCCATTCTTTCACAATGCTGCATTGAACCTCAGGGAAGAGTGGGTGTCCTAGGCCTGCTCCGAAGGCCGGGTGACAAGTGTTGCTGTGGGAGCACCACACACAGCTCCTGCTCAGAGCTCCACAGCAAACCACACCCGAGGGGGCACAAATGGACAAGTGGGGCTGCCTGCTGCATTCCCCTCTCCAGCTGCACTCCAAGACACCTCAGAAGCCAGCCAAAGCTTAAGGAAATCTCTGCTTTCCACTCAAACTCTCCATCTGGAAGCACTTTTGCAGCCATTGCCACTGTTCTGGGAAAGAAGCTTTATCTTCACATTGATGGAGGGTAGCAACGAAATAGAGCTGGGACCCTGCTGGGGAGCATTCTGTATTACCCAAGAGTTAGGACCTTGGAGCAGCCTAAGGTGAAGCTTTGCAGCAGACACCAAGGCTGGCACCACCAGGGCCAGACTATCACAGTCCCAGCTCCAGCGAGAGGGGAATCACCTCACATTTGGTACAGGATGAGAAAATCCCCTGGACAGCTGCTGGTGGAATAGCTGACATGCTATAAATGACTGGCTTAGTCCCCAGCAGCTATTCACACTGACACCACGCTTCCTGCCCCTGCTCTCCCTAGAAATCTGAGCCAGAAAGCAGCTTGGAACACTCCACATGTAAATCTTAATAGGCTGAAAAGCATAATCTCTTGGAACTAGAGAGATGATAAGATTTAGCCTACTTACAGTCGTTTGGGAGTAGTGAGGCATGATGTCATGTTATGACTGAGCTAAATTCACAGTTGCTGCCTGGCTGCCAGGGAAGCCAATTCAGAATCACTAAGCAAAAGGAAGCTCTCCCTTCCCAGTGGCAGTGAGATGCTCCCCCAGCTTCTGCCAGCTCCCAAAATCCCACAACAGCCTCCACTGAGCACATGCTCAAACTGAGCACTCCTCTTACTGCTGTGGGAAGATTGGAAGTTTCTATACTGGACAACCAAACTATTTCTCAACAGGTTTCCCAGGAGAACAGGCAATGGTATTCCTTGATCACGTGAACCATCAGACTGAAACAATCAAATCTCAGGTAAGAGAAGCTCTAAGCTGGGTATGGGCATGCTGTGATAAGATTCTCAAGCACCATTTTTTTATTATTTAAAAACTAATCATTTGCAGACATACAGTTTCTTAAGCACTTTAACTGCAATTGTATCCTTAGTCAAGAGTAGGAAAAGAAATGGAGGCAAATCCTGACATCAACTGTGCATGATCAAGCAGTTTCACAGCAGCGTAACAGTGCTGAAAGCCAAAAACCTTCAGCTCCAACTATTGGTTACAGCAAGAAATGCTCTTATCTTTCAGGAAATATTAAAAAAAAAATCCATAAAATCCCCCCCCCATATTAATTCCAATCTAAAGCAAACAAAATGAACTCAGTTCTCCTACTTTTCCAGTATCAGGCAGAGTTGATAATCACAGGATTTTACTCCAGGAAGGAATATTTTGAACCATACGATATTTGACATTTAAATTCTTCAAGTCTTCATTTTTACTTATTAATCTGATCTTTGATAACCACAGACATCTCGCCTTGCATTCCACACAAATCCACACAGCAGATGCCATCTTGGGAGGACAAAAGAAGAGACAGATTTAACTAATCTACACGTGGTTTGACATTCTATAGGTTCAAGGAAAAATAAACCCAAACAACCCCACAGAGACTGAACAAATCAGAAGGACAGTAAAATCTGAAGTTGCAAATACTTTACTTATTTATGTTATTGAGAGTATTATGGGAAAAGAAGAAAAAGTGCTGGGAAGACAGGCCTGGACAGCAGAGGAGATTTAGCAGAAGGACAAAGACTGATGCTAAAAACTAACACCTGCACAGGAACACCAACGCTCTCGTGTCGGTGCAAGGGGATGGATCACTTTGGGAAGTTTTGCACACCTTTAACATATAAAGTCTGACATGTAACCCAGATATGAGCAGTGAGGACACAGGAATTGTCACACAGCAAACCAGTGGCACAGAGACTGGTTGGAGCTCAGCAATCCTGGCCCCAGCACCGCTCAATCCGTAGGTCAGACCTTCTCCAGGTTGCGATTACTGAGCTTTACCTGTTTCATCACAAAAAATGTCAGTCTTGAGTGAGAAAGTGACTTAAACTTTGACTTCACTGATGTGTAAGTATTTAAATATTTTCCTAAGACCTTTAAGTATTAATTTAAAACAAGAACAAACTACTGTACTTGCAAAGGCAGCTTTTAAGAAGAGAGTCGCAGCAATAGCACTGCTTTAATTCATATCTCTAATTGTGACTACTCATAAGGTATTTAAGAAAATGTGATTTACAGTTTATTTCCTAGTTAGATAAAGTGTCTATGTTGCCACAGATTTAATAACAGAAGTTTTTGGCTTTGTTTCTGACTGAAAAGCAAAACATTTTCAGAGACAAGATAACAAGACATCAAAAAGTTGGGGGGGGTGGGTTTCATCGCAGTGTAAGAGGGAAAAATCCTTCTACTAAACTATGTTCTTCAAGTTAAATTTCGGTCAACAAACCAAATAAATTGCTGAATTTATGTTCAGCTTAAGCGGTCAGCTGTCAGACCAAAATGAGAAATGCAATGGGAAACTTACCTCAGAATTACCAGGTTCATCTTTAATTTTGTCTAATAGTCCCTGCTGTGGGGCCATAGCTTTAGCATATTCGTCATCCAAAGGCTCCTTCTTAATTCTAATATTTGGTGCAAAGGAATTCCCCAGCTCTTGTCCAATAGATTCCTTACTAGAAAATAGGTAGCTAGACTCCTGAAACAATAATATGAAAAAGAATTCACCCTCCTGCATCTGCCATGAGGAGTTGGGCTGCTGCCAAGGGGAGTTTGTGTTGCAGACCAAGAGATTTGGGTCCTGACAAGGTGGGAGAAATGCTGGGCAGCAGCTGCTGCCTCAGCCTCCCTGCAGCCCCCTCTCTCATCCCACCCCCAATGCTTTCCACTCCTCTGGCCAAAGCAGAAGCCACCCAGATCTGTAAGTTGGTTGTTTGGGAGTGTCTCCTGTGGATACAGCTGCTCCCTGGCTCATGTGGAAAAAAGGCAGCAGGTCAGGTGGATGCATCCAGCTGTAGGTTCGGCTCACCGGTCACTCCAACCATGCTGAACAGCAAAGTGGCTACCAAAAGAATCCTCAATCCAAAGAGAGGGTCAGGAAAATTTTACAAAATTATATGCACTGTTTAAGTAGCAAAGATGTCTAAGAGTCAGAAGATCAGTTTCCTTAACACTCAAATTTACACTCAAATACAAAATACGTATTTTGAATTACTACAGCATATTGCTGCACTTGCAAAAGTGGTTGAAAGATCTATAGCTTACCCTGAAGTTAGTTTCTGGAGTTTGTGGCGCTAACTGCGTCCGTAATGTTTCTTCTACTTGATTATGAACTGAGGAAAACATATACATTAAATAGAAATGAATACAGGTTCCAATGCATTTCCTTTAAAACTATCAGAGTCTCATCCTGCTCCCCAACCCCAGCGTCTGACAGCACCTCACCACTATTAAACTACTCCCTTTCTCCTCCCTGCAAGTAAGGTGGTAATCCTTAAAGAGGATTGACTTTTTTTTATTATTCTATTGGATCATTATTTTCCCATTCCAGCAAAATAGTTGTAAACTTCCGATGCAAATTGTTCATTCAGAATTTTCCACACCCCAGCAGGTTCTGAACTCTCCTGTTTTGACATTTAAAACTGCAAATACTTTTCAGAGCAAAATCTTCCAGCTTTTTCTTTGCTGTTCTGATCTTTTGCCTTTTCTGCTCTTCTCAGGAAATGGCATCTTCTGATTTTTAGAATATATCATTTAAAAACTTTGGATTAGCCTAGATACTGGACGCTACCATGAACATTTATCATTCTGGTTTCAACTACTGACTACTTTACTTGATCTTTTAACTGCAGGTATTTACAACTTTCTGAACTACAGAAACATTCTTCCCTTGATTTCTAACTGAAGATAAAAATAGATACATCCGTAACTTTTCTTTATTTAAAAAAATATCTATATTGCTTCTCTATCATTGGTGCCACCTGGAAGCACTGATTTTAAGATGCTGTTGCTGAAGATATAAAGTTTAAATCTCAGAACTGTAGGCTGTGAATGTGAACAAGCAGCCAGGAGTCCCTCACGTGCTGGCTCACCCTCCCTCTGCTGAGTAAGATTAAATCATGTGTTCCTGCTTGGTTATTCTTAACTCCTTCATTCACTGTTCTACTGTAACTTTCAGAGCTTGGGAAGTCAAAAATAAGTGTGTGGGCAGCAAGATTATGGTGACTGTCAAATGAGAAAGGGATTTTAGGCATCTTTGATTTTCTCCATGTTGGCTGGATGAAGTCCAAGACACAAGTATTTGAGGAAGAAGGAGAGCAGTCTCCCAGGAAAAGCAGATTTCAAGCTATGTTCTGGCTTAGTTCCTGCAGACACTAACTCATTTCTAGCAAGCCTTTCCCTGATGCTACTATCAAATCCATACTGCTTTGAATGCCAAGGCATTAGTGAAGAACTGGTACTTCACTCAAAAAATCTTTACTGGCCATCAATTTAACCTAAACATCATCACCTTTTCTCTTAAGACGTTCCATGGTCTATAAAAAAACAGTGAGAAAAACCAAAAGGAAGCTTGAATTGTCACCCAGCTTGATTTAGGAAACCACAACAACAAAGGGTATGTTGAGGCTCCGTAACAAGCTGTGGAGGATGAGAACTCCCTAACACTATCAAGCCCTTCGTAAATCCTCCTCCTAACACAAGAGTTCATTGGATTTCAGGGTTCTTCATAAAATGCTCCCCTACACACAGCTCTGCCTGTTCTCTGTTCTCTTCAACAAGGTGATGTTTTTAATAATTAGCCCTATTGCTGATTTCTCTCTAGTTCTTTCTTCCTTTTTGCTGGGCAGCCAGGTCTATGACGTCAACAGTTACCTGCTTTGTCAAGAAAATTGCTTTTCAATCTAGAATCCATATCTTTAGGGATTTTTTCCAACCGTTTTTCACGTTCTTGAAAATGTCCTTCTCTATTCTTGTCCTTTGCTGAAAAAGTCTCTTTGCCATTATCTCGTGTTATACTAAAATCTTTTCGAAGTGATTTAAATACAGGGCCCTGCTCAAAGGGGGAAGTGAGATCCTTCTGGATTGCATTCTGAACCTGAATTTCTTTTTCACTGTCCAGTTCGTGATCTGGAACTCTCTTGCCCTCTTCCAGATGATCTTCATCATTAATTGCTGAAGAAAGAGTGTCTTTTGGAGTGAAATTCTGATCATCTTCGTTGTCATTCCCAACAACAGGTATGCCTGCAAGATCCCCAGAGTTCAGAAAATAATCATGATCATCACCCTGCAGTGAATTTTCAGGTCCTGCTCGATTCAGTACTCCATAAGACAAGCTGTCGAGGGCGGGTGTTAAGTTGTGGTCAGCATCCTCAGACATCTCTGCATCCAGAATTTCACCACCTAGGGAGAAAAAAACCCCAGTAAACAGTCAGAAAATTGACCAACTTCATGTGTAACAAAGGAGAAGGGTGAGTGTCCTAATCTGGCTGACGCTGCAATTCCTCGAATACTCTCAGCCTTCTTGGGCCAACATTACTGTGAAAACATTGCTGACAGAAATGGTTCAGTCCCCCTCACCACTCTGAAGCAGAAGCTGAACTGAGTAATACCAACCAAAGAAAGAAAAAACACAAATTTCCATTCACCTCACTTGTAGCACTTGTGGAGAAGGCAATGCAGGAGGGAATGACCAGGAAGGGCTGGGATGAGGGCAAGACAGTCTTGCTCAGCAGCAATGAGACTTCCAAGAAATGCTTTGTGAAACTATGACATTAGAGAATAAATAGAAATACTTACATTTTTCTGTAATATCAAATACCGCATCAGATTTATCTTCAAACTGTAAAAAAGGAAAGCACTGTGTCATTGTCTTGGTCAGCTGCCGTGTACTTTGCTAAAAAGTATCTGATCAAAACCATAACCAAGCAGAAGGATCACAATTCCTCCTCCTCCTTCCTTCCTTCCTTGCCCCAAGCAAATTTTTATGAATTAAGACTGTTATATCACTGAGAAGCCACACTTACCCTAATGAGTTCAGAATACATAGAAAAGGCACACAAGGAAAATTTAGAAATAGTGCTGCTTCCCAGAGGAGAGAGGGAAGGGAATGTCAATTTTCTCTTCTACCTGGGATACTGGTACCAGGTCAAGGCCACAGATTCTGCCCTGACACTCTATGAGCCTTCATTCCCTCTGAACATCCTAAATGAAAACCAGGAGCACATGCAGCTCCCACTGCCATGGTCTGCACAGATCCATGGAACCTCTCCTACAGGGAATGTCCTCTTTCCAGGAACAGGAAAATGTAATGCTTAACTTCCCAACACAGATGATGAGTGTCAGTGTGAGCATAAGCACAGAAGAACCAGATGATAGACTGAGTGCTGCACAAACACCTGCCTGCATTGAACATCCTCTGACAGATGTTGACGTTGATGGCATGCTTAGATGCTGCCAGGAAAAGGATAATTACAGTTTCCTTCAGAATGTCCAACTCATTAGCAGCCTTCCTTTCTGCCCAAGCGATAACAGTAATTCATTTAAGCCCTCTCTCCTTTCTCTGTGTTGCCAGCTCTATACTTTCTTTCCTGGTAGATCCTGCTCACACTGCAATTCTTAAGCCATCTTAGGGAAAGTAATGGGATTTGATAGCAAAGGGATGAGCCCTAATTTCATTTAACTCAAGTAATTTAGTTGATAAATCCAGTATTTCTCAGGACTGGGAACTATCAGTGATGGGAACTATCTGTTTGGTAGCAGCCAGCTCTAGGAAAGGATGACAACAGACTGTCTCAGAGGTCATTTGATGGCAAAAAGTCCCTTTCCAATACCACTTGTGGGTCTACAAAGACAAGGTAGCTCCTTCAGCTTAACTGAACACACATGGAATAGTGAGGACCTGTCCAGCATGGCATCAAGTCAGTTGGATAATGCACCAGAACTTTCTAGTTTCTCTGAGCAGACCTGTGAGGCTGGAAAAGTGAAATACAGAACCAAAACAAACAAAAGTTACAGTTCCACAAGGCTGATGCAAGTCTCCTTCCTGTAATTATCTACAGGGAAAAGGAGTAAAGAAACACCTCCCAGGAAGGTTTGCAAGGCCTGAGCTCTGTTCCTGCTGTACTGAATCTCAGGTATGTCTGGGAGACAGAGGTTTAGCGTTGATCTAGAAGCCCATTCATAGTCAACTAAGTTTACACACGTGTAACACTAATTCCCATAAATACTGGATATACTAAGTGCTCATACAAGCTGCTGAGGACAAGGACAGCAGGGGTGGGCTGCTTTTAGAGAACAACATGGAAAGAAACTTGTTGCCATTTGATAATAATATCAGAGCATGAAGTTTTGGAAGGCAAAACAATAGCCCAGGTCCTTGACTCTACACTGACCTTTTTCAATCCTTTTTTGCTTCCTGTCAGTAATTCTCTATCCTCTCCAAAAATGTCACAACAGAATTTGATGGTAGGATGAAGGAAGCTTTCAGTTGAGATGAAGCATGAGCTCATCCTTTTCTCAGAGCAGATTTGTATCAAAGTAATTCTTTAACTCTTCTGAGAGCCAGAGTACCTGTGGGAAAGTATTCCAGGCGCTATACAACCCTGGTTGCCTTATGCATTCTAATCTTAGGTATTACTCATCTTCTGGTGGTAACAAATCTTTCACCAACAGCTGACAACCCCAGGAATGCTCTTATTAGCAAAGGATACATTTTGCAGCATGGATCTCTCCGATTGTTTCATGCAAAGAAACACTAACAGGCAAGTCAGCACAAGGGGCCACCTGCAAGAGCATTAGGGACTCCCATAAAATATTATGGAGAAGCTGGAAAGCATTTACAATCTACATGGACTCTATCAGAAATCCAAGACACTTCCCAAACACAAGGTCATCCTATTTTGTTTCTTTACTCATTATTTTGTGAGGCTATCAAAAGAAAAGATCATCATGGATTATCTTCTTCTTTCAAAAGGTTTTCGAGTACAGAGGAAGATCTGCGTCTGTGGTCAAAAGCGTTCCCTGGAAATACTTATAAACCAGGAACTCCAGCATTTGACAATACCAGCAGCCTTAGCTAAGCCACCATCTAGTTTCTGACTGCAAACAGCATCAGAACTCCCACACAGTGTAAATTCAAAGAAAACCAGGGGAAGTGTTTGGATGATTGTGTGTGTGTGTACACATATATATCTACACACACAATATATATATCCCCAATTAATTACTCATTCTATAAGTCTATAACTGGACTGTCCCTGAAATTAGAGCTTATATTTTTTTTTCTGCATTAATGTGGGGTATTCTCTCGGTTATACACTTCCAGTCCCTTCCCCAATGCTATTACAGTCTTTTTCAATGCCATCTCAGGAGGAAATGTTGTATATCACCAGTTACATAAAAACAGATCACTTCAATCAATCATGTATGTTAGCTTTTAACTGGATTATGGTCTTGTATCACACAGAAATGTGAACAACAACGCCCAACTTACTATTTCTATATTATTCTATTATAATTCTGCAAGGCAATTCCCTCTCTTCAGACCTCATGCTTCCTCCTTTCATTAGCCATCATCGTCCTTAATTCCCTTTATTTCTTCTGCTTAGATTTTTTAAGATTTAGTGAGGAGTGGAGCAAATGTACTTGAGGGGCAAACATGGAACTGATGGCATTTCCTCTGGGTCACTTTTGCCAGATCTAAGGAGAGGTACCTCAACAACCCACATTAAGTCTTGATTACTTCAACAGGAAAGTATCAGGAACAGAGAGTTTTCTGTTCAAATGCTAAGGCTTCAACTCTTCAACTCAGTCCTCAAAACACACTTGCAGTTGTAAAACCAAACTCAGTAATACAATATTCTAAAACACCTCCATTATATCACCTTGGCCAATATTTGCTAGAGAATAATAATTCTTAGTGTTTTTAATAATTTAACTCCATAAGAGTTCAATACAGAGCAGATTGAGTTTGGTATTAGTGAAATTCAATGTTTTAGGCTATATGTTAGTGACTGCCTCATTAGCTAGCACTGCACACAAAGCAGTGCTCTACCTACTCAGGTTGTAAAAAACAAATAAATGAATGAATGAAATGAAGTAAGAATACAGAGATGGTGGCAAAACAATGAGGTATTTCTGAAAGCAATGTGACTTGCTTAAAATAAACTACTCTATAAATAAAGACAGCATTGCTTTTATTAAAAAAATAAATTCCACCAGATACATCACTGTTTTTTTACAGAGGTACATGAAAATCCAAGGGAGCACTGACACAGCCTCAGCACCAACCTGCCTTTGCTGGGAGAGGGGGACAGAAGGACACTGTTTACACTTCAATACAATGTGCTAATATGAAATAACTGAACAGCTGATCCATACCTTAACAGTGTTCGACATTGCCATGGTATCCATAAATCAAGCAATTCATAGATTATTTTTGTGCAGTATAAACAGACAAGTTGCCTATGGCTGCAGTATTGCTTTGTATGCAAAATAGAGAATTCTGTTAAAAAATAAAACAGTGTAACCACTTTATACACAGACACATGTCTTTCTAGTAAGCTTCTGAAGTTCGATCCTAGATTTTAATGCATGCATAAGCAAACTGTGGAAAGGAAGCAGATGTTAAGAGAACTGCAATTAAAAATAGTCAGAGATGATTCTCAGTTTGCCTGTAGTTTCCTTGTCCCTCTATGCACAGTATAACCCCCACTCCAGAATTCATTCAACTGATAAGACACCATTTGAAACAAAAAAATAATTTAAAAGGAACTGAAATTTCAATCACTATTCTGGAGGCAGGTGGGGTGAGGTCAGGAAGCATCCCCTGACCTTTTCCACATGACATGTCCCTGGCAGGGATGCCAGGCAGCCAGCCAGCCGCGCTGCACCTCTGCCACCGGAAAACTCCGCGGCACGTGCAGAATTACGCAGCGGGTCCTGCCGGAGCTGCTTCCCACTGAAACACAGCCAGCCCTACGGATTCATACCTTCGGAGCACCTGGGGAGGGAAGAGAGAGGGTAACAAAGAGCCAGGCTGCTGCAGATACCTGCCACAGGAAAAGAAGGGCTGCGGCAGGAAGAGAACCCGGCGGGGTCACAGCCATAGAGCCGAGCGCGGCCAGGCTGGCAGAGCCCCCCCTAGCCGGCTCCGGGACCCCCGCCACCACGGGCACAGGGCACCTTCCCGTCTGGGAATGGCCACGGAGTCCCTCTGGGGAGAGGGAGAGCACGAGCTCAGCAGATTGAGTGTCTGAGGCTTCCCTGAGCCGTGCTGAACACTTGAAAAGATTATTTTTAATCTAGTCTAAGGGTAATACAGTGGAGATGGTGATGGGAGTTTTTAAAGGCAAATCCCAAACAAGCTCCAGTACACGTAAAAAACCAGGCATTTCCCAGCTCCTTGTGGCTCCCTACAGTCTGTTCAAGAAATACAGTTTTACCTTGCATCTCACACATCTTCAATTTTTAAGTGTCAGGACAGAAGATTTAGGCATGTGCTGCTCCCCTTTCATTTCTGCGTTTTAAGAATTCTGGACAATTCACCAGAAATCACAGGGAGCAGTTCAGCATGGAAGTTTATCGTCCCTTTCTATCACCAGGTTTTTCTGATATTCCTGGGCTTTTGGAATATTCACAGGCCAATTCCAAACAAATCTTATATTTTCCATACCCACCCATCATGCACACAGAATCTGCACACTGTTACCAACATATATTGGGCCAAGATGAATCTGTCAAACACACAGGAAGTCACAGTAAGCATTATTTTTTTCTGGAACATTGGTGGGTTTAATCTATATCTACAAAAATCACAGTGGGATCCAAGCCCTTCTCCCATTCACCCACAAAATCATGGTTTGAGAAGGAAGCAGCTCCGCACGTGAAGGTTTCACCTTGCAATCTCAGAATCCCAGACTGGTTTGGGTTGGAAGGGACCTTAAAGACCATCTCGTTTCAAATCCTGCCATGGGCAGGGACACCTTCCACTATCCCAGACTGCTCCAAGCCCCATCTAACCTGGCCTTGGACACTGCCAGGGATCCAGGGGCAGCCACAGCTTCTCTGGGCATCCTGTGCCAGGGTTCACTACGCTCACAGGGAAGAATTTCTCCCTAATATTTGTTATTAACAACAAATTTCCTTGCAATGGTCTTTGCAAAGATACAAGATTTTGATGTGCTGATCTTTGGGCTTTGCAAATTAAGAAACACACACAGACACAAACCACACAGCAAGCAAACAAACCAAGACATCCACAAGAAAGACTTTCTTTTCAAACAAAGATCTTCTTCCCTCAAAACCTCACGCTGGCTCTGTGCTGAACTTCTCTGCTGCTGGTAAGACACAAACAACCACTAAAGCTGGGATTCTGCTTACACTAAGGCTGTAAATAAGCTGAAATAAAAATAATTCCAGTTTCTCACAGCATAAGGCAGGAAAACTAAACGGAAATTACAAGGATGTAAAAATCCCCAAGATCAAAGCAGGGTCTGTGTGACAATATGTATGTTTATGCTGTGATGCTCAGTAGCTACTTACTCCAAACCAAGTGTTTCAGTTCAGTTACATATTTTAGCTGATTCCACAAGCAGGCCAGCACTGCCCAGATCACAAATGTGTACTTTTGGCCAAAGCTTTCAAAAGTATGGCTAGTGAGAAGATTACGTTCTGCAAGGCATGAAATCCCCATAATTCCATTTATCTCAGAAGCTCATTAAGAGAGAGCCATCACCGTGGCTTTTAGGGAAAGCCAGTCCATGGAATACAACTAAGAAGTACCAAGGGTGACAACCCAGGGTGGAGGAGCAGCACTAGGAAGATCACTCAGGAAGATCTCAGGAAGATCACTCTACTCAGTGTCTCTTCCAGTAAGATGATTAACTATGTTAGTAATTAGTTGCTACTAGCTGTATTACTAATAGGAGGAAAAAAACCCCAACCCACTGTAAATTAAATTTTAAAGAGAATGAACTGTCTGAAACTGAAGTTCTCTGCTTGTCATTAGAATCTGTCCTCAATTAAGGAATCCACAAGGTGGTTTTGTGCACAAATTGGGAAAATTTACAACTGTAGCACTTTTTGCTTATTGACAAATACAGCAGGACCATCTCCTGCCCAGCCTGGTTTGTGTTCCCAGCCCCACACTAGTGATTTGGCTCAGCTCCATCAGGTGCTGCAAGTCCTTTCCCTTCTCCTAAGAGTTCAGTGCCAGCAGCAATTGATGGTGCAAATGGCAGAGCCTGGATGCACATCCAATTCTCTCTATTGCAGTATTTCTGTCCTTAAAGAGATAAAATATCGACTTCATTCTTCAAAGTACCTTCCTAACTCTGGCTTCCTTTTTGCCTTTTCCACAATTAAACACAATAAAATCCTGTTAACAGTCTGCATTAACTGTATTTCATAAAGCTTTCTGAGCAAACAGCACCATTTAAAGATGAATTTCAATACAGATGAAATATTTTCATGTACTCTCAACCCTTTTGAGAAATATCAAGATTCACAAAAGTACAAAAATAAGTTATTAAAAAAATAATAATGAAAAAGGAAGTACTCCAAAATGTCTCCTGTGGGAATAACTCTGTATAGTTGTGCTAATTCTGTTTCAAGTTCTTCTCACCTAAATTTAGACAACTAAACATTAGTTTATTAGGCTAATGATTCAGGTTTCCTCTCTTTCCAAAGGAAATTAAGGAATTCTGGCAGCCGCAATTTATCCTGCCCTGGGACTGTGGACTAGCTCTCAAAACAGAAAAGTATCAAATGTAGAATTAAAATCTTGGCTTTGTCACCAAAAATCTGATGTATTAAATTTAGTTACAACAGCAATTGGTTATAATACACTTTTTACTAAGAAATTCAAAGTCATTAGACACAAAACACTTTAAAACTATCTAATGTAGAGGTAACCCCTATAATACTTCAAGCTACTTTTAAAATTAAACAAATTTATCTATAGCAGTAGGAAACATGGTAACAAAAATTAAATACATTACCATCATTCTTCAATCAGTAGTTACAAAAAGGACAGACACATCACATAATTTTTGGATCAATACCAATTTGGTAAAGTAAGTTTCAGTCTCTTGAACTTTTTGTTTCCCTTGCAATTTCTGAGGAGCACTTCCAGAGGAAAAGAGAATGGCACTACAGGCAGAACACAGGCTAAGAGGATGGACACTGAGAGCACCCCCAATTCTGCTGACATGTCCTCAATGAAATATTCTCTGCTGCAGAAACCTTCTTTGAAGAGTTTAGATCATCCCAGAGAAAAAGTGTTACAAGCAACAGCACGGGTGAGGTCCAAGAGCTCTTAGGCCTTTACCATGCTTATGGAATGGATGATGGAAATCATCTGAACCGAGACAGTCATTGACAGAAAACCTTGACATTCGGGAGAGAAAACTTCCTGTAAGACTTTTTTAGGGAAAGGCCAACATCAGTTGGAATGTCTGGAAAGAATGATGGGACACAAGAGTCATCAATGACAGAATCACAGGATAGTTTGGATTGGAAAGGACCTTAAAGATCATCCAGTTCCAACCCCAAATGAGAGAAAAGTTGAGATAACCACTTCAAGAACATTGCGAGTGATTTCAGAATTAAATTCCACAATCCTAATCATGCAAAGGGCCTTGAAGTGGGCACAAAGAGATGACTTAACTTTCTGTATTTTACACAATGTGAAAAGTCTTAATGTAAATGCCTGAGATCCATTATGCCCATTTTTTGAAAGAGAATTCAAAGATTCTGACATCAAAACATCCTTTGAGAAGTGCACAAGCCTTGGCAGAGAAATGTTTTCATCAACTTTGTACCATTCTGGAGTAATTCAGCAACAAAACTTTCTAAATGAGATGATCTCCTTCAATTCTCAGTTGCAGTCATGCAATACTAAAAATCTTTTGCAAACACCTGCTTTATTGATGTGGACACCCAAGTGTTCACCTGTTCACACCAAATTAATTTCCGAGAGAGAGCCCAAGTGTCAAATTTCAGCACAGCCCAAACTGTCTTGTCTAGCCCAAGGGGTTATAGAGAACGGTTATAAATAAATCAACATTCCAGTCAAAACAATTAACTGTTCAAGACAATGATATTATGCACAAATTAAAGTTGAATTGCCATAAATATTTTTATAAACTACATAAAAACATACTAGCAGACACCTTTCAAGTTACTATTGATCTTATGTAGCAAATTTGAAAGTTAAATATGCTAAATGTTTTCCTTAGCATATACAACAGTTTTGATTTAGGGGAGAAATTAACCTGCTCTAAAACAATTCAGCTACAAAAACTTACCAAAAACTATTAAAAATCAAATTATACAAACTTCTGTCAGTCTTAGACTGGCAAAAACTTTATTCCTTAGTTTGTTGCTCATTCATGGATTGAGTTAAAAGATGGTGACTGCTTATCCATGGGATTTGCAACATGCCAGTTTCAGTGTGTGCTTCTGGAATAATTGCAGAAGATTCTAATACTGAAAAGAACAATTCTGAAAACACCACCAATTGCTAAGCTCCTGTCTGAAGAAGTCATTAAATTAGTCTTTATTTCCTCCACACAAAGGAAAATAATTTTTATAAGAAATGCTTGTTATGCCTTAGGCACAAGACTTGGAAGAGTCCAAAATCATGACCTCCTGTAGAATGGGAACTGGCCCACTATGGGGAAGAGAACTGGAATGTGCAGGTATTCTGTGACCTCATTAATTATTAGGAGATCTGTGTGCTGGATTTACAATTTGCTAATCTCACTCTTCACAGGCTCCATCAGCCTTGTGAGCAGACCAGGATTCACTTCTCCCCACGTTCCTCAAGAACATCTTGGCACAAAACTGGCTTTGGGATGATGCCTCACTGGCAAGTTGTGTTTCCTCTTTCCTAACTTACCTGCCCAGGGCAACATCACTTTCCTGGATCATTCCTAAATTTTACTGAAGAAGTTCTCTGCTTCAGCAGGAGCAGAGAACGTTGTCAATGCCAACAGCATGGGAAGCTTTCCATAACCTACAGGGAGGGACATGTGGAGCAATAACTGATGGTGACTTCCAGACTTGGCACCCAGGGAATAATTAGCCAACAGACAGAGAAATTATTTTTCCTGATACCAATGAAGATGATATTGACTGGATGATACTTGTTATTCCTCAGTGGATAACTGACAAGCTTGAGAAGAAAAAAGGCAATGTTCTCTTTTTCTTCAGGTGACACCCAGGTAACTCTACAGATAAATGGAGCACGTCAAGGCAATGAGCACAGAGACCACAGACATTAGGACAGACTGCACAACCTCTGAGCAACCTGCTCCAACACTTGACTGTCCTCATGGTGTAAAAGCGTTTCCTTATGTCCACTAACACTTCAGTCACTGGCAATGAAGTTTAATTCAAGATTTCTCAAGTTACCGTCCTACATGCAGCCACTTCCCTTCAAATTTCTTGCAGCTAGCCAATATTTGATTCCCCCAAAGACCTGCATGTTTATGTACTATCTGTGAGCAATTCCACAAAATTCCTGGAGCCTGTAAATAAAGTGTTTGAAAGACACAGGTCTGAGAAAATCACAGATGATGTTCATTCCCTAGCTGCAGAGTAGTCAGACATCTACACAACTCACCCAGTGATACCCTGGGAGGTCATGTTCTGATTGGTAACAATTAGATTCAGTGTAATCACAAGTTTCAAGTTCCCTGATACGAATCCAGCAATTAAACTTCTCTCTCATGCACCACTGGAAAACTTGAGCTTCTGCTCTTGTCTTTCCCAAGACTGGAGAATGGGAAAGCTTCTTCACCTTTGGGAAAAGGGAACTGGACAGCTCAGTCTTGTAGTGGGCTACGGACTCTTCCACCCATCTACAAACGTGATGTAACCTCATTCCTGGCAGAAAGCTTTCAACCAAACACTACATGTGTGCAAGAAAGAGGACTGGACTCGTAGCAAGATTATTTTCACCACTGCTTAAAACATTCACCCGTGGTTCCTTCACAGCTACAAAATATCGGCCACAAGGAACCTTCCACTGGTTTAAGAGATTAAGTAAGTCTTCAAGTAAAGTGGGACTTGACCATCTTGGAGGTGTTTTCCAACCTTAAGGTTTCTGTGATTCCAAATAGATGAGTACGGACATGTGCTTACATACCAAGAGGTGACAATGATGGCCCAAGTTGTGTCAATGAAGGACCAAGAGCTGGGATGTGCATGGCTAAAGGTACTGGCACAAGGGTTACAGGGAAGTCCTAAAAGGGCCATGGCTAATGGAAATCACACAAGGGTTACAGGCAAGTCCTGGGATGGCCATGGGTAACAGAAGTGACACGACGGTTACAGCCTGAGCACCCAAGAACTGGATGGTGCTGCCATCTTGACTCACTCTGGCCTGATATGGACAACTGAAATAAAGAGGAGCAGCAAGGACATCGTGCTTTAAACAAGGAGACGGACGATAACGACAGCTCCTGGTTAGCTGCAAGTTTATTATTTAAGTGATGCCAAGACGCTCATGGCGATGATGCCTGGACACTGTCCTGGGGGAGAGGAAGCTGAAGGGCCCCGAGGCCGGAGGGACAGCGCTGCCGGCCTGGGGCCAGGCAGCTCGTGCGGCTCGGTGCCCCCGGGACCCCCGGCGGGGCCGCGCCTCGCCCGCCGCATCCCGCCCCCGCCCGCGCCCCCCGCGCCCCCCACTCACCCTGCCGCGGGGGCCGGGCCCCTCCTCCTTGGCCTCCGCCATGTTGCGCCCCCCCTCAGCTGTCCCAGCCCGGGGCGAGGGGCCGGGGGTCACTCCCTCTCAGCCTCCCCCGCACTCCGGGGGGCGGCGGCTCCGGGGGGCTCCGCGGCGCGGCGGGCAGGGCTGAGGGGGGGCCCGGCGGCTCCGCGCGGGCGGCGGGGGGGGGGGGTCGGACCCACCAGGCCGCGGCCGCTGCTCCCGGAGCTGCCCCAACCAGCCCAGCGCGGGGCCGCTCCGCGCATGCGTCGCGCGCCTGCGCGCGCCCGCGCAGGCGCGGCGGGGGCTCGGCGGGGCCGCGGGGTCGGGGGTGCCCCCGGGGCGGGGGGGGGGACGCTCCGGGATCCCGCGGCGGGAGCGGCCCGGGAGCTCCGCGACCGTCACGGGGCTTCCAGTGGCGACAGCGGGGAGGTGACCGCGTGGTGTAGCTGGCGGAGCTGTCGCGGTGGCGGCAGGTGGTCGGTGGTTTCTTGGCTCCTCACACGCCGGCGGGCTGAGGGCCCGCGCAGCACGGCCAGGCCACAGCACCGCCCTCACGGCCCCCATGGCGCCCACCTCACCTGTTCTGCTTCTTGTGCCTCTGCTGCGTCATTCATTTTGAATTGAGTAATTTTTTACTGAATTTTAACAGTTGTTGGTACTGTTGTAAAATGTAGAATATGTAAAAATTTTCTTAAGGATGTTCTGTAGTGTTTGATCTGTGTGTGCTTTCAAGCCTCATCAACAAGAAGGGAGATTTTATCCGTGCAACAAATAGCATCTCACAAGCTCTAAGTGATGTCCAGGTGTTAGAAAAACAAGTTGTTGGTAGAGTTGCCTTGTTAAGGTTTAGGCCTGGACATGCTTCATGGTCTCAGACCTAGAGGGAGTTTAACAAAGCTTGGGGAGAAGGATGTACCACTGATGGTGGACACAGGGAATGCACAATTGATGGGCCACAAAGACATCTGGCAGAACTGCCAAGATAAGGAAGAAACTAATATACCCAACCTGGCAATTGTGCTGAATCAACTCCAACTGGGTAAAGGGTAATTCTGGCAGGGGGAGGTCACAACTGCCAACTCCTGGACCACTGACCCAAGAAACCACCAACCCAAAAGAGGAGAAACACCAAGCATGACACTAATTATCATGAGAAGCAAGAGGATCATTAACCAATAGAAGATAGAACACTAATTAAAAGGGAACTATGTAACTTCTATCCAATGAACACTGATGGCTTAGTAAGAAAATATTTGAAACTATGTGTGAGATACAGGTTGTTTAATTTTTTTATTGTGAGCAATGTCGGACATTCCCAGCACCCACAAGTTGATAAGGACAATGTGTTCCTGTCTCTTTAATAATTAAATAATTTATCTGCTAATTAAAACTTGGTCTTAAAGGAAATCTCCACTTCTCAGTTTATCAGATTTGCACAATTAAAGGCTGGTGCTAAGCAGCAGCTGCATTTCAGTGGTGACTGAAATGATCCTTTTATAAACACTGTCCTTCAGCTGGCCTGAAACGCTGGATACAGAATATTGGGATTCATTTAGGAAATCCTGTCAGGTCTCTCTTAGAAATCATGGCATTCCAAGGACAGAGAGATAATGAATGTGATAATTTAATAATGCTTTTCACTTATGCAATAATCCTCATCCTCAAATCTAAATTAAAAGAATCCTTATCCTGAAGTCTAAAATAATTCTAGTTGATTAGTCATTTTGTAAAAGTTCTCAAAGTATTTGAAGTTTTTTAAAGGCAAAAGATGTTACATGTGGACTGTGAGCCTAATGTGAAATTTTATAGTAATTTAAAAACAATTTTATCTTTAGATAGCTACAAATTAAAAGAATGAATATTTTAATCTTTTTTAAATGCAAACAAAATACAGTAGCAATAAAAAAATTAATAGGGATTTATATTTAATTTTTTTAAGAATTAGGAATTCTAGAATATTCTCAATATCGGCCGCACATTTCAGGGTTCCCCAGGTGCTGTACACAAAAGGCCACTGTGAACACACAGGTGTCCCAAAAGCATCTGGGTCACAGCACACATATGCTGTGGACCAGCTGAAAATGCACAGATTTCTGAATGGGATTTTCTAGGAAGACAGAAAATAGAGAAATAAATTTACTACATAATAAATATAATAAAGAATAAGTATTTTTTAATTTAACAAAAGCGTTGAGAAATTCAAGTATGAGGAAGACCTTAAAAGACAAGTTTGGTTTAGGAATTAAGGTATCTAGGAAAATAAACTCGCTGTTTCTTTTTGCCCTCTGGTTTCTGAGGCATTGCAAAGGCTGCCTTCACGTTTTCAGGCTAAAGTTTAGAAACTGTGTGTGTTTTTGTGTTGACTAAACCTCTGTTTTCAAGTAATCCCAGTGCCAAATGTGCAGCCACTCGGGATAACCTCAAATATCATGAGAGCTCCAGTGGCTGGCATCACAAGACTCAATGAAACTACTGTAACTTCTTGGGGCTACATTGTAAATTTCCATAGTATCATATAAAATGAACTTGTTCAAGCATTCTAATGGGAACAGACATCTTTGTGTCATTGCGTGGTTCTCCTACGTAGACTAGGGAGTGATGGAAATATCTGATCTTTCAACATCCAACAGAAAATGCTTTCAGACCACTATACAAAGTTGCACTAGTTTGAAAACAAAGTAGTGGGAGACACCAAGTCAGAATAACAATTTAATACGAAAACAAAATAAAGGCAGAAAACACTGGTTCAAACTGACAGTCAAGATACAACCTGAGTCCCTGTTAGTCAGGGTGGTGGTAGCAGTCTGGTAGAATGGTGGCTGCAGTCCTCTGAAGCCGTGATCCTGTAGAAAAGGGCCTGCTCTTCTTCAGAAGGTCCAGTGGTGGCTGTGTAGCTCCTGTCCTCTGGAAATCCAGTGGGAGAGTTCTTTCTGGTGTTCAGAATCTCAGATTATATCCACGATAGGATGCTTGGTTCCTCCCTCTGGGTGGAGCATCTCACAACGGGGTAATGAGTCATGAGGCCAAGTGTTGATTAGGCTCATTAACAGAAGATAGTCCGGAGGGAGTTATCTCTGAGTCATGCGGAAGCAAGGAAACACTGCCCCACCTGATTTCAACAGCTCATGAGGACGGTAATAGAATACACTGCAACCCAGGACAAAAGTATTCTGTGAGAAATAGATCCTGTCACTAGAGCAGGTCATAAATCAGCTGTGTGCTGTTGAAATCTCTGCCTGCTGCAGGTTTGCTGATGCTGTGATGGACAGACGAGGAGGTGACAGTGAGAGCCACCATTTAAAACCAGACCGACCCCGGTGTGGTCTGAGACATCCTAGCCCGTTCTCTGTAGGGTGTTGGAAGCAGAGCAGGACATTCTTCAGCTTGTTCAGACCTGGCTTACTCTTGACTCTTGGGTGTTGTTGGCTCAGCATTGGGGAGACCTGATTGTGGCTTTCCAGTACCTGAAGAGGACAACAGGAAAGATGGAGAGAGACCTGGAGTGACAGGACAAGGGGAAATAGCTTTCCACTGCCAGAGGCCAGGGTTAGATGGAATATTTGGAAGGAATTTTTCCCTGTGAGGGTCGGGAGGCCCTGGCACAGGGTGCCTAGGGAAGCCGTGGCTGTCCCTGGATCCCTGGCAGTGTCCAAGGCCAGGTTGGATGGGGCTTGGAGCAACCTGGGATAGTGGAAGGTGTCCCTGCCCGTGGCAGGGTCTGGAACAAGATGGTCTTTAAGGTCCCTTCCAACCCAAACTATTCCATGATTCTGTGATTCTACATGAACTGTCTGTGTACTAATGTGGCTAAAAAAGACACTGCAGAATACATAGATAATGTGGTGATGACTCCTGCAGAACAGACCAAGATAAATGCCTGGATAAGGCAGGAAAAAGATAAGATTATTCCACACTATTGTTTTTGAATTGCTTTTTAATTCACCCCTAGAGTGCCCATATTCCAATCTGCTGCGCAATCCTGCGTGAGACTATTCCTCTTTAAACCAGTGACATTTAAAAAGAAACCATGAAACCCCCTCCACATGCAGGCTGCAGTTCAGTGAACTGGATGAATGATCTTTGCACATCCCCACAGGCATGCACAGCTGAATATAGATCACCCAGAAAACCTGCCAGCCGTACGGAGTAGGGCTGGGCACTCCTGAAAACCTGCCAGCCCTGTGGGTTGGGGCTGGGCACTCCTGCCTCTGCTCCAGCACAGGGTCTCTGCAGAGAATTCCAGCTGCAGGTGGAACAGCCCTGCTGTGTGTTTTGGGCCAAACACGAATTAATAACAACAAATAATCTTGTTTTCTTTCCAGTGAGCATCCAAATAGGACAGCTTTGGGAGATGGGCAGAGGAAAACATGGCTGTTGCAGATGTTGTACCCGCAAAGAATCATGAAATTGTTAATGTTGGAAAATACCCCTAAGATCACCAAGTCCAACCATCAACCCAGTACCACCACCACATTCACCACTAAACCATGGGCACTTCTTTGTCCTTGTTGTCACAGACTGAGAAGGGATGTGTAGATGAGCAGCTAGTGGCCTTTTCTGTCCCAGAGATGGGCAAAACTGTGGACACCTCTTAATTTTAGGTGCTCGCATACTGCCAACTCTTCCGAGGCAGGGCTGTAATGCTGTAAGAAAATACAGAGAATATTTCAGTGGAAAAACAATTGCAGTGGTGTCTCCCGTTGAGCCCTGAGCAGAGGGGGCAGACCTGGGGGCAGTGAGGACGTGGGTTTGTGTCCCAGCTCAGGGGCTGCTCTGGCTTTGTCCCTCCACATGCTGGGTAGGATTTGCGTTTCCCTGGCGCTGGTGATGTCAGGGGCTGCCAGGACAAAGGGGAACAGGAGGCTTGGAAACAACAAGGATCAAGGAAAGAGAAAAGCCAAGTTTTTAAAAGCAAACGCTTAGTCATAGAGACGCAGACGCAGGAGGGCTGGCAGGGGCCTATTTCCATCCTGAAACTCCCCCTCATTCCCAGACTTGCTCTGGCTGTGTTTGCTGTTGAGATAACATCCCCTTCCCCCACCACCCACAGACAACTGAAGGAGCAGCCGTTGAAAAAGGAAAAAAAAAAAAAGGCAGTTGCCTTGCTCTGCCTGCAGGAGAAATGTCAGGAAGTGTCTGGTGGTGGGTGGGATGAAAGGAGGAAGCTGAACTCTAAAGAGAATATTCTAGCTCTGCTCGTGCAAACAAATGCCCCTCTGTATTCTGCTTGATAAGAACATCCAGGAGCAGGTCCTCCTGCATGCAGGAGCATGGAGTAACTTATGCACCTCTGAGGGATTTATTTGTACACACTGCATTACCCACAACACTCCATGAACTGGACGGGAGAAGATGGAAACAGCTCAGGAAAAGCACAAGCATCATCAATAATTAATAGTGCCTTCTTTTTAATACGAATGATCCAATATTAATTATGAAGTTAATTTCTGTTTGGATGGTTTGTGCATGTGTATGAAATTTGGACCAGGATTTGAGTTCAGTGCAATCATGCTTTTATTCTAATTACAATAATTATAAATCTATTTTGCATCCTCTTTTTAAGTCTCAATAACACAGGCTTTTGTTTCCAAACATGCCAGACAGCAGTTTTTGCACACCAAATATGGCAGCTCTTAGCTCCTCAAAGTGAATCTGGTTATAAATACAAAAGAAATTGGTTTGATTCATTGTCACTGTGCAAATGTAAAAATAAACCCCAAACACAGGTCAAGATAAGTACTTTGGATTTCTTAAGTCACAGAGTCACCAGGGAGGAAGGAACTTAATTGCACACATCATGAAATATTTAAACAGACAGTGACCAACATACAGATGTGGGATGCAGACTTTTATAGCTAATTCTGTGTTACAAACAGCTGATGCTGCTCTGCGTCAGGGGCTCTGTGTTTTTCTTACTCTGGAGCCTTAAAAATCATCAGTGCACAATTTTGAAGCTTTTTTTTTTTTGTACTGGGTGATCTGTTGGGAAAAATTCTACAGCAGAAGAACAAAACCCAGACAGAGAACTGAGTTTCTTATTTAACTGTAGACCATCAGCTTGATGCCCTCTTGGGACATGAGTGCATCTCATCCACGGTTGGCAGGTGGAGGTTGCCATAAGAGCAAGCCGAACATTTCTCTTTGTTGCACTTGTTTTTCTTATACAGTCATTATCTATTTTCCAGCTATATTTGTGACTTGCTTGTGCTACCAGGACAGATTTATTGGAAAGTTTTTCTACCAGAAATCCAGTTTATAGCTACAGAAGTTTTGTAGCAGGTTCATGGCAGATTCTTCTGTTGAAGCAGAAGAGAGGAAATGTGAGTTTTCTCTTTGCTTTTGGGTCTTTCCTTTTGTTTTTCTATCTGCTCTTGTCTCCCTGAAGAAAATCCAAACTCCTACCCCAAGTAAACCTCTTCCTTGTGACAACCCCGTTGTCCTTTGGCAGTGGGAGAGTTCATGCTGGCACCAAGCTGTGCCCTCTGAGCCCCTGGAGTAAGACGGAGTGAGATCAGTAAAACCTGCACGAGACATTTCAGACTGCTTGCAGGCTCTGCTAGACATTGTAATACTGTGATGTTTAGAGAATATTTGCCGTAATAAGATGCCAAAACTAATTTTCAAAAAGGGAACTGTTAGACTTTTGCAAAATCTGATGGTGCTCAAGGTCTGGGATGGGTGTCAGGTTGTCAGACCAGTAATCCCCTGCGAAGTCTCTTCAAGTGCCTGATGCTACAGCAGGATTAATTTTATCTTTCTCTTCTAAGAGTCACTGAAGAATGACACAAATAACCTCTGGAGTTCTTGGGCCATTTGTGTTGTTTGGAGACCTCCTCTCAAATCGTTATTGGGAATTACTGCCCACTCACAAACTCTGGTTGCTGCTTTTTAATATCATCCTGAATTAATGCTGTGACTACATCACTTTTTCCAACTGCAGAATAAAACTGTTTATTTTAATATTTCCACCATTTTTGTGTTATGAAAAAACTATTTAATTTTCTGTTCCCCTTTTTGTGTGAGTTTTTCATTTGAAAATAGCAATGGATTAAAAAATATATATACAGAGAAGATATTGCCAGGCTTTAGATTTTTGAGAAAGTCATGGCAGCCTGATGAAATACAGCATTGTGAGTCTACTCCCTTCTGCCCCACTGACATTCTGTGCGTAGCCAAACATTAACCAGAGTTCAGCTCAGAACTGCTGGGATTTTGCAGAGTTGATGTATCTGTTTCCCTGTCTCTCTGTGAGATGGAAGAACAGGATTCTCTGTAACAGTTACATCCCATTCTTGCCACATATTTATTGTCACAGATAATAATAATAAAACCAGACTGGTTTGGATTGGAAGAGACCTTAAAGCCCATCCAATTCCACTCCCTGCCATGGGCAGGGACATCTCCCACTATCCCAGGTTGCTCCAAGCCCCGTCCAACCTGGCCTTGGACACTTCCAGGGATGGGGCAGCCACAGCCTCTCTGGGCAACCTGTGCCCACCCCCACAAGCGAGCATTTCTTCCATATATCAAACTCAATTTCCCCTCTTCAGTGGGAAGCCATTCCCCCTTGTCCTGTTCCTGATGCAGAGTCCCTCTCCAGCTTTCCTAGAGGCCCCTGCAGATTCTGGAAGGTGCTGTGAAGTCTCCAAACAACCTTCTCTTCTTCAGCTGAACAGCCCCAGCTCTCCCAGGCTGTCTCCACAGGGAAGGTGCTCCAGTCCCTTTATTAAGTTCATGTCCCTCCTCTAGATTTGCTCCACCACTTTCATGTTCCCCTTATGTTGGGGGCACCAAAACTGGATGCAGTATTCCAGGGCAGTCTGACCAGAGAGGAGAAGAGGGAGAGAATCCCCTTCCTCAACCTGCTGGCCTTGCTCCTTTGGATGCAGCCCAGGGCACAGCTGGCTTTCTGGGCTGCATCTAAAGGACCATGGCCAGTAGGTGACAAAACACAACAGTTTTAAATTCTCTTAATTGAAGAAATACAAAATCAAATTCTTTATGGTAGAAAACCATAGAAAATTAGATTCTCTTCATAGATGACATGGATACTGTTAACTGTAGGGCAGTGGGATAAATTCTAGTTACGTCTATCTCATTTCTCTCCACAGCTCAAGGACATGTCTGGATTGACAGCTTTGTCGTACAACTGTGCTGAGTGTTCCTGCATAGCAGTGAGCATCCTTAACTCCAATTAACATCACTGGGAATGGAGGGCTCTTGCAGCCTCTTGGAAGACAGTCTTGGCATGCTCAACTGTCCAAGGATCACTCTGCCCATTGGCAGTGCAGCTACTGCTGAGAGAGGAGACACAGGCAGCAAGAGAAGGGAAAGACCAGTTTATCCAGATGGTATGATCTTGTCAAGTCACAGAACTTCCCAATCTCAGAGCTCTCTATTTTTAAGCCTATAGGCATATTTGTCATGGTATAGAGGGAAAACCTGTTGGAGAGCAGATTTAATCTGTGTTCAAGGAGAGGTGAAAACAGTGCTGGAGGGAGAGGAGAACCCTCATCACTGAGTGCCCAGGAACGCTGCTGTGAGCTGAAGAGCCACTGCAGCAGCTCTTGGCCACTCCTGCCATCCTGCCTCAGCTTTGGGTACCAGGTGATGCTGTTGGCATTTTGCTTCTTCTTTTATTCTAGCAAAGATGATATTTCTTCATGACACCGTGGTGAGTTTCAGAATGATGAAATGTTCTGCAGGAATCCCTATTCTTCCAGGCAGGTTTATCCCCGTGCTCCACAGACTCGGTTTAGGAGAGCCTGCAGCAGGGCAAGGACTCTGCACCTTCTGGATGCCTCCCTGCTCTGCTCTCCCTTCCCACTCCTCTCTTTGCTTCCTGATTCTTAAAATTCCTGAGCGCCTCTGGTTCTGGGACATACTGGAATTTGTGCACACAGCCCTTAAACTGTTTTCTTCTTGGTCAAAATTGTCCAGGGAGTGCCTAGGGAGTGCAGACACGGCATCTCCTCACAACATTTAATTGCTTCTTCAGTGAAAAGGGATGTTAGTGAGATTTGTGTTTGTTTGTACTTGGGACACTTACAGAACCTCATGGGGTAATTATTCCTAATTAGCAGCTTGGACACACGCTGCTCCTTCCTCCTACAATCTGCAATTAATAATACAGAGATAATTCAGATTTCTCCTTGCCAGTCTTGTGTTTATGTTTATAAGAGGAGGAAACAGTTTAGGAAAAAAATTATCTAAATCAATCACCTGCTGAGCTCCACACAGGGATTACCTGAGGATTATCCTGTGCTCGTGGCAGCTGAGACATTCAGAACTTTGGGCACCTCTGTGTCAGCCTGATTCCCTCTGTCATATTCCTCTAAGGCTGCTACAGGTCTTTTCCTTATTAGTCACGGACTGCTTCTTACCATGGCTTAATTCAATTTCTAGATCAGTTGCACAGTATGAAAAATCTTCAGAAGTAGTAACACTAGTGTTATTTTTAAATAGATTAATATTTTGAGGGCGAGAAAGGTCTGGAGTTCTTCTGCTTTTGCTTCTCTCAATGGCCCCTATTAAACTGAACTAATGTACGTATGCACTGAACACCCCGATAAATAGATCAATGTGAAGGATGGAGAAATACTTCAACTCCTACCCCAGGTGTCACAGAGAATTTTCAGTCTCAGATGTGTTTGTTTACAGTGGAACATACTGGGGATAACATCCCAAGCTTTCTTCCTCTGTGTTTGTTTTTATATGAAACCAGCAAGCTGCCCAGCATGAACACTTACAAAACAGGTGATTGTTAACAGAGGTTGTTTTTACTTCAAGTCCTGCTCAGGCACCAGTTTTTCTTTGATTTGAAGACCAGGATAAACACTCATATTGCAGTTGCAAAACGTGGACTCTTACCCTGGCCTCTACTAGATCTGGAGAAATTCAAAGCCACTTTGTGGACTTCAGATAAATTCTACGGATTTTTGTTGTACAGATTTTTTCATAGAGTCATAGAATCACAGAATATTTCAAGTTAGAAGCAACCCAGAGGGATCATCGAGTCCAATTCCTGGTCCTGCCCAGACACCCCAACAATCCCACCCTGTGCCTGGGAGCATTGTCCAAATGCTCCTGGAGCTCTGGCAGCCTTGGGGCAGTGACCATTCCCTGGGGAGCCTGTCCAGTGCCCCACCTGCCTCCGGGGGAAGAACTTTTCCTAATAATCAACCTAACATCCCCCTGTCACAACTCCAGCCCTTCCCTTGGTCCTGTCCCTGGTCACACAGAGCAGAGATCAGAGCTGCCCCTCCCTTCTTCTGTTCTGATTTTTGTCATGCAGATTTTTGCAGAATTAGGAGTAGAATTATACTCTTTATTTCCTTTGAAGAAAGATAAAAATTTGTAGCTCCCTAAAATACAGTTCACTTATACTTAAGACACAACAAAGGCAAACTCAACCCTTTTCCACTCAATATTACTTGTTTCCTGAAGAGATAGAACCAGACGTGACAGCACGGCAATGCCAGTTGTTTGTGTGTGATAAGAGCCAGTCCCAAATTTGTTCTTGCAGTGATTTAACCTCTGAGACACCTCGTGGTGGAAATACTCACTGCCGGCAGCAGGGCCACGGCCAGAATCCATTTTAAAACAACGTGGAGTTTCCATTCTGCAGTGCTTGGAAGTGGCTGAAGTCCCACAGCCATTACACCACTGATTCGGGGCCAGGATCAATCTGTGGCTCCTTTTTGTTTAAAAAATATAAAGCCATAGGGAATTTTTTGTTGTTGTTGTTGCTCTCCTGCAAGGAAAGCCTGGGAGAATTGGGATTGCTCAGCTTGCAGAAAATAAGACTTTGGGAAGACCTAATTCTTTCCAGTACCTGAAGGAGCTGGCAAGAAAGATGGAGAGAGACAATTTACAAGAGCCTGGAGTGACAGGACAAAGGGGAATGGATTCCCACTGCCAGAGGGCAGGGCTAGGTGGATATGGGGAAGGAATTTTTCCCTGTGAGGGTGGGGAGGCCCTGGCACAGGGTGCTCAGAGCAGCTGTGGCTGCCCCTGGATCCCTGGCAGTGTCCAAGGCCAGGCTGGGCAGGGCTTGGAGTCACCTGGGATAGGTGTTCCTGCCCATGGTAGGGGCTGGAACAGGATGGGCTTTAAGGTCCCTTCCAACCCAAACTATTCATGATTCAATGAAGAATGAAACTGGCCTTTGACCTCCCCAGGGTATCAGAAATATTTATGAGATTGATGATGTTGTATCACAGCACTGCCACAGCTCCAGGTCTGTGCAATTAACATGAGACTTTCCCTTGGGTTTCTCACGGGGTTTGTTTTTTGTATTTTTCAGACCTGAAACTGAATGTGAAACATCCTTGGGAGCTTGAGAGGGGGATGGACTGACACACGGGTGAAGGGAAGGTATAAAAACGTCGTGCTGGAATCACGTTGTGTCTCCCGCGCGGCACTGCTGAAACCAGGGGCACTGAAGAGATGGAATGTGCTTTTGGCCTGTTTTCTGTAATGGAACATGGAGTGTCGGGACTGCAACCACTATGGACTTGGGTACAGCTGCTTTATTTTTCACCTCAGAACGCACCGGGTACATTTTGGGAAATTTCCGTTGATTTTGTTCGCACCAAGCCTTGTCCTGCATTCCCAGGGAGTCTGGAAACCGCGGATCGCTGTTCCCAGGGGTTTTTTTGGCGCTTCCCTGCCCGATTTTTCACACAAAAGAGTGAACGTGACCCTCCATGTTGGCGCCGGGGCTCCACTACCACCCTTGAATGCATAAATCGGACATTTTTTATCTCAGATTGGGTTTCAAAGCAGAAGCGAAGGCTCCGGCCGCGCTGAAGCAGCGAACTGTAATTGAAATTACGTTTATTTGACATTTTTCCAGCCGCAGCCGCGGCTGAGGGCGCCCTGAGGCGCCGCGCAGACAGGCCAGGGCCGCGCCTCCGCCTGATTGACAGCCGACCCAGCCAATCACGACGCCCGCTTCCGCCGTGACTTCGCCTCCCGCCGCTCAGGCTGCCCAATCAGCACGCGGGGGGTTAACGGACCGTCCCGTGCAAACGTCGGCGGTCAAACGCGCCAATGGACAGAGGGCAGGCTCGTTACCAATGAGATCAAAGAGCTTGCGGACTTGCGGTACCCTATTGGTGATTTCGCTTGTCAGTAACCTCCGCCGGTGCCGGTGGTTGGCTGGTGTGCCGGAGGGGGCTTCCGGGGGCGGGGACACTATATTAAGGGCGGACAAAGGCGGCGGCGAGGCCGTCTAGCTGGCCGCCATTTTGCGCAGCGGGCGCTGAGCAGCAATAGTCGCCGCGGCCGGAGCTCTCTCCTCCTCTTTCCGCTCCACCATGTCGCGGGATCGCTTCCGTAGCCGTGGCGGCGGTGGCGGCGGTTTTCACCGGCGCGGCGGCGGCGGCGGCCGCGGCGGCCCCAACCACGATTTCCGCTCGCCGCCGCCCGGCATGGGCATGGGACAGAACCGCGGCCCGATGGCGGGCGGCCCACAAGGCCCAGGCGGTCCGCCGGGAGGAGGCCCGAAGCCCGAACCGCCGAAGCCGCCTACGTCCACCCCTGCTCCGCCTTCTTCATCCTCTTCAGCGTCCGCCACCACGGCGGGACCCACCGGCAGCCAGGCGGGAGCGCCTCCATCCTCTGCGCTTCCCGCGGGGCAGCAGCCACAGCAGCAGCCGCCGGTTTCGGCTCCCTCCTCGTCTCCCTCCGGCCCGCAGCCGCAATCCAAGCCCAGCCCCAGCCCCACACCGGCCGGCGGCCCTAAGAAAGGACAAGGACAGTCTCCCGGCGGCGGCCCCAAGGGGCCGGGTGGCCCGCAGCAGGGGCCGCACAAGGGCGGGCCGGGGCACCGCGGCGGGCCGGGCGGGGAGCCGCGGGGCCGTGGGCAGCAGCACCAGGGCCAGCAGAGCCTCGGGGCACTGCAGGGCTCGGGAGAAAGGAGCGAGAAGCTGTCGGACGAGGTGAGTCACGGCGCTCCCCCCCCCCCCGCCACCCCCCCATCCCTCCGGCACAAGATGGCGGCGGCTCCGCGCGCCCGCGCCGCCATCTTGAGGGGAGGAGCGGGGGAGAGGCGGCGGCGCCTCAGCGGGACCCGAGCGGTCCCTGGTGTCGGGGCGGTCCCGGGGCTGCGGTTTGGGTTCTGTCGCGTTGCCCGGGGCTGCGGTTTGGGTTCCCTCAAGGTGCCCCTCGCGGTGGCACGGTAGTATGATTTGGATCTCGCGGTGTCCCTGGCGGTCCCGGGGCTGCGGTTTGGATTTCTTCGCGGTGCCCGGGCGGTCCCGGGGCTGCGGTTTGGGTTTCCCGGTGCTCCTCAGGGCTCCTCGCAGCTTGATGTGCAGCACCCAGTGATGGCTCGAACTGGTGTGATTCTTTGTAGGGTTTTAAAGCGAACCTCTCTCTCCTGAGGCGACCCGGGGAGAAGACGTACACACAGCGCTGCCGGTTGTTTGTTGGGAATTTGCCTGCTGATATCACAGACGAAGACTTTAAAAGACTGTTTGCCAAATATGGGGAGCCGGGAGAGGTTTTTATTAACAAGGGGAAAGGCTTTGGATTCATTAAACTGGTAGGCATTCATGTTGCGTGTTCTTCCGTTTCGTTTTCGCGATGTGGTCATGTACAACTTAGTTTTCTAAAACTGGGTTTTGAACTTTCCCCAGGAATCTAGAGCTCTTGCAGAAATCGCAAAGGCAGAGTTGGACGATACCCCCATGAGGGGCCGGCAGCTCCGCGTTCGCTTTGCCACTCACGCCGCTGCCCTGTCGGTGCGGAACCTCTCCCCCTATGTATCCAACGAGTTGCTCGAGGAAGCTTTTTCCCAGTTTGGTCCGGTGGAAAGAGCTGTTGTGATTGTAGATGATCGAGGTAGATCAACAGGAAAAGGCATTGTTGAGTTTGCATCAAAGCCAGCTGCAAGGAAAGCGTTTGAACGGTGTACTGAGGGGGTGTTTTTGTTGACAACGTAAGTACTTCGCCAGGATTTTTTAGTTTTAAGCTGAATAAAGACTGTAGGATTCTAGTTTCTCAGAATAAAGGCTTTTAGAGGAGTAAAATGAGTATTTTCTTTTCAGCACTCCCAGGCCAGTTATTGTGGAGCCATTGGAACAACTGGATGATGAAGATGGTCTTCCAGAAAAGCTTGCTCAGAAGAATCCGATGTATCAAAAGTAGGGCACTTTATTTTTATATGAAGAGGGTATCAGTGATGTTTTAAGTAGTACTGTCCCTGGCACTGAGGAATATGGAAAATTTTTCAGTAACAGGATTTAGATTTTCGATTGTATTTTCAGTTCTTGGGGGTTTTGTTTGTTCGTAGTTGAAAGTAACATAATGATTTGCTTAGTGTATTTGCTGAGTGTTACACAAGCAGTTTTCTACATTGTATTACAAAGAAATAACATCTTGACAGATGGTTTTGGTGTATGTAGAAACTTGAAAAATCAGACTTAAACTTTCATGCTATTGTTGAGAGCTGTCATCTCCCTTAAGGCATGTCTCGGGTTGATGATCCCATTGGGAATTTGGAAATTTACATTCATGGTTTGAAATGAGAAATAAAGTAAAATTTTAACTCGTTCCATGATTAGTATAAACTTGTTGCATGTGGATTTGCCTTATGAGCTGGCTACTGGCATAAAGGAGCAAAGACTGTAGAGTAGTATTAGGGTACAGAGAAATCTTTTCTGAAACGGCAGGTTTGTGTTAGAATCTGTATATTAAATCTGTTTGTTGTAGGAATTTTATATTTTCCCAGATCACAAAAGGGAGTGCAGGAAGGGAGATCCAGTCAGTCTTGTTTGGCCTAGAAAGTGTTCAAAATTTTTGCTTTGATCAAAAATTTTAAGTAGTTTAGCGGCAGCTTGGAGAGGAGTGTGGATTAATGCAGCGTTTCAAAATGTTAAAATGTTTTATATTGGTAATGTAAGGAAAGCTTTTGAACTTGATAGTTTTGTTCCATTAATTACTGAATTTTAAGTTCCAGTTTCTTTATATGACAAAACAAATTGTTGGTGCTTGGGCATTTTGAGAACAATTTGTGTGAAAGTAAAGGCTGTTACTTGCCTTTGACACAGAGTGCTTTGGCACTGGGAAAACCCACCTCGGTTGTGCCTGCTCAGGCAAAGGCCTGTCTTGTTTAAGGATTTTTTGCACCTGGAATTGTCAGCAGTGAGGTGTCTAAAAACAGTTAAGAATGAGGTAAACAAGCAGTAGCACTCTGAAGATTTGCTTGGATGTGATAGTGCAAAAGTCTCCATATATGCCATGATAATTATTTGTATCTAGTGCTGTTGTTTCAGGGTGCTCTTGATGTTCCCTGATAATGCAGTTATTTTGCTTGTGATCTTGTATTGACCTTGAGCTTCCAGGATTGCCCACTCTGAGCATCTTCCTTTCTGCAGGGAAAGAGAGACTCCTCCCCGTTTTGCTCAGCCTGG
Organism: Corvus moneduloides; assembly: GCF_009650955.1. NCBI lineage: Eukaryota > Metazoa > Chordata > Aves > Passeriformes > Corvidae > Corvus > Corvus moneduloides. The sequence goes on from NC_045498.1 coordinate 4,406,567, forward strand.
CAGTTTTGAATTTGAATATTCCCAGAGATGGAAATCTTTAGATGAAATGGAAAAGCAGCAGAGAGAGCAGGTGGCAAAAAACATGAAAGATGCCAAGGACAAACTTGAAAGTGAGATGGAAGATGCTTATCATGAGCATCAGGCAAACCTCCTGCGTCAAGGTAACTAGTTCTGAATTCTTACTATTTTTTTGCTTTAAATGCTAGCTTAAGTATATGGCTGTTTAATGGTTTAGTGAGTAAGTTTATACTTCTGACTGTGAACTTGAGAATTTCAGAGTTAAAGAGGAACTGGTAGTTTTTTGATATTTATATCAGTGGGTATTGGTAAGAACGGTGATGACACTGGAAGGTACTTCTCTGCCACAGTGCAGCTGAGGCATATCTAATTCAGATATAATTAAAATGTGACGTTTTTTGAAAAAGCTGCTCACAGGCTTCATTCCTGCAGACCTTATGAGGCGCCAGGAGGAGCTGAGGCGTATGGAAGAACTCCATAATCAGGAAATGCAGAAACGCAAGGAAATTCAGCTGAGGTTAGTTTGGCTTTCATGGGATTTTATTCAAAGTTACATTTATGTGGTTTTTTTTTTCCCAATTACTTACATATGAAAGTTTTTATTTTTCAAGAAACACCATTGCTGCTTCAGTTTGTGTTTGCGAAATTGAACTGCTATGTAAGTTTCTCCTCAAATGTTTGAGCATCATAGAGTATGGGTTTTTTTGCTTATGTGTAATAATTTAGTGCCTTTATATTGCTGGAGCAAGGGATGGTGGTATGTGTTCAATGTGCTCCACTCCCGTGGTTTAACAGTCTGCTTTGGGGTGACCAGGCAGGAGGAGGAGCGTCGCCGGCGGGAGGAGGAGATGATGATCCGCCAGCGGGAGATGGAAGAGCAGATGAGAAGACAGAGGGAAGAGAATTATAGTAGAATGGGTTACATGGATCCAGTAAGTGACATCATGGCAGGTTTGGGATGCATTACCACGTTCAGGAATTGTGTTGATGTATTTTCAAGGTCGCTGTGTTTTGCTTCCTTTGGGTTGGCGACTGCGCTGTGTTTGTGTGGGGGCAGTGGCAGTAGTTGGCTGTACATGTGCTTTGTGTCCTGAAAAGTCTGGGTTTTGGTGGTCGATTATCCACGGTAAAAGGTGTTTTTTCTATGCAGAGAGAGCGAGACATGAGAATGGGTGGTGCTGCCACAATGAACATGGGAGGTAAAGAATCTTTTAAGTAATTACTTCGTTTGGCTAACGTAGAAATTGTCAGAATATGATTATGTATTTCTCTCTCTTAGATCCTTATGCTTCAGCAGCCCAGAAATTCCCACCTCTGGGAGGTGGTGGCGGCATAGGTTATGAAGCTAATCCAGGAGTTGGCCAAGCAGCCATGAGTGGTTCTATGATGGGAAGTGACATGGTAACGTATCCTGTGGTGGCTTTAGCTTAGCACAAGGGAATTGTTGTGGTTGGGAATGAGTTCTCCAGTGTTCGGATGGTTGTGGAAATGTCACTGTTAACTGCTGACTCTCTTAGCAGGTGTTTAACAGAGGACAGCGTGGCAGTGTGTAGCACTAGAGTAGTTGATAACCTTTATGGTAGCTTACACACTCAGAAAATTGTTTGTAAGTGAATTCAAATGTGCTCTTCAGCATATTTGCAATTAACTGACTTCATTGGACTTTGGAAATTCTGCGTCACTGTTAGGCTTGGAAGGATTTTTTACGAATTCTAGAGAATCTGACAAATTTCATCAAAATAATGCGGTAGCTTTTCAGTAATTTGATGTTCTGTATTGATGGACAAGAGATATTTTTTTTTTGTTCTCCTTCCCAGTGTGTAACACTGTTTGTTTTGGCCCTTCCAAGCCTAGGTAGGCTGGATGCACGTTGGTCTGGGTATGCTGTTCAGTCCAAAATCTGCGCTTAGGTCTGTTCAAGCAGCAGATTAACTTAAGTAATCAATGGTAAACAGCATATCCCTTAGTCTGTGCTGATGTTGCTGTAGAAGAGCAGAAATGCTGGTTTTTAGCTTCAGGCGTGTTCCAGCTATCCTGGACTGTAGCCGTTTGTGGTTCCTGTCCCCCAAAGAAATGATAGCCTGATCTGTTTTCCCGTGTTGGGCATGTCACAAAGGTAGAGCCTGTTAAAGCTACAGCGTATCTCCTGTTCCGAGGTATGTTTCCAAACTGTACTATTTTTGGCACACTACATGTGTGACTGGGCTTGGAGCCTGCTTGGTGTTCCTACACTGAAGCACCATGGATATAGATTACAGAAGTGCTTAATGGGCAGGATGGGAATCTGTTGGCTTAAGTGGCGATACCAGTGTGCTTTCACCCTCCTGAAAGGGTGTACACTTGTAGCACAAGCTGAACTAAATGATTTTTGGGTGGGTTTAGGCCTCTGGCTTAATGTGCTGAGCTACTATAGTAGCTTGTCAGATATCTTCTGTTTTATCTTTTTGGGGAACCATATCTTTGGAATGGTAACTTCAGAGGGCATCATTGATTCAGTAGACAGTGCTGTTGGCCTTAAGGTATCTCAATAATCTACTGATATCTAAGCAGTTCCTGAGCTTCCTGTGAGCAGTTAGGCAGTGTGTGGTGCATACTGTGTACATATTTCTCCTGGAAACCATGGTACAGGTGCATGTTGAACTTGTGTAGTACCTGAAATGTGATCTGGTCAAAAGGTGTGACAGTGAGGTGGGTTAACTGCCTAGAGTTTCTTAGGCTGGAGATCTCTGCCACACAATGCTGTCACAGTTCCTGGGCTGATACCTTTAAACAGAACTGGAGATGAGCTGAAGCTGCCATGAATTACGCAGAAATAACCTAAATAATATTTGTGAAACTCCTTTCTTGGGTGCTGACTTTCAGAAGTCAGGAGCTCTGAAGTGTGCATTTTCAGTTGCAGATACTTTTTGTAACAAACCACCTACCATTGTTCTGTGACTCGGTAGTGAGAACCTTGGTTGAAATGAAAATTTAAAGCTCTCTTTGACCTCATCATGTCTTTAAGTTCTGTAGGTTGAATGCTGATCACACCTAGTAATACAGTAACTGAATGAAGTACATGCAACTAGAGGTACAAGTAAATAGACCCAAAGTCTCTGCTTTATTGCAGAGTAACTTAGCTGTTACACCTTGGTGTGAAACCTTTCAATGCTGTTAAGCTGTGAATTTTCCAAGAGCTTGTGGTGAAGGTGGGGTGGGAAGGGAGATACTGCCTGGATGCACACAACCCTCTGTGCATTGCTCTAACTGGAAACACTGAGTGCTTGGAACACGTTTTGCATCTGATGCAGCACCAGCAGCTCCGGAGTACGTGGGGTTTGAACAAGTGCCAGTCTTTGCTCGAGCAGTTGCGTTGGTTAGGTAAAGCACTGGTCAGTAGCTTTTTTCACATTTTTTTTTTTTCTTCTTGCAATGCAGTAGTGCTCACAATGAGTATTGGTACTGCCAAAGGCCTCTGCAGTTTAGTCAGCAGACTGTAGTCTTAACCCCATCTTGAAAAGCACATGGTCTCTAGACAGCACATGCCAGTCCTGGTGAGTAGGCATTCTGTTACATTTGATGAATGTCAGCTCCTGCTTCAGCCAACCGGAGCTGCGTTCTCTCATTAGGCTTATTTGGAAATGACAGTGATGTAATCTGAGCTTTTACTGCACTAAAGGTGAGAAGTTTGCAAGCTATTTGCATTAACTTGGTTGAAAATTTTGCTAGAGCTCATTTGGAAAAGTTGTTAATTCACATCTGCACTAATGCTTACATTTCTAGCACTGCAGGGAGGATCTGTTCTTTGTAACAGATGTATGAGAATGCATCAAGTGGGAACATACCTCAAGGCATGTATTACAATAAACTAATTTTTAAATTACCCTTTTTTCCTTTCTATGTTCCCGGTACCTGTGGATCGGCTCAATGGTGATTGTATCGACGAACCTTGACTACGGAACCTTCTAAAAATATATACTTAACACACATGGACATCAACTACTTATAATGAACTGTTAATTCTGTTCCAATAGCGTCCTGAACGCTTTGGGCAGGGAGGTGCGGGGCCTGTGGGTGGCCAGGGTCCTAGAGGAATGGGGCCTGGAACACCAGCAGGATATGGTAGAGGGAGAGAAGAATATGAAGCCCCAAACAAAAAGCCCCGATTTTAGATGTGACCTGTAGTTTCATTCCAGTTTGTTTTTGTCTGTCTTGTTTAGACACCGACTTCTTAATTCTTGCATTTTAGTAAGAAAGCTACGTTTTTATGGATGTTAGAAACTTACTGACCTAATATTTGTAAGTGGTCTGTTTGGGCGAGTACAATTTAATTATGTAATGCAGTGTTTCAAAATCAAATTTAGCTGTTTTTTTGATGTATAACGTCCCTAACTTGATGGCAGTGTACCTTGTGCCACTGAATTCCCAAAGTGTACCAACCTTTTTTTTACTGTGCTTCAAATAAATAGAAAACTAAATGTAGTAACTCTTCTTGCCAGTCGTGGTTAAACAAAGGAGGCCAAATACCACACCTGCCACTGTAACCCGAGAGCCTTGAGCTGAGGTCGGACTAGACCAGGGTGTGGAACTGCAGTGAAGAGTGAGATCTCTTCCCATAGTGCCTCTCTAGCCAAAGATTGGGTTATATTGTAGCCGAACTTTGCAGTAGGTGCAGATTTTTTGAGCAGTAATTGTGCTGCAATAAGGAAGCAAATGGAAATCTTACAAGTGCTGTAAGATACATTATTTAAAGCTTCACTGCAAGCAGTGCAGTAATGAATTCCATATTTTAGCTATGGGTGGTGGGATGGTAGCACTTACCACCCTGGCAGTTACTGCTTGGAATCTTTCAAAGACTTTAAGCAGAAGACTAGCAATGGTTATTTTAAAATAAATTCATAGAATGCCTTGTATTGGCTGACTTCCTAACTAAAGGATTGTTAATGTGATATTTATATGCTCTTAAGCTGTCTTGAGATTACAGGATCTGGCCTTGCTCCATATTGTACACCTGCCTGAAATTGCTTGGCAAAAAGACCAGAAGTGTTACTCGAGTGATTAAGGTTAACTTGCTTATGTCCTCATGCTAACAGTGGACTAATTTGCCTAGTTCAGAATACAATCATTTGTATTATGGGGACTGCAGGAACTATTCTTAAATCGTGTAGCTGGTGGGCAAATCCTAAAATCCTGTATGTAAAATACAGCAATCAGCTTGCTTGCATGATGGTTATCGCTCTTTTATTATTGATGTTTGGAGATAATGCTTCAAAAGTAGTATCTGAATCTGGAGTTTTAAGAGTTAATACTACACAGTGCAAATAAACTCCCTTTAAGGTTCTTTTTGTAGAAGATCTGATGAATTCGTTAGTTTGCTGTTCATTTTATTAAGCCCCAGAAGAATTTCAAAGCATTCTGGACTCATTGGTAAGGTAGTTGCTTTGCTTATTATTACAATATACCAGGTAAGCTGGGAACGTGACTTCCCAGTGTCAAATACCTCGGTGTTAATGCAGGATACATCAACCTGCTTGGCACAAAGTAGGTAAACTTAGCTTGGCTGTACCTTCACATGATCCCCAACCATTGGAGTTCTGTGAATAGCTTTAATCTTCCCAATATCTTTCCATTCCTTGTGCTAATCATTGGCTAATTCTAAATTTTCTGCTAAATTTTTCCCTGTGGTTAAAACTTAAGTGTCAGATTGCAGGGTTTTAGGGTACAGATGTCTGATCCCTCTTGAAGTACTGTTACCCCTTAAATGACAGAATAGCAAGTTGGGAAATGCTGATACAGATAACACTGACTTGGAACGTGAAGCTTACTAAAGAGCGATTCAGCTTGTTCGGTGAATGCTTTTTGTTTACCCAGAAAAGTTTGGGGGTTGATAACATGCTACAGCAATGAATTGCTCTTGAGGAAATTCCAAATTGGCAGTTCATAAACTGCAGACCAAGCATTTGGAAGTTACTTGTATTGGATAGTTTACAAATGAGCAGTATCGATGCAATTTGCATTATTGAAGCGGATTTAAACAATATCTTTTCTGGAGGGTGTTCATGGGACACCCACAAAAGGTGAAGGTGTCCGAGGTGGGGAATTCTGAACGTGAACATTAAATTAATTTTTTCAGTTTATTTTTCAGATTACATGTCATTCTTTATTAAAAGAGATGCTGGTGCATATCCTAAAGTATGTTCTTTTGTAGTTCTGTAACTTGGAAGAGTGAAGGATGCTGCTGTCTTTGTACCTTACAGAGCTTGTCTTTGGGTACCCCTGTTTTGTACGTAAGCTACTGTTGCGAGGTATTAAAATAGCTGAGCTGCAAAACGATGATTAGTAAATACACTGAAAGATTTGGCGGTTTTCAAAACATCTGCAAGTTTGGTTAAATCTGGCTTTGTTGTAGCTGCATAAGCAGAATTTCTAAAACAAGTTCTGCTTTGAGTTGCATGTACTAAACAGGCATATGATGACCTAGCCATCTTGTTTTCAAGACCTTTTAAAGATGGTGTCTTAAAAGCTGGCAAACATGTCAACTTTAAAATCTGATAAAAGTTACTAAATGTGGGAGGCGAGAAAGTGACGTTCCTTTGATCTGTTCCTATGAGGTTTTGGACTTTTTTCATAAACTCAGATTTATATAATTGAATCTTTTAAAATCTTTCAGAAAAGTTCTTTGCTGGTCAGACCTGTTTTTGGATGGTCTGGATCACATAACATTTTTGTACTGGACTTGGAGGACATTGGCTGTTGCAATTTAGCTTGTTTTATCAAAATTGAGTCCATTTTGACACTTGGAGCTCTAAAAACTGCAGCAAGTAGAAACTGGTATCGTTACACATACGTCTTCACACTTTCTCAGAAATGAATACAGAATAATCTTACCTTCTGGTGTAGATACATTACACTAATCATTTATACAGCTGATGAGAAACTGAAAATGCTTTTGAGATTTTGTGGTATTTTTGTGGTAGATAAATTCTTGGCTTCTCCTTGGCAACCATTTACTGTGGCAGCAAGTTCTTGCTGGAGTTTGAGACTGCAATTTACACTTTAAACTAGTGGCCTGCTACATAACTGCACTTAGCCAGCATTTCTGCAGTTCATAACTGTGAGGAACGTAGTACCACAAATGGCAATGGACATTAGGACCCGGATGTAGTATTCCTGCTTGCTCCAAGATTCTCATTGCCGACTGCGTACAGGTAGGTAACAAGCAATATAATATAACTTGGTGACTTTCTATGTAATCTGATACTGTGGGTATTCTGACATCACACTTCTGACTGTGGAATTACAGTGCAGCACTCCATACCTGTATGCTGAGCTTGCATCAAAGCTGCGTGGTTTTCGGTTTTAAGCTTTTGTCTCATTCAGAGACAACAAGTAACTTACTGTGGTTCTTAGATGAGGATTTCCAGACCCGATTCCTCTGTACATACGACTTGGCTTGGGTGGATTTTTCTTAGTTCCGATGTAACAAAGAATGAGCACTGTGGGGAAAAGCGAATGTGATCTTAAACTCACTTGATTAGTTGACAAGGTGCTCTCAAGTGCCTAGAAAAGAACACGTTTAAACTTTCTGTAGTGATGAAGTGGCCCATCTGCAGCTCATCCCTGTGTAGAGTCTTGGCTCGGTGGGAATATGTCAGTAACCACTGCTCTTGCCTTGTGTGTGCTATGTAAGAATCACCTCAAACTACTGGTACAAGCAGCTCTGAGACTGATCCAGGATACTTTTGAGGACGTAAATGAGTGCTTGATTGAATATCCCTGTGAGTTTCATAAAGCTTATTGGACATTGCAGTAGTCTTTATTTTAACCTTTGATTGACAAGCCTGATACATTCCTCTGCTTTAATTGACAGTGATGAGATTCTGTACTTCTGCCTTGTGTAGTCATCTTGGTAGTGTAATGTACAATTTCATTTTTCATCAGTCTTGGGATGTAATTCTAAACTCTTCATTACTAGAACTCCTGACTGTAGTGTTCCAGGATTAACATGCTTATGTTGCCAGACATCCAGATGTGCTGATCTCCAGCTCTTTTGCATTAGCTCTTGAACCTGAATTTCAAGGTCCCTTGTTCCAGCAAATGATCTGGCTCTTGTCTGATACTCAGTTTATTTCACAGGTGCTGTAATGTGTTTTCCCTTGTTCTGCAAAGTTCTGCTTTGCATACTCGTTTCTGGTGTTATTGTCACTTCTGGACCCTTCTTTGTTACCTTCCAGGCAGGACTCTCGCTGGTGAACAGGGATCTGCTGGACAACCTTGCCCTCTGCTGTAGCCACCGTTCCATGTTCCATTGAACCCTTGAAGTAGCAGCTGCACCATAAGATAATGTCAACAAGTCTTTGGTTACACCACAGCGAGTGTAGCCCATGCCAGCTGGTCACAGAGTGACACCTTGTCACAAAGTCAGTTTGGCTTTTGATGATGGTTTACCTTTACCTGTGACTTAAATCCATTTTGTGATGGCTCATCCTTACCTGGGACTGGGATCCAGTAGCAAACCTGCTGGCAGCCAGTGTGCTGTCAGGTAGCAAAACTGAATTAGTGATCTTAAACCATTGCTCAAGATCTGACTCAAGTTTTTCCAGTGTGTTCTGGATACTTGACTTGCAGGAATGTCATGAAGGGGTTATTGGCTCATCTGCCTCATTCTATGTACTTGAACTAAGCAGGTTTTTGACACTCTTGGAGCAAGCAATTTGTGACTGAACCATGGGGCTCAGACCAGCTCTGGCTGCAGTAATGAAACTTGGTGTGGTAGCAAACTTAGTCATGTCTGCTCTAAGTCAGTCTGTAATAAGTGGGTACAAGAAATGACATTCAAGTGCTTGCATTGTGTTTCATCTTGGTTTTATCTGTGTGTGAAATACACTTTTTCTCAAAAGCTTACCTGAAGCTCAGAAGTGTGGTGTCAGAATACATCTGCGTACTGCTAGGCCCTCCGAGCAGAGCCTGGTGCTGGCAGGAGAGCACAGCACAGCGTGGATGGGGCTTTATTGTAACATTAAGCATACAAAGTGTTGATTTGCTTGCAGTTCTCCCCATAGCTAAACACTGAGGCCTGTGAGTAGTTCTAGGACTGGAGCAGTAATGGGGTTGCATGTGTCTGTTAATCATTGCCAGCTGCAGTGACATGATCAGGAAGGCCAGTGTTCTGTTCCATTATATTCAATGAGGCTGAGCATGTTGGGAAGGATGCATCCAAGTATGCTGCTCTGGGGAATCACTTGGCTTCTTCCACTACCAGCAAGTTTTGGAATCAGCTAATTAGCTTCAGATTTTTTCACTCTCCATACCAGCTAGTGGGGCTGTTAAATAGCTGCTGCCTGGAAAAGGAAAAAAGGGAGGATTGGCCTTCTCCCACCTGTGTCATTGCTGCTAGGTAATGATTGACATGTTAGGACTTGGCTGTGCAATCCCGCAGTGGTCTGTGAACACCCCATCTCTATAAATGTTGCTTCTGAACACCAGTACTGAAGAGCTAACTGGGGAGGGCTGGGGAGGAGTGTGGCTAGCAGGGAATCTGCAGTTTTCAAAGGATGCACAAAGATATAGTATCCCTTATGCATGGTGTTTGTTGCTATGGCAGAGAAAACGTGCATAACTCTCCTGCTCCCGAGGGCCGTGAGGAAACCCAGGTGGTGGGTTGGAGACTAAAGCCTGAAGCTGTCCCTGCCTGGTCAGATCGTACTGTGCCCATGGTGGGATCTGCCTCCCAACTGGAGCTGTGCAGAGCCTTGCACCACATCCCCAGCTCCCACCATTGCAGGCTGCCCTCAACTATAGTAAAGGGGGGTCTTGAGGAGGGAAGAACCTTGCTGAGGATAAAAGCAGTGACAGTGCCGACCTCTAGTGTCTGCCTTTGGCTTCTGAAGCACTTGTAGGACTATAGAACACAAGGGCTCCAAGAGGCCAGGGCCACTGCACTCCCCCAGGAAGGGGAAGAGAGGGGCCATTGCTACAGGAGACAAGTAGGGTCATAGAGTTAAAGTAGCTGACAAAATTAATGCCTTCACATAAGGGATAGTATACCTCTGGCTGCAATCAAACCTCACTGTGCTCAGACCGGGGTTATGGTTTGTGCTCAGGGTGCAGTTCTTCAGGCAGCTGCCTGTATATTTCTTCAGCTCTTGATGAGTATTTAGGCTAGCCTATTTCTGCCCCTTATTCTTCCACGTAATAGTTTGGAATAATTGATAAGTTCCCCCTCATAACTAATCAGTCCATGTATGTTAAAACCTTATTTTTAAGTTAGTTTTGAAATGGTCACAATTTGCTGTGTATGACTCTAATAACTTCAGTTGTTATCCTTTAGGTGAAGATGAAAGCTGAGTGACACCGGAGTGCTCATCCATGGGAAGTAAGTATTGCTTTTTGTCCTGGATGGATGAAATAAAGGTTTCTGGGCACTTGGTGTTCAGTCACTGAGTACCTTTGAATTGGGGAACACTGAGAAGTTGGGATGAGTGAATACATTAAATGTGTAGGGTAGAACATGGTCCCTACCGTCATGCTGTGGGCTTGAGCACCGTGACTCCATCTGGGCTTGATACCTTGACAGCAGTGGCTAAAAATATCTTTTTAGACGTGGGTTTGTACAAAAGATTTCACAATCACTGTGGGTATAGTAACTTGGGAATGTTTTTCCAGTTGAGGAGTCGAACATGAGCACATCCAGCACGGTGCCCAGTGGTGTGTGGAAGGGACCAAGGGAACAGGTGGACAAGTAAGTAGTTGGTGTCCTTACACTGCTGTGAGGGCTTGGTAGCCCATCACCCTGTGTTGGGTTATGTAATTCCTGCCTGAAATGTGTGATTAATTTTATATAAAGTTTCCGAATCTTGCTTTTGTAGAGCCAAAATGTAACCGTTGTCCGAGGCTTTTCAGCCCTGCAGCAGCAAATAAATTCTGTCCTTTGTGTGCTGCAGGTGGTCAAACAAGAAATGACCAGTCCTGCACTCAGGCTGCAGTTGGTGATTGTCAGCGTGGAAAAAGGAGAATAGAGCAGCTGCTTCTCAGATGTTAATTCAACTAAACCTTGTTAAAAAGCTGTTTTGCTGAAATACTTAAACATTGAATTTAAAAAATAACCTGGTGTATAAATCAGCATGTACAGAAGCACAGCAAATAGCAGTTCAGGGAAATAAACCAACTTGCAGAGCTGGAATTAATGACATTTTCCCTCTAATTTGCCACTAAACTACAAAGGGAAACTTCAAATATTTAAAATCTTGTTTGAGGAGCAACATGCTGAGTACCTTAATTCAGGAATCACAGGTAAGTAACAGTAGACCTATAAAGTGTGAAGCCAGTGGGATTCATTTGGTGAATTCCTATTGAATCCTGTGTGGTTTGTCACTGCTGCTCCTTGCTCTGGGGTAGGAAAACACACAAAGCCATTTCTGACCTTAGAAGTACATGAATTACGTTCATTTAATCTCAAATCTGATACGAGTACTTGAGAATATTTGGCAGGCACATGGCCTGTGGTTCTGAATGGTGATTCCATGTCATGTAGTTCCTGCTGTTTTCTGTCTTTCTTTTGCAGTCTTTCTAATTATGTGCTTTGCGCTTGCAGAAAAAGAAGTCTGAGTGCAATGAAGAGGAACCAGGAACATACAGCTCTTAAAAATAAAATATTTAAATATTTTTATAAATGACTTCTGTTTTATTCCGGAGGGTATTCAGTGTATAAGCAGTCTGTCAGTGTGGAGTGGTATGGCTGGGTCTGAGAAACAGGAATTTCTGGAAATTTCACTTGTTCCTTACTCCCATTTTGTGTTACATAGTTTTGTATCATAGAATTCCCAATGTTTACCTCGTTGGTTTTTAATAGCTTTCTTGGTGATGACTGCAGTAATTTAGCCTGAGATGCCAAGAGTTAAGAGTTCTCTAGAAGCCAGAGCAGTGCTGGGTTTAGCTCTTGCAGCACAAATTGCCATGGTTCATGTTGCTTCACTTGATGCTTTGGCAGCTGCACTGTGTACATACGGGGTTCATGCTGTCATTCATTAAATACAATCCTTTGTTTAAATATCGAGTTGTTTAATATGTCGAAATACACCAGTGGTGGCTCTGCTTATTGTGGCAGGGTTTCCTCCTGCAGTGGCATGAAGAGTCATGAACATTTGGGTGGGACCTGCTTTGCCAGATTAGAAACATGAAAATAAGTTTAATTTCATCTGGCAAAGTGGTATGAAATGCTTGAGAGAGGTATGAATGCCTGAGAGTGCTCGTGGCAGGGAGGGGCTGGTGCACTAGGAGCTGCTGCTGTTCTCTCTCAGGCAATCAGGTGCTGGGTGCATGCAATCTGAGGTGTTCCACTGATTTGATGACTTCATTACTTCATGGCATTGTCTGGATCCTCCAAAGGCTTCAGTGAGGTTTGTGGCTCCTCAGTAGTCACCCTGCAGGGACTGGGGTTCAGTGTCTTTGTCTCCACAGCTACTGCAGCTCGTGCAGCCTTTTTTCTTCAGATTCTGTTGCTTTCTATTAGCTTGTCCTCATTTCCACTGTTGCAGCACTGGCTGCTTCCTGTGTGAAACTGTTCCGGCATTCCATTTGCTGAACTTCACCTCCTGAACTCCCTTCTGTGAGCAAACCACAGTCTGTGTTCTGTAGGGATGGGATGGGTTTTCCCTGGCTGTTACCGTCACCTGGGGTGTCCTCTGGCTGGTGAGGCTGACACCTTCTTCTACCAAATAGTTCATTAAGTAGCTTCTGTAATCAATAAAAAGTCAGAGGCTGAGACCAGGTATGCTTGAACAATGCCCTGATGCCACAGCCTTGCATGTACATTGAGCTGCTGCAATCCCTTTTTCAGGGTTTGATCTTTATTTTTTAATTCCTTTTCAACCAAGGAGCTTTCCAAGCCATGAAGGCCTGGAGCCTGCCCTGGCCCCTTGCTCTCTGTCATTCCATGGTGTGCCAACCCGAGCTCCAGATCATGGTGAGCAGCTGAAGAATCATGTGCTGCCAGGAGTAAAAATAATGTCACTGTCCCTGGGCCACGTCCAACCAGTGCTTGTGGTAGCCCCTGCAAGGTGGTGGCTGAGCTGGGGTCGGTGCAGGTCCAGCTGACCGTGCTCTCTGTGCTTCCTCATGCCTGGAAAACACTTCGGGCTCTCATGCTTTATTGGCATTAAAAAAAAATTTCCACTTGAATTGCACAAACGTCAGCGCCTGCGGCTCCCCCGGGCCTGGCTCTCGCCAATCCCGGGCTGCCTTTCCTGGGAGGCTCGGCGTGTGCCGGTGGCTGAGCAGCGCAGGCGGTGACGCAGAGGCCCGGGGAGCGCGGCTGCCTCCGTCACCCCAAAGCGGCCTCCCTGGGGCCAGAGCATCCTCGCTGCTGCTGCCTCCTCCATCTGCTCCTGCCTGCTCCCTAGAGCTGTGGCCAGCACTGCCTGTACCCTGCTTGATCTGTGCTCCCTGCAGCCCCTCGCGCCCCAAGCCAGCCGGTGTTGCCATGGTCCACACCTGCTCAGAGAGGCCACGAAGCCCCAGCTGTGGGATTTGTTGAGGGGACGTGGGGGCTCCCCTTTTTCCTCCAGTTCTGTTTTGGTGGGAGGATGGTGCTGCTGGCGGGGATGTGTCACAGCCTGGGGGGTGACGCTGCACATCTGAGCACCCCCTGCCCCCGCAGCACCCAAGGGCTAGAGGATCCCTGTCCGTGCGGGGCCGGGCTGAATCGGGCAGGGGCAGGGCTGGGAGCGGGGCCGGGCTGGGAGCGGGACCTGGCTGAGCCGGGCACGGAGCGGGGCCGGACCGGGCTGGGAGCGGAGCCGGGTCGGGCTAGGGAGCGGGGCCGGGCCGGGCTGGGAGCGGGGCCGGGTCGGGCTAGGGAGCGGGGCCGGGCTGGGAGCGGGGCCGGGCTGGGAACGGGGCCGGGCTGGGAGCGGGGCCGGACCGGGCTGGGAGCGGGGCCGGGTCGGGCTAGGGAGCGGGGCCGGGCCGGGCTGGGAGCGGGGCCGGGTCGGGCTGGGAGCGGGGCCGGGTCGGGCTAGGGAGCGGGGCCGGGCTGGGAGCGGGGCCGGGCTGGGAACGGGGCCGGGCTGGGAGCGGGGCCGGACCGGGCTGGGAGCGGGGCCGGGTCGGGCTAGGGAGCGGGGCCGGGCCGGGCTGGGAGCGGGGCCGGGTCGGGCTAGGGAGCCGGGCCGGGCTGGGAGCGGAGCCGGGCCGGGCTGGGAACGGGGTCGGGCCGGGCTGGGAGCGGAGCCGGGCCGGGCTGGGAACGGGGTCGGGCCGGGCTGGGAGCGGGGCCGGGTCGGGCTAGGGAGCGGGGCCGGGCTGGGAGCGGAGCCGGGCCGGGCTGGGAGCGGGGTCGGACCGGGCTGGGAGCGGGGCCGGGCTGGGAACGGGGCCGGGCTGAGAGCGGGGCCGGACCGGGCTGGGAACGGGGCCGGGCTGGGAGCGGGGCCGGGTCGCTCCGCTCCGCTCCGCCCTCGGGCCCGCCCGTCCCGCCATGGCGGCGGCCTTCACCGCCCTCCGTGTCCTGCTTGGGCTCTTCTTCTTCCTCACGGGCGCGCTGAAGGTGTCGGACTGGCTCTCGGCCGACCTGCACCGGCACATGGTGAGCGAGGCCGCGGGCTGGATGGGCTCGGGGGCCGCAGGGCCGAGCCGGGGGGAATGAGCAGGTTGGGGGCAGCGGTGCAAAGGGCACTTTGGCGTGCAGGGTTGAGCTCCGGGGGAAAGGAACAGGTTGGGGGTGCGGGGTTGAGGCCCTCGGGGTGCAGAGTTGAGCTCCGGGGGAAAGGAACAGGTTGGGGGTGCAGGGTTGAGGCCCTCGGGGTGCAGGGTTGAGCTCCGGGGGAAACGTGCAGGGCTGACCCTGATGTGGTGCGGGGCTGAGCCTTGAGTGAGAATGAGCAGGTTGAGGGTACAGGAGTTCAGGGTGGAGCACTTTGGGGTAGGGGGCTGAGCCCTTACTTGTAACTCAGCCAGAGTCCCTTGGAACGCAGGGCTGATCCCCCTGAGGGGGAATGGTCAGGTTGGGATGTTGGGCTGCAGGGCCAAGCACTTTAGGGTGCAGGGCTGATCCCCTTGGGGTATGGGGTTGAGTTATTTAGGGTGCAGAGCTGATCCCCCTGACAGGGCAAGGCAGAGCAGACCCACTGGAGGGGCTGTATTCCCCCAGCCCCAGGCTCAAGGCTGCCTTGCTCCCCTCCCACCCTTCTCAGGCATCGGAGTTTGTGCGCTTCGCCAAAGTGTTTCCCCTGAAGGAGTTGGGGTTTGTGCCGGAGCCGGGCGGGTACCTGGCAGCCGTGGGCTGGGTGGAGGTGACGGCCGGGCTGCTACTGGCATTTGGGCCCCAGCTGCTGCAGGAGATCAGCAACTTCATCCTCAGCGTCGTCATGATTGGTGAGAGCCGGCAGCGCCCACTGCCCTTTGTGGTGTCTTGGGACACCCTCAGCCAGGGACCCCCATTCCCACTCTCTGCTCCCTGCCCAGGTGCCATCTACACACTGCTGGCACTGCGGGAGCCGCTGGCCATGTGTGCCCCAGCCACCCTCTGCCTCGGCCTCCTCCTGCTGCTCAACATCCGTGGGTACCCGGCCACCCCTCGGCCCAAGTTCGAGTGACCAGAGGTGGGAAGGACAGACGGCTCGGCCGGTGGGAAGCAATGCCTTTATGGTATTTTCAGGGACGGCATCGCATCCTACAGGGTAACTTGCTGCTGAGACACAGTGTGTCCTCTACTGCCTCTGCCAGTGAGTCTGGTGCTGGTTCTCCCCACACTGCGGGACCTGGGCCAGTGCTGTGGGATGGTGGCCATGGCACCACTGTGGCACTGCTGTGGCGCTGCTCCGGCAGCTGTGTTGCTAAACGCGCAGAAGTTGTCCAGCTCTTCCCAGTGTTTGGCCACACTGAGCAGGGGCTGGCTCTGCTCTCTCGGGGGCTTTCAAATTTTGGAATAAAACCTCTTGTTTTTCACGTTTTGCCTCCCTGTTTATGTCTGCCTCCCCCCCACACTAAGGCTCAGGGGCTAAGGGGATGTCCTGGGGCTGGAGGAGCCGGTCCCTGGGGACAGTGCCTGGAGACAAGGCCTGGGGACCTGTGGGAGCTGGCACGGGAGCTGGCACAGAGGCAGATGGACAGCGAGGAGAGCCTGTCTGGGGTGGGATCCCTCGGGCACCCACAGCCGCCCAGCGATGTGCCAGGCGCCTTGCTGCACATCCAGGGAGTGACAGGGGTGAGTGCCCAGGCAGGCATGTGCTTTTTGTGGATCTTGCTCCCACAGGGAGCCACCCTCTGCCACCCCAGATGGGCACAGCACACACAGGATGAACCACAGTTCATCTGAACCCGGTGCATCTCCTGGCAAGGGGGCTGGGATAGCTGTGTGGGGAGTCTGGCTGTTGGGATGAGCAAGGGGTGTAAGACACCCCTGTACCCCCGGTGGGACCTGAATTACCTTGGGGTGACGTCTTTAGTGTCCTAAAGGAACACACAAATTGCAGGGCCACACAAAGCAGCAAGTCAGATACTCACAGAGTTTGGGCCTGTAGGGCTGCTTCCCCTAAAACCAGCTTTGAAGCCAACAAAAGCACAAATAGCCAGAAGGAGGCAGATTCCTGCTTTGATGCCTTTGGGGCATCCCTCTTCTCCCCAGCTGCCGGGTGCAGAAACTTGACCCTCTGCTGCTTTCATCCAGGCGTGGGTGGGAAAAGGGGCCTGGGAAACGGTATTAGATGTGGCTGGGGGCATGCGGGGGCGTCAGCCAGGCCAGTACCAGCCACCCCTACATGTGCCCAGCCCCGTCAGCCGGCGCAGGGGATCTTAGGGTGGCTCCAGCCGGGAATCCCCCATTACATACACACACAGGTGCTCTCCCCACTCCAGCTGCTGTCCCACAGGCACTAAGACACAGGGGGGCTTGGGATGGTGGGTGGGCGTCAGGCAGCCCCTGCCTGCCCCAGCACTTAAAACCATCCCCAGCCTGGCTGGATCAGAGTGAGGAGCAGCCAGAGGGGACACAGCCGCTCCTGCCCGACCCGGCAAGGTAAGTAACAATTCATGGTGTGGGCGAGATGGAGCATTCACTGTGCTAACGATGGGGAAGGAGGAGGAAAAGGGGACCACTGAGGGATCCAGAGGCTCCTTTGGGGTCCAAATGAAGTTCCCCAGGCTCAGCAGCTTGTGCTCTCCTTGCCTCAACCCGGGGCTGGCTGCTGTGTGTGCCGAATCCAGCCCTGCTGTGCTGGAAAACACCGGCTGGTGACTCAGTGCCTTCGTTGGCGAGGTGTGGGCAGGCAGTGATGGGAGGTGAAATAACTGCAGCCCTGGATACAGCCACTGCAGCACAACGTGGTTTTCCATGGCCAGGACCAGAGGCAAACCTGCCTGTGCAGGACTGGGGGGCAGGGGGGGATGCTGGCCCCGTGCTTATACCCCCTGTCCATACCTGGGTCTCTCCATTCTGGAGCTCGCTGAGCCAGCGGGTGACTTCCCCATGCCTGGCTCCGTGGGGAGTTTGGGGTGCTGGGGGAGGGCTGGGGTGGGTGGCCCCACAGGCACACGCTGCGTGGGAGGTGTTAAGCCCCGCAGCTGCTGACTGGAGCCAGTGCGGCACCTCCGGGTGCCTCCAGCCGCAGTTCTGTCCCTTGGCTGTGCTGCAGCTGTGCCTGCCGCTCCCTGGGAACTCTAGCTGGGCTGTTGACAGTGGCCTCTGGGCTCCCTTTTGGCGTGGGGGGACATAGCTGGGGTCTCCTCATCTCCTGTGGAACCTGAGCCATTCCAGCAGATGATGGCATCCCCGCGGGGCTCTACCTCCAGTGCCCAGCAGCTACCACAGGTGCCAGCCAGAGAGGTTGTCCTGTCCAGGTGAACCTCCTTCCTCTGTCCCCGAGGGCTGTGCCACTGAGTGTTCCCCATCTTTGCAGGAGCCCGGGATGAACAGCTCGGTGCCGGGACTGCTGCCGGTGGAACACCCTGGCGAGTGTGTGCCCAGTAACCCGGTGCAGTTCATGCTGGTGCCTGTTGTCTACTGCCTGGTGCTGTGTGTGGGGCTGCCAGGCAACCTGGTGGCATTGCTGGTCTTCCTGCAGAGTGTCAAGGTGAGGAAGGCCATCCGCATCTACCTCATCAACCTCACGCTGGCCGACATCCTCTTCAACCTCACCCTGCCCCTCTGGATCCACTACTACCTGGCTGGGGGGGATTGGCTACTCTCAGAGGCTGCCTGTCGCCTGGCCGGGGCCGCCTACTACCTGGCAACCTACAGTGCCATCACCTTCATGGCGCTCATCAGCTTAAACCGGTTCTGCGCGGTGCGGGCGGCACGGCGGGCACTGCCGCTGACGGGGCCCCGAGGCGCCACGCTGGCCTGTGCCCTGGCCTGGCTGCTGGGACTGGGCTGTGCCGTGCCCACCCTGGCCACTCACCAGACCTTCCCCACCCGTGCTGGGACCACTGCCTGCTTTGAGCAGCACGGGCGGCAGCGGGGCTATGCCTACGCCATGGTGGGCTTCTTCTCTGCCACCTTCCTGGTGGTGCTGGGCACCTACGCCTCCATCGCCCGGGCACTCTCGGTGCCCGCCGCAGCCTCACCAGGCTCCCACAGGCAGCAGGCCCGTGCCATGGTGCTGGGGATGCTGCTGATCTTTGTGGTCTGTGTGGCCCCCTACCACCTGACGCTGGCCCCCTGGGTGGGCAGCCGGCCCCCCGCACCACTCTGCGGGCCCCCCGACACCCTGGATGTGCTGCACACACTGAGTGTGGCCCTGCTCAGCCTCAACAGCTGCCTGGACCCCCTCATCTACTGCTTCTCCATCCGGCGCTTCCGCGCTGACCTGGGACGGACCCTGCGCAACATCGGCCGGTGCTTCCCGCTGCCCCCGCCGGCCCCCCCCCGGGGCAGCGCCTGGCGCCCGAGCTTCCTCCTTCACCTCCTCGTAGCAGGGTGGGCACCAGGGTCCTGCCCCCGGCTGCTCCGGTGCCACAGTCCCGGTGGGATGTGGTACCTGTTGCCAGGTGAGGGATCGGGAGCAGCGTGGGGGGAGCTCTGGCTTCGTGCACCCCCCTCCTCCCGCCCTGCTCTGCTCTCTGTGCATTCCCACGCGCCCACAGTTCCTGCTCAAGCACAGATCCTGCCCCCCGCATTGCAGGCACTGGGAGGGCGTCACTGGCACTGGGACAGCGTCATTGGCACTGGGAGAGCGGCACTGGCACTGGGAGAGGGACTCGCCCAGCAGTGGGAGCTGAGCCATAGTGGGGTGTGGGAAGAGGATGGAGAGGGATGCTCGGCAGTTGCTGTCGTCTCCCGGGGGTCTCCATCCTGCATGCATGACCAAAGACGCCCACGGCATGAGTTGGGCTGCCCAGGGGGCTGTTCGAGGCCCCGTGGCCACTCCTGTCCTGCAGTGTCCCCAAGCCTCATGCCGGCACCCCTCCTGCTCTCGGCCAGGATTAAAAATGAATGAGCCAAAGGCTTCCCCGGTCTCTTCGCTGGTGGGTGCCTGTGCCCCTCACCAAGCAGTTCCTGCGCCCCGGGGACGGCTGAATATGGGGCAGCCCCGGTCCCCGCAGCCCTGGCCCCCAGCCCAGCCCCGCCCCGCTCCTGAGGCAGGACCCTGCCCCAGGGCGGCTCTTGCACCGGGGACTGCTGAGCCCGCACCCCCTGCCCCGTCCCCTGCCCTGCCCATGGGTGGGCGGCCGTGGTGAGCGCAGCCCCCACCCCGCACCTGCCGCCCCCTCCCCGTGAGCCCCGGCGCGGCAGGGGCGGCGGAGCGGGCGCGGGTCCGTGGGCGGCTGTGTGGGCGGAAGATGGTGTTTTCCCAGCCCTGGCTCATTCCTGCTGCCAGCACAGCCCCGCTCTCCGTGCTGCACCGGCGGCAGAGCGGGTGCTGTGCAGCCGCGCGGGTTCTGGGGATGCTGGGGGGCAGGGGTGCATCAGCTGCCCCCCAGCTGGGGGTCTTGCTCCCCCAGCACAGGGCTGCTCTCCAGCGCGCTCCAACCCACGTGCGTGGGAGGAAACGCGAGGCACCGGGCAGGAGGAGATGTGCTGCCTGGGGGACTGCTGGCATGGGATGGGCAGGGTGGCAGTGGGCACCAGGACGGGTGGGTGATGCTGTGCCTGTGGCTGGTGGATTTTTAAGGGCTACCTGGTTGCCAGCAGAGCGGTGAAGATGCGGGGCAAGGCCTGACCCCGGGGAATGGGGTCTCCATGTGCCACGGAAAGTGTGCACCACTGTGACCCAGGGACACCATGGCTCAGTAAAGCCGCGGTGGGTTCATGGCATGCCCGTGCTGCCCATGCTGCCTGGACACTTTGCTCTGGCCCCATGGATGGGGCTGGATGATGTCTCCATGTGCCGCAGTGCTGCTGCTCAACAGAGCTGGGGGATGTCCCAAGGTGCCTCTGCTCTGCGCCCAGCCCCAGGCCAGCTGCCTTCGACCACCCAGTTCTTCCCCTTTTGAAGTTCATATTAAATTTTAATCCTTTTATATAACTGCTGAAGGAGGGGGCAGAGCTCTGCTCCCCGTATGCAGCAGGAGCAGCCGTGTCAGCAATGCAGGACGCTGCAGGGCCTGGTGGGGTCTGGGACTGGAGATCTCTTCCTGGGGGCACCAGGACTTTCGGGGGGCTCTCTGCACACCAGGACTGGGGCAGCCCCAGCTCTGGCCCTGGCTCTGCCAGGGTGTCCTGTTCAGTGGGAAAGCCTGGCGCTTTCCTGGCTAAAGACCACAGCACTGGGACATAGACATGACTGCTTAAAAACACACACAGGACACTAGCTTGGGCCATGTATGTCCCCCCACACACCGGGCAGGGCCTCACATGTGGCGTGGTGGGGTGTTCTGGGCTCAGCTTGGCACCAGGATGGGGCATGTGCCACCACGCTGCTCCTGCCACCGTGCAGGGCGTTACCCAGGTTATTGTTCCTGCACTTCCAGCTCGTGCACGCTGTAATTATTATTATTACAATTATTATCAAATTACAAGGTGTGGTGCAAGTGGCTCAGCGGGCAGGCGGCAGCGGGCGGCCCCGGGTCTGCTGGGGAAAGGCTGAGCCGCTGGGGCCGGAGCCTGCTCTCGCTGTCCCAGCACCCTGGGGCTGTCCTGGCATCCCAGGGCTATCTTGGCACCCTGAGGCTGTTCTGGCACTCAGGGACTATCCCGACACCCCAGGGCTATCCTGGCACTCCAGGGCTGTCCTGGCACCCCAGGGCTATCTCAGCACCCCGGGACTGCACTCTGTCCTCTCCCTGCCAGGCAGCGTGCCTGTGGACAGGGGTGGGTGACGGTCCCGGAGTGCCCTCGGCTCCCCGGGGGGACCAAAAGGGGTGCCCCCGGGTGGGTACCCCTTGTCTCGATGCCAGTCCGCTCTGCAGCGTGCCTCAGGGGATGCCCACGGGTGGGTACCACCTATGCCGGTGCCAGCCCGGCTCCGCGGGGCAGAGCCCACGCCTTGCGCCCCGCCGGCAGCATCTCCCCGGCCCCACGTGCGGCTGCCCCCGCTCCCCCCCCGGGGGTCCCAGGGCGCCGGGAGGCGGCGGCAGAGCCGCACCGGAGCCATTTTGCGCCGCCGCCGCCCGCTCTGGCTCCCGGGGAAAATCCACCGCCGTGTCTTGGCGGCGCCGCGGCGGCCCCGCTCCGCTCCCGCCGCTCCGCGCCCGCCCGCGCTGCACTGCGGGGCCGCCGCCACTCGCATGCTGCCGCCCGCCGCGCTCCCACGCGCGGGGCGCCGGCCCGGGCCGAGCCGGGACCAGCCGAGCCCAACAGAGCCGGGCCGGGAGCAGCCGGGCCGGGGGCGGCCGCGCCGGGCCGTCGGGGAACCGCCCGGGAGCCGCCGGAGGATGTAGGAGGCGGGTGCGGGGTAAGAGCGGCGGGGGCGGCCCCGGGGCTACCGCGGTGCCCAGCGCAGAGTGGGGGGCCGGTCCCCGGGGATCGCGGTGCCCAGCATGGGGGTGGGGGGAAGCGGTGCTCGGTGCGGGAGGGCGGCTCTCCCCAACGGGGCGCCGGAGCCGTGCGGAACCGGCCCCGCGGGAACGGGACGTGTCACCTGCGGACCCATCCAGCCCCGCCGAGCGGGTGTCCGGGGGTGAACCAGGGGGATGGTGGAGGAGGGAGCCGGGGGGTGGCCGGGGGCGTCTCACCGTGGTGCTCAGCTCCGCCAGGATTCCCTGGCGGGTGCGGGAGAAGGGGTGCCGGCGGGCATCCCCATCTCCTGCTGCCCGAGGCTTTGGAGAGGGAGGCACAATCTGCAGCCCCTCCAGCCTCTCCCGGATGGCGACGCCAGCCATCCTGCGTTCTCCCGCTGCAGAGGGCTCGGGGCAGGCCCAGGACCCCTCCCCAGCCCAGTGGGCTCTCCCTCCCCATCCTGCCGGGGGTGCGCCGCTGGGTGTGAGCGCCATGCCCGGCCGAGTGCCGGGAGCTGGCGCGGGGCACCAGCTGAGCTGTGCCCATCACCGTTCATCCAGGCGCCACGGTCCAACCCTGGCAGGCGAGCAGACCTTCGGGGCCCCGAGTCTGGGTGTCCCTCCTGCCGCCGCCTTCCTTCCCCCAGACTGTTGGGTTTTGTTGGAGGAGCCGGTCTGGTCCCTCCATCCTGTGCCAAACCTGCAGAGCAAGTTGGCAGCTGGGACCGCTGCTCTCTCTCCATCCTGTGACATCCAGCCCCGCATGTCACCTCCCTCGCGGGGTCCAGGGCTGCGCTGCCCACGGCCGATCCTTGCCTGATCCCCTGGCCAGGAAAGGGGGACAGAGCCCGGGTGGTGGGTGTTGGCTGTCCCCGTGGGAATCCAGGCTGGGACCAGCCAGCCTTCCTTGGTGTAAATTGGAGCAGGATCCGGTCAGCAGCGCAGATTCTCCTTTAGGAAATGGATGTAATTTTTGGTCTTTCTCAGTTTCTCACCCCCGTGCTCCCACTGTCCCTCTGAATGCATCCATGGCTCCCGGCCCTTGAGGACTCTGTCTGTGCAGGGATGGAGCAGGGGGAAGGCCACTGGGAGATGGGCATGGCTGGAAGGAGCATGTCAGCCCTTTCAAGCATTATTACAGGGCCGGCAGGGCTGGGAATGCAGAAATAGCCATCAAAGTGACCGTGGAGCATCCGAGCCTGGAGGGGCCCCTTTTGGCTGTGGGGGTGGCAGGAGCACTGACGTGGGAAGGTGTTGGTGTGAGCCAAGTTTGGGGCTGCCCTGGGTGTTGTTACCCCACTGAGCCTGGGCACCAGGACCAGCTCCAGGCATCCCTGCTCCAGAGAACAGGGTGACAAAACCGTGGTGTCCCCCCTCCAAGCCTGGGTGGGATGGTGCTGAACTTGGTGCCCAAATCTCCCTCCCAAGTGCCAAGGCTTGTGCCGTGTGGGCTTGGAGGAGCAGCCCCCAGCCCTCTCAGCCCTCCTGCTGGACCTGGCTCCCAGCAGCTTGGGCAAGGCATGGGAGGAGTGGAGGGTGTTGGGAAGCCCAGTCTGGGGCTCTTTGGGGGCCCTTCCTTCAGCCTCCCCACCAGTAGCTCAGAGGCAGAGCCAGGCCGGGACCTGTGGGATGCAGAGCCTGTGTAGGTGGCTGGCGGCTGTGCTGCTGTGTGTCTCCCCAGCTCTGCCCACCCTCAAGGGCAGGATCAGGCCCTGTGCTGGGGTCTCATGGGTCAGGTGGTGCTGCTGCGGTGGGGGCTGGGGCTCCAGATCCAGGTTTTGCAGACGCTCTCATCTCTCCGACAAGCTGAGCCGAAACCCTGGATCCCACCCAGCCAGAAATTTGGATCTGGAGCCAAAGGTGACTCTTGGCCCTTATTGCCAACATGGGCGAAGCTAAAATCTGGATCTGAGCAGAAACAGGAGGAGCCTGGATCCAGCGCAGGGGCTGAATGTGTGGCTTGTGCTCCTTCTGGACATCAAATTGGATTTCCTGAAATAGCCTGTTGAAGACCAGAGCCCAGCAGGGACCGAATGACAGGTCACCAGGGGTGTGGAAGCCCCATCACGATCCTGGCTGCCTGCTTCAAGACGTTGGCAGCCAGCAATAATAGTAATATACGGTGCCATTGCTGGGAGAGCGCAGCGCTGGAGAGCTAAGAATAGCAGGCGAGACGTGCCAGCAGCGGGGGACTCACAGGGCGGGCAGGGGGCCGGGGGCTGCGGCTGGACGTGTCCCGGGGGACACCCTGGTGATGGGGTGGATGGAGGTGGCAGCTCCTCGCATCAGGGAGGACATCCCTGTGGTGCAGGTGGCACAGGGCATGGCAGGTGCTGGGGAGGGTGAGGGGAGGGGGATGTGGAGAGCAGTGCCTGGTGCAGCAGACTCTGTGTAGTGCCCCTTCAGCCTGGCCTCTGGGCTTTGCCATCCCCAAGAACCAGGTGTAAAGCCTGCTCTGACAAAGTGGCCTCCAGATCGTGGCCATCTCAATGGCCCTGTGATGCCTGGTCCTTCTACGAGCAGCAGCACGGGGGGGGGGGCACCCGGACAGCCATGGACAGGGCAGACAGCTCAGCACTCCACACTCACCTCCTCCAAACCAGGCAGGATTGAGCCCCTTCTGCTCGCTCTGCCCTAACCAGCAGCTCGTTCCCAGGGCTGTACAGTGTCACTGGCAAGGGGACAGAGAGGACCTGGCCACCACGGGCCCACAAGCTGAGCTGCAGGGAGGCTGGGCTGCTCTCTGTCAGCTGCTGCGGCACGTGGCAGCAGAGCAAGTGCCCGTCGGATTAAGGAGAATTAATTTGTACTTTCCCCCTTTCTGTGGGGCCAGGGGTGCTGCAGCACCCAGTGTCCCCCTCCCACAAGCAGCTGTGCTCCTGCAGTGCCCATGTCAGAGCCTCTGCAACCTGCCCTCAATCCTAATTAGATTTTCCACGTCGCCCCCCAGCTCACTCCTCCCCAAATGCTGGAGCGGGAAGAAGCCATGACATGGTTTCTAATCAGCTTCTGAATTCAGATTCCTCTTGGCTGCTGTTGGAAGCTCCCCACAGCCTTCGTTTGGTGCTGCACAAGCAGGGTCTGCTCTGTGGCTCCCCTTGAAGTCAGTACCCCTGGGAGCGAGTGGCTCGGCACCTCGTGTGGAGGCAGCCAGGAGACCCTGTGGAAACACAGCGATGCTCGGTGCCAGTGACTTGAAGAGCACCCCCAGCACCCACCAACCCACCGTGCCAGAGCAGGCAGCCTGCCTGCTGCCACCCGGCTCCGGCGGGCACTGTGGCTCTGGCTACTCCTGCCAAGCACTGGGCACCACTCCTGCTGGGGTTCATTCTGCGTCGCTCCCGGGCGTCCGTGCAGCTGGTGCGGGAGCTGGGCACGGTGCCTCGCAGCCGGTCCCGGTGCGGCTCCACTGCGGCCGGTGCATTGCTGGGTTTGGCTCTATCTCCGGCACCTAGACCTTGTCGGCAGCGAGTTGTGGCTCTGGGCAAAGCCAGGGGATGCAAACAGTTCCCAGCGCTGCCAACCCCCAATTAATAGCCTGTGAATCATGATGCCGTTGGAAGAGCAGATGTTTGCGGCGTGGTTGCCAGCGCTCAGTGTTTCACCAGGACTCTGGTTGGCCTTAAATTGGCAGCTCCGGGCAGCGGGTGGTGATGGGGCCTTGCTGCCTGCCTGGCCCTCTCCTGCAGGAGGATGTTGGGGATGGGAATTAGCTGAAGTTTTTGGTGGGCAGAGGGAAGGGGGAGAACAGCCTGTCTGTGGGCATGTGGGGGTGCTGCACTGGAGTGAGAGGACTACAAAAGCTGAAGGCATCAAGTCCCAGTGTGACAGAACCTGCTGATGTTCCGTTCCTGGGGAACCTCTCATCTTCCCAAAGGGAGGCAGGCGCTGTGGTGGCACAGGGGATGCTGGGGCACTTGTTTGGGAATGGTGAAGTGGCTGCTCCTGGGGAAACACTGTATGTCTTGGAGGTGGCTGTCCCTGCTGTGGTTGGTGTCCCCAGATGTGGTGTTGGGGTGAGACCCCATGATGGTTGATGCACCCCAGGTCAGTGCCACTGGTGCAGCTGAGCTGAGGGATGACCTCATGTTTCATGTTTTGCGTCACGACACCCGTCTGCCTCAGGCTCCCCTGGGCCCTCTCTGGGTGGGGGGACATTGCGGACAGCCCCACAGTAGGGGAACCACAGT
The DNA here is from genome assembly GCF_009650955.1 of Corvus moneduloides. Lineage (NCBI taxonomy): Eukaryota > Metazoa > Chordata > Aves > Passeriformes > Corvidae > Corvus > Corvus moneduloides. The sequence continues at coordinate 4,432,627 of NC_045498.1, forward strand.
GGGTGCCAGCCAGCAGGTGTGAGTGTGGGGAGCTGGTGGGGGCGAGGGCTGCGCTCAGGTGCCTGTGGGGTGCAGAGGAGTGAGTGGGTGGCAGGCGTGTGGGACGCTGCGAGTGGGAGCAGCCAGGTGCACGTGGCCCCGTAGTCGTCCAGGCGCACGGGGATGCAGTGGTGCTGAGATGCCGAGTGTCCATCTGGGTGTGCAGGGCCGGGTGTCCGTCCATCCATCAGCGTGTGGGGCCGCGTGTCCATCTGGGTGTGCAGGGCCGGGTGTCCGTCCATCCATCAGCGTGTGGGGCTGCGTGTCCATCTGGGTGTGCGGGGCCGGGTGTCCGTCCATCCATCAGCGTGCGGGGCTGCGTGTCCGTCTGGGCGTGCGGGGCGGTGCGTGGGCGTGCGGCGCTGCCGGCGTGGGCAGCCCCTTCCCGAGGGCTGTGTTGGTGCGCGGGGGTGGCCGAGCGCGCCGGGGAGCGCGCGTGGGTGTGTCCCAAGCGCACGGGGGCGACGGCTCCGCCACCGCCTCTCGCCGGCTGGAAGGTGCCGGTGCCGGTGTCAGCACCCGGAGCGTGGCCGCCGCCGCTGCGCTGCCGTGGGTGGCCGTGACCCCGGGGACGCCTCCGGCCTCGCTGCGCGGCCTGGCCGCGGCATGGGCAGCCCGCAGGGAATTTGCAGGATCAGAGGGAATCCAGCCGCTGTGCCGCGGCCATCCTCCGGCTCCTGCCGAGCCCAGGCCGGCAACTTCATGGCTTAGCAGCGGCGGCGGGTGAGTGGGGTGGTGGGTGGGAGGGGAGAGGGCCTGGCTCTTTGCAGGGGGCTCCATGCCTTACAGAGCCCCAGTCCTGGGAGAGCCCTGCTTTGTGCCCAGCTGTGCCAGTTCAGCGAGCCCCCCCGGCCCGGGCAGAGCGGGAGCCCCCAGGCAGCCCACAGCCCTAACCCTTTCATGGCCGAGCCCTACTCCCTGGTAGCCACGTTCTCGCCTCAGTATGCAGCCTGTGGCTCCCGGCCAGCCCTCGCTCAGACGAGCCTCGGCACAGCCGGGAAGCTCGGCCGACCAGGATGGGGGGATCCCAGCCCCCAGGTCTCTGCTCCCGTTCCCTGCGGAGCGGGGCTGGGGGCTGTGTGTGCTGGGCCGGGAGCTGTGCACATTGAGGGGGGTGCACTGGGGCTGGGGGCTGTGTGCAATGGGGAGTGTCTGCTTGGGCTGGGGGCTGTGTGTGTTGCAGGGGGGTGTGTGCTGGGCCTGGGGGGGGGTGGGAGCAATGTGCGTTGGGGGAGAGGGTGTGCTGAGTGGAGGCTGTTAATTGCGGGTGTAGGGAGCAGGGCAGGGCTGCACCTCTGTGTACACGAGGGACAGGGTCCCCTCTGTGTGTGTGTGTGTGTTGGTCCGTGGATGGAGCCGGGGAGCCCCAGCTCTGCCTGCCAGACGGCCCCGCTGCCAGGGAGCGGCACAGCCGGTGCTGACATCTGTGCTTCGAGCCCTGGCTGTCTTCAGTTAGCTCCTTGGCACAGTCACAGTGGCAGTTGGGTCCCTCCGTACCTCTCCGTGGTTTCCCCCAGCACCTTGCCTCTCCGTGACACAAACCTGCATCTCTGGAGTGTTTTCTTGGAGGGGAAACTGAGGCAGGAGTGAGGGAAGCAGCAGAGCCCTCTCCTGATCCCTGTCATCCTGAGGCTTGATCCCACGCCTCACCCTGCCTTGTTTTTTCCTGCCAAGTGATGCCAAGAGCAGGGGGAAAGCGAGGGCGTCCTGGGACACAGCTCCAGGGCCCTGGAGCCGCCCGGCTGCTCCTGCTGCTGTCTGGCACATCCCTGGCCTGGGGCTGCGAGAGGGGCTGGCGGCGGGGCCGCAGCACGGCCGCCTGTGGCACATGTTGTTGGGCGGTGTGGTGACACTGGTGGCAGTGGTGGCCACGGCGGCAGTGGTGGCCGTGGTCACAGCGGCGTCTGTAGAGGCTGTGGCGGTGGTGGTCGTGGTGGGAGTTTATCGTGGTGGGAGTTTGTAGTGGTGGCCATGGTGGCGGTGGTGCCATGGCAATGGCAGTGGTGGCTATAGTGGCAGTGGTGGCCATAGTGAGAGTGGTGGCCTTGGTGGTGGCGATGGTGGCTGTGCTGGCGGTGGTGGCGCTGGCCATGGTGGGGCTGGCCATGGTGGCGCTGGCCATGATGGCGCTGGCCATGATGGCGGTGGCCATGGTGGCGCTGGCCATGGTGGCGCTGGCCATGGTGGGACTGGCCATGGTGGCGCTGGCCATGGTGGGACTGGCCAGGGTGGCGCTGGCCATGGTGGGACTGGCCATGGTGGGACTGGCCATGGTGGCGCTGGCCATGGTGGCGCTGGCCAGGGTGGCGCTGGCCATGGTGGCGCTGGCCATGATGGCGCTGGCCATGATGGCGCTGGCCATGGTGGCGCTGGCCATGGTGGCGCTGGCCATGGTGGGGCTGGCCAGGGTGGCGCTGGCCATGGTGGCGCTGGCCAGGGTGGCGCTGGCCATGGTGGCGCCGGCGGGCGCTGTCCGCGGTGCTGCTCCCCCAAGGTCCGAACTGCAGAGGCGGCGCCGCGGCGGGTCCCGACCCTCGCTCCCCCGGGGGTGCCCACAGGCGCGCTGGGGCTCAGGGTCCCCCCCCTTCCCTGGGGACGTCCCGCCCTGCCCCTGGCCTTTGATGTGCGGTAGCTCCAGACAGGGCTGGTGGGACGGGAAACCATCGACAGCTGTGCCCGTCACCCCACGCCCTGCCACCCTCAGGTGTGCCCGTCCCCCACACCCTGCCCGCTGGGCTGGGCACAGCCTTTCCTCCACCGGGCGCTGCTGATCGTCCTGCCGGGCAGGTCGGACAGGGACGGGTTGTTGTGAGTCGGGCTGGAGAGCGGGGCAGGGCAGAGCAGGGCACGTGGGGACATGGGCCACCAAGGCTCCATCACTCCCTGACGGGTTTGGGACAGCCAGGGAGGGGCTGCCGGCCCTGCTTGGTGCTCCCCGGTAGGTGCAGGTTGGCTGATGGGAAGTGCCTGGAGCAGCTGGTTGGTGACACTGTGCCCACCTCGGCCCCCCAGAACCGTGTCCCCAACCGCAGTGCCGGTGTCACTGCTCCCAGAACAAAATGTCAACCCATGCAAATGAGACTGCGGGAGCGGCTGATTGAAGGGCCCTGCCCCGCCCCGGAGTTGCAATCAAATATGCAAATGGCTCCCGAGGAGGCTAGTGAAGGCTATTAATAGCGGGGACAAGGCTGGGAGAAAGCGTGGTGTTCCTGAGGGAATGAGCCTGGGGATGAGCTGGTTCTGCTTGTCCCTCTGCCCAGCCTGTCCCTCTCTGCAATGCCCTGGGCAGGTGACAGGTAGTCCCTGTGGGGAGCCCATGGGCACCAGGTATTGCTTTGGGCACCGTCAGCCTTTGCAGGGCAGGTGCTGCCCGTGTGCCCACTACCCAGTGCCCAGAGTGTGTCTTGGTGCTGGACAGCTGGAAAAACCTGCGGGAAAATCGTAGAAAACCCTGGAGATTTCATCCCTGGGAAGTCAAACCAGGAGGGATGAGGTGCCCGGTGGGACCTGGGCACTGCTGGGGGGGGTTACTGTGGCTCGGCCTGGGCAGGGAGCTCAGCCTGAGGCAGCTGTCACCATGCCACGGTAGGGAGGGAGGAATGGGCCCCCTCCCACCCCCCACCCTTCACCCTGAGCTTCCATGACCCCTTACCCCTCCTGGTTTCCCTCTGTTGCCATTGAGGCAGAGGACATCCCTCTCCTGCCAGCTCTGGTGTGAGCACAAGGCACTGGGCTGTCCCCAGTGTCCACAGCCAGTGCAGGGGTCTCGGTGTGCTTGGCCCCTGCTGCAGTCCCTCCACCCTGTCTCTTGGGTTTGGGGCTCCAGGAACCATCTGACCTTTTTTTAGAAAATTGCGGAAGTCAGGCTGGAGTCAACAGTAACTAATTATTTAAAATCTGAAACTGGAATAATTAGCCCAATTAACAGTCTCAGGTGACGTCTGATTCTATCTGATAACAGCCCAAGGAAGAGGGAAATTAATTAACCCATCAGCCTGACATTTGTAGGTCACCACTGGCTCCTCATGACGTGGGGGTGGGAGCAGGGCTGGTTTGGGGGGTCCCATCTCTCTTGGTGCAAGGAGTCTGCACCCTTTGGGGTCTCAGTGCAGGGAGGGGGCTGTGGGTGAGCCCAGGTGCCACCTGGGGGAGATGGACTGAGGGTTGCTGGGTGTGGGGACGGGGTGCTGCTGTCTGAGGCCAGGGTGCTGGGCAGGGGGACGGGCTGGGTGTCCCCCAGAAACGCCACAGCCGGTCCGTGCGTGAGGCGGCAGCTGTGGGCCTTTAAGGTTGCTGTGGAAACGGTGCTGCTCGTTACCGGGAGGAGCCTCCTGCTCTCCAGGCAGGGCCCCCCCCATCCCTGAAGGAGGGGACCCCCACCCCGGGCACCTGGGACTCCACAGACCCTCGTGTCTGCGGAGGGACGTGGCGAGGGCACGGCTGTACTCACGCAGGTGGGTGGCCTTGGGTGTGTAGCCCCCTCCAGCACGGACCCCCCACCCCAGCTTGCCCTTGGCATGGCCGGTGGTGGCAGGTAGGGCTGTGCATGCCTGGACACACCTGGACACACCTGGACACACCTGGACCCACATGGACACACCTGGACCCACATGGACACGCATGGCCACGAGTGCATCCTGACCTGCCCGTGCAGCCCAGCCGCGCCCCCAAGGCCCCTGGGGACCCTGTCCTCACACCTCGGCTGGCACAGGGACCTGGCTTGGCACCCGGGCTGTGCTGCCTCCCCCCGGCATGGTGTGGGGCCCGTGGGGAACAGAGTGTGCCAAGGCAGAGCCCCCGGCTGCAGCCCAGTGCCGCGCACAGCTCTTGGAGTTTTAATGAGGTAAATTGTATAAAAAGCTCAGTTTGCCCTAAATGCCCATCCCTGCGTGAAACTGCTGCGGCGCAGCCCGGGCACACACCGGGAGCTGGGCAGGGGGCTACGGGGCTGGGCACATGCTCCCGGGCTGGGCACGTGGCAACAGCAGCAGGAGGAGGAGGAGGAAGGCGGTTTAGCACATTTGCAATCATTTCCCTCCTCCCCCCCAAGTTTACAGCTTACCTCAGCGGCTTATCAGCCTCCAATCTCATTAAATCAGGCAAATTGTAGCATCTGATATTTTATGGAGATTAAGGTGTGCGCCCAGACTCTATAATTATCAGCAAAGATGTATTTACAATACCTTGTTGCTAGTAAACAAAAAATAACTTCAGATCAAAGCTCTCTTAGAGGGGAATAAATCTGCCCATCGAGCCCCGCTGCGGCACACGGCAGGGAGACACCGGAGCCGCCCGGGGTGGGTGGGCATCACGGGGGGACATGCAGGGGGTGTTTCGGGGATGTCCTCGGTCCCACGTGGCCGCTGCAAGTCCCATGTGCTGGATCCATCCCCAGGGTCTCCCTTGCGGGCATCTCCCATGAGAGCCTGGTTGCACCCACCCCTCCGGCCACGGCTCCACCGGGGATTTCCACCCCAGGGACCTCCCTGCTGAGGCAAGTCCAGGATTTATCGGCACATGTGCGTTGCCCCTGGATTCCTCACGGCGGTGGGAGCGCTGCGGATTACCGATGTGGTGACGCTGGTTTATTGCTGCCTGAAGTGGATTTATCCGTGCGGCAGGGCCCGGGCTCGCTGCCGGTGTAAATCACCGCGGCATGGCTGGCAGGAGCCTCAGCGCTGTGGCTGCATCCCGACAGGCCCTTGGCGTTCCAGCCTCCCCGGGGGTTTTGTGGCCAGGCTCCCCATGGGACCATGCGCTCCACACCACGGATCAGCTGCCCCTTCTCCATCTCACTCTTGTGCCCACTGAAACGAGAATAAAATGGTGATAATGCTGCAGACGTCCTCTGGAAAGGGCTCTGAGGCAGATGAAAAGCCCTACTTAAGAGTGAGGCCATTATTATTAATAACTCGGAGTGAGGCTGTAAATTCAGCCGACACAGCTATTATGGGAAATGAACCTGCTCCCGTGCCAGATCGCAGGCTGCCGGGTGTGGGATGGGGATGAGCATGGGAGAGCGGGGCCGGATGGCCCCATGGCTGCTGGCTGGGTCATGCCCACAGCCCTGGGGCAGATGGCCATAGGGGACAAAACCTCGTGGCTGTCACTGGCTCCATCTGGGCTCTCTGGGATGACTTCTTGGCTTTTCTGGGAAGGCTGGAGGTGTGAGGGAGGGATCCTGGAGCATAGGTCTGCTCCCAGCGGGAAAGGTGACCGAGCTTTGCAAGAAGGCTGAGACCTGGCCCAAGCTCAGGTCAGGGGTGATGTGAGGAGCATGGCCAGAGCTGGGTGCTGGGAGAGGTGCAGCTGGCATGAGGCTGGGCTGGGCAGGAACCGCCGTGGCCGTCCTGGGCAGACTGTGCCCATCTGGGGAGTGCCCAGGGCAGTATCACACCTTGGCAAAGGTTGCATTAAAATAAAAATAACCTGGTACCATTCAGTGCCCGCTGCCTGCAGCCAGTCAGCAAAAGGCAAAGAGCTGCCATGGCTCCCATTGCATCGGGATGATTTCACCTCTGGCATTGCCACCCCTGAGCAGGGCAGCCCTGGGGCTGGTGGGTGTCCAGGGAGCCAGAGCTGGGCGTGGGGCCGGGCAGGGGGTGCCGTGAGGGTGTGGAGTGCCATGAGGGTGCCACACGGGTGTCACAGGGGTGTGCAGCAGTGGCCATGGGCTCGTGGTGCTGCCTGCACCCGGCTCAGGAGCTTCTGCGGGGGAACGAGCTTTGATATAAATATCTTTTTGCTCAGCACACGACCTACTTTCCAGACAATGCCATTAGCCTCCCGACTCCCTCATTCATCTTCTGCCGTCCTCCCCCAGCCTGCCCCGCACTGGCACCCGCGCCAGCATGGCACACGGGCCGTGGAGTGGTGAGCCAGGATGGGCACCTGGCTCGGTGGCACCATGGGGACCCCGTGCTGGGCTTGGGGCCAGCCAGCAGCCCCATTCCCGCAGCTGGCAGGGGGCTGTTCCTGCCTGTGCTCTGTACCTGCTCTGGCTTTGTAGAGGGTGGCTGGGTCCCCTTGGGGGTTTCTCCACCCCATCCCACAGGACACGCGGATCTGCCTCCTTCCCTGCTGCCTCCAGCCCCGTTCCCTGCAAAGTCCTGGCTGGCAAATGGCCTCATGTGGGAGATAAGTCCGTGTGCCTTCTTTTCACATTGCTACAGCCTCATCCAGGGACATCCTCGCCCAGGCACAGCTTTGTTGTTGGGTACATCCTGGTCAGGGCAGAGGGGAGCACAGTGAAGCAGCCACGCTTTGGCTCAGGGCTGGCCCAGGGGCAGCGTGTGGGGTCAGGACCCCTCCTGGGCACCCCCAGAGCATCCCTGGTGCCGGGCCCACACACGTGGTTCATCCGAGGACGATCCTGAAGGAGCTCCCATGTGCTGTCAGAGGCTGTACCAGGCAGCTGGCAGCCAGTGAGCGGCTGGTGGGATTAGGGGCAGATTGGGCAGAGGGTGTCCGGTCCCACTGGCATGACACTGCCCAGCCCCTCTGGCTTGTGGGGACAGCTCTGACACCAGTTTTCCCCCAAGAGCTGGAAACCCCTCTCCAGGCCCACCACCTGCACACCTCCGTGCACCCCCGTGATGAACCCCCACTCCTCCCCTGCAGCTAAAATTAAATATTCAATTTGTATTGCTGGTAAATCCTGCAAATCTCTTTTATCTCTAAGCTGTTGTAGCAGGAATATCAGTGGTGTAATCTCCATGGGGCTCATCTGCTGCCCTTCACAGCTCCTCAGCTTGGACCACGCTCCTTTTTCCCCGCATTTCACTCTGGGATGCTTCTGGTGGTGGAGCAGGTCTCCAGTGCCAGCAGCAGAGCACCCCACGGCACCCATCCTGCGGGTGCTGCTGGTTTCGGGGACAAGGGTGTGGGTGGTCCCCAAACTGTGATGGAGGTGCCCTTGCCCAGGTGATCCAGGTGGTCCCACCAGAGTGTCCCCCATGCCTGCCGTGTCCTCACTCACCAGCCGTGCACCCCCGCCCCTCTGTCCCCGCGCTAAGAGCATTGTGCAGAATTATGTATTTAAATATTTAGGTTTTCATCAGCTTTGCAAATTAAGCCCATCCATTAAAGCGGCAGTTTGAGTCCTCTGCTGGCGAGCTGGGCTGTGCCACGCCTCGGGCTCGCTGTGCTCATCCCAGCCCTGGCCCCAGGGGATGCAGCCTGGGAATGGGACGTGATGGCCCGGAGCATCCCTGCTGGCACAGGGACCGAGGGCTCCGCTTCCTCGCCGTTCCTGGAAACTCCGGCCCCTGCGGCCCCGCTGCGGGAAGAGCCGTGGGAGGGGACGGTGCTGTGAAGGGAACCGGTTGGGATGGGTGTTATTTGGGGTTGGAGCGGGGAGTGCCGCGTGCCGGGGAAAGCAGGATGAGGAGCAGCCAGCGCTGGTGGCAGGTGAGAGCCCTGGCTCAGCCAAGCACCTGGCAGGAGCAAAGCAGGGATGGAAGTGCCAGCCTGCCGGGGGCTCAGTGCGAGTGAAGCTGGGGATGGAAGGGTCAGCCTCCCCAGGGGCTTGGAGGGAATGGGCAGGGGGTGGCCAGAGATTGTCACTGCTCCCATGCTCAGTGCTAAGGCTGTGCTGCCCCGAGATCACCAAAGAGGCTTTGGAGTGATCCCTGGCTTAAGTCATTACACGGCATGGCCAGGAGGTAAGTGGCTCTTTAAGCCTCGGCAGCATAGCCCGTCTGGTGGCTCCGTGCGGGTGGGAGGGAAGAATGGGGGTGATGGGGAAATGGGGCTCATCCAGCACCGCTGCCAGCTGGGGCCCCTGGCACAGCTGCAGAGTCTGAGGGGGCTGCCATGGCCCGCCCGCCTGGGGCACTGCTGGTCCCTGGAGTGAAGTGCCCGGTGGGAATGTGGGCAGAGCCCCCAGGGTGAGTGTGGCACAGGGGGATGTCCCTGCTCGTCCCTTCCCTTTGCTGCAGGTGAATATCAGGCTGTGGCGTTTCTGTCCCGTTGGGCTTCCCGGTGTCACCTGCGTGTCCCCCTTTCCCACCAAGCCCTGGAGGACACTGGAGGAGAGTGCCGGCTGCCGCTGGCCCCAGGCAGTGCAGGCAGATGTCGAGAGTGTCCATGGGAGGGGAGCTGTCCGTGGGCATCACCGGTGATGGGTGCTCATCCATGCGCTGCAGTGCCCACGAACCCTGTGCCAGCTGGGGTCCCTGGAGCCCTGCCTGGCCTGGGGGTCCCTCCAGGGTGGTGTCCCAGCACAGTTGGCTGCACTCCTGATGCTCTGGCTGTGGGGTCCCAGCTCTGGCAGTCGATGTCCCATGTGCCATGTCCTGGCTTCTGTGGGCAGGATGAGCATCACTGCGGGGCCAAGGGGGCTGGAGGTGCCTGTGCCATGGAGCTTCTCACCTCAGCCAGCCCTTCCTCTGCTGGCACCTCCACAGGGATGCTGCCATGGCCCATTCCTCATGCCACCTCTTTCCTTCTCAGCCGGCTTCCTGGGATCTGGCTGCCAGGCCTGGGTGCTCCCCATCCTAAAGGGCTTTTGAAGATGTGGCTCTTCCACCATGATCTGGGTTTGGGCTTTGCAGGGATGGAGTGCCAGACTCCTCTCTCCGCTGGCTTTGCCTTGGCAGCTCCAGGATGCTCCAGCTCCCTTGTGCACCTGGCACAGCAGCACGGCTCTTGCCCCCAGAGAATCAGGTCTGGGGCCAGGGTGGGTGGTCCTGTGCTGTGCATGCTGTGCAGGAAGGGGGTTCCTGTTCCCCCTGTGGTGGCAGCAGCCAGAGTCACTGGTGTTGTGGAGGGGAGTCCCAGTGCTGGCAGCCGTGCCGAGATCCCTGGCAGCTGGGAGTGTCGTGGCCGTATTTCCTCGCTCTGCTCCAGGAGTAATTGCTCAGATGGGGACGTGGGGCAACTCCCATCCCTCTCCCGGCATGGTAATGAGTGAAGAAGACTCAAAGACAAATGGCTCATTAAGAAGCAGTGCTGCATTGCAGGATTTTTCATCCCACCAACCGCTGCATCAGCAGAGGCAGCACCTCTTGCGCTCGCTCTCCCAGCCCTGGAGAAGGAGCTGTCAGGCAGCTGGGGCTGGTGCCAAAATTAATCATGTGCTTAATAACGTGCCCGGCCCGTCGAACGGCCTGTCCTCAGCCTCCCGGCGGGTGGAGCGGGGCGGCCGTGCCGGGCTGGAGCCCTGGGGCACCGTGGGTTTGGGTTTGGTGCCTGGGAAGCGCCTGTGCTCAGCAAGAAAGGACGTCCCACGGCAGGGCTAAACCAGGGGAGATGCCCCCGGCCTCGGGGTGCCAGAGCCCCCCAGTTACGTCGGGGTGCCAGAGCACCCCAGCTCTGTGGAGGTGCCAGGTTCCCCAGATTTGTTGGGGTGCCAGAGCCCTCCAGGTTTGTCGGGGTCCCAGCCGGCTGTGCTGGGCAGCGCGGTGCTTACGGCCCTTCTCAGTGGCCTGGGTAAACATTTCTTTCTCCACTCACATTTGCAGTTCCTCAGCTCGTGTTCATCTTTCATGACTTTTTAAAAATCTTGCCTCATCCCTTTTTTCCAGTGGTGCCCGGTTGGATCCTGCCCCTCGCAGCCCTCTGCAGGCAGTGCCTGCCTGCAGCTGCTCTGTTTTCTTTTATTAACAGTAATTGGTTTTGATTTCCTGATTGCAGCCAGGGTATTTTCTGTGATCTTTGCATCCTGCTCATACTGTTTTCCTCTTTCCCTTTTCCTTTCTCCCCTTCCCCCTTTTCTCTTTCCTTCTCCTCTCTTTTTTCCCCCTTTCCTTTCCTATTCCCTTTCTGTTTCTTCACCATTCCCCTTTCCCTTTCTTCACCTTTCTCTTTCCCTTTCCCCTTTCTGTGCTAAATTAGGTGATATCTTACCAAGCCCCTCATTTTTTTCCTCCAGGCTGAGTAAATTTTACTAATTCAGCCTCATAAAATAACAGAGCAATTAGTAATAAAATAAAATGTTTGCTTTCCACAACCCTTGTCGCTTACAATGAGCTGGGAAAGAGTAAATAGATTAAAAGCACGGCAGAAATGACCTGGCGGTATTCCATATTTATTTTCTTCCGAGGACCGTAGATCAAATTTGCTCAGCCCCTAAGTGGGAAAACCACTTTATTTTATTTTTTTTCCTCGGCTCCAGCTCGCGCGCGGTGCCGGGCGCTCACGCTGCGTGTTTGTTCTCTCCTGCTTTCATCCCAAGCCATAAAGGTCCCCAGCAGGACCCAAGCTGGCAGAACCTTGCATTAATTTGCAGAGCAGAACGGGCCGAGCTCGCGCCTCTCTCAGGCTGGAAGCTGGAAAAAGTCCCTTTGCTGACGCTGGAAAGCCGGGGTGGCGGGAGGAGGCTTTGTGGAGCGAGCGGCCGGATCCGGAGCAAATGAAAGTCGATGGCGAGGTGGCCGCTGGGCCGGCTCCGGCACCTGCTGGCAGGGAATTGCATAACAGGATGGGACTGGGGATGGTTTTGGGGCTAAACTGGGTGAAACACGTGGCTGTGGCCGTGCGGAGCTGTCCCCGTTGCTGTGCTGGTGTGGGGTGGCCTTGGGGGAGGATGGAAGGCTGGGCTGATAAAAAATACACAGGGAGGTGGGTCAGGCTGGTTTTGGGGAGGAACACCCTTGTTCTGGCTTCATCCCCCTCCTGCTCCTTCCCCAGAGCCTGCTGCCCCCGGGATTCCCAGCGTGGAAGAGCTGCTGCTGGCAGGGCCATGAGAACAGCATCCCCCTGAGCGCCGGGCGGTGAGTGCCGCCAACAGGCTTCACTGGGACCCTGGCATGGGCTACCCATGGTGGGGCTGCCGGGGAAGGGCAGCGGGCCAGGACCTCCCCGAGTGCAGGGCCATCAACTTGAGGTTAGACCTGGAAATGTTGGAAAACCCAGTCTTGCCCTGTGTAAGGGAAGTTTGCCAGACCCAGACATTGTGGTGGGGTTTTGATGTCCTCTCACCTCCCCACTGGTGTTCCTGGAGCTGGAGGAAAGATGGGAGGATCCTGGGTGCTGTGAGGTCCCAGGGAAACTTGGGCTCCTGATGGGTCTGCCCTGAATCCCTGCAGCCCTGGGCCTCGGCACGGCGCTGCCTCCAAGGCAGGGATCTCATGGGGAGCTGCTGGGAAGTGGAACTGTCTCTGCCAAGTGCTCCTATGGGAAATTAAGCAGGAGGCTGAATTTCAGGACGGCCTGGAGCGCCAGGGACTACAAGCCCCTCTCCTCCCTGTGTTGACCCTCGCAATGGGGAGAGACATCAGAGGGAGGTGGTGGTGGGGAGCCGCTGGTGGGAGTTTCTCCAGGCTCTGGATGCAATAAAGGCAAGGAGTGAGTTATTTGTAATGGTAATTATGCTCTTCCAGTTTATCCTAGCACATAATTGTGTGGGCGGTAGGTTCCCACTGGTGGTAATTACCCTGGTGTTAAATGGCACAAAATTCAGCTGGGCTGGGTTTTTCCCCCCTGACTTGAGTCTGTGCTTTGGTGGCACAAATCCCTCCATCCGCTGCGCAGTGGATCGCCCTTCGACGGGACATCTCGGCCATCTGCCCATGAGCCACACTCTGGCCGGCTGCCCCAGTCCCATGTGCCAGCCTCCTGCCCACACTGCCCTCCTGGGACAGGGGAGAGGAGCGGGCTGGGCGGCCTCTCCCATCCTCTGCACGTGGCCATCCCCGCTGGCACATGGGAACAGGGACCCTGGGCTGTGCTGCCTGTGCCGAGCCCCACAGGATCACTCCCGACCGCTTCTCCATCCCGAGGTTGCCCTCAGGGAGCCTGGCTGGTCCCTGGGCAAGGCATAGACGCCCGTGTCGCCTTGGTGAGCAGGGACATGGATCCTTCACCACGGCACGTCCCCACCCGCTGCCAGCGCTCCGCAGGTGCGGGGGAGCTGCGGCGCTGCCTCGCCGGCGGTTCCGGCGTTGTTGAATTCCTGCACCTGCTGAGCACAAAAGCCCGGCGGGCTTGTGCTGACGGGCTACGCAGATATTTTGACTCCTTCTTGCCGCCGCGGCAGCAATATTTGGATCAGCTGAGAGCTTCCCTCCCCGAGCAGGAGATGATAGCTCAGCCCGTGGAGGCAGAGCTGGGCTGGGAGCCTGTCTGTCTGTCCGTCCTTCCATCCTGCTGCTTGATCCCAGGGCAAGGAGGCAGCTCCATCCCACGCTGCTGCTCCTGCTCCTCGCAGCAGCTCTCCCGGGAGGGGAGAGGCGTCTTCTGTACCAGCTGCAGCATCCTTCTGTTCAGGTTAAGACGCAGCAATTAGGGAGCCTTGTTAGAGCAGGAGTGGGATCTGAGGGTGGGGAGCGGTGCAGGATGGAGCCATCCAGCCTCGAAGCCAGGAAGGAAGGTGGTGGTGGCTTGGGGCAGATGTGTTCCCAGGGCCCCGTCTGCTGCTCAGGGCCAAAATGCCATCGCGGCCCGTTCCCACAGCCCTTGGGGACCCACAGCTGCTCTCCCCTCTGGGGCTGCTCAGGGACACAACCCCCTCTCACACAGCCCTGGCCTTCCCAGTGTCCCTCGGTTCTAGTCTCCGTGGTCTGATCCCCACATGCTGCAGGGAACGTCCCACGGTCACCTTTCCCTGCAGCCAGTCTCCGAGACGTGCTGCCCGCAGCACCCTGCCCAAATATGATAACAAGAGTGTTAACGATGCCTGTTAATTAGCTGAGATACTCCGGAGAATAAGTAATTTGCTCATTTACAGTCAAACTAAAGACAGAGCCTTTGAGGGACCGTAAGGCACACAAACCTCCATGGGTGCAGGCGGCTCCAGCGGCTGGCGCGGGCTCAGCCTGGCTCGATACCGTCTGTCCTCCTGCTTCAGCCTGGGGCTGCCCCTCACACAGCACAGCCACCTCTGCTCCTGCCTCCCCATCCAGAGGACTGGCAGGGCAGGAGGGCCCTGAACTGTGGGTCTCCATCCACAGCTCCATGTGGGGCTGGATGGAGACATCAGAGCGCGGCCCCCCCGCGCCCCGCAGCAGCTCATTAGCGGTGCTGTGAATCGCAACGGCTGAAAAACCCAGCCAGAGCCGCTTTCTAATGGAGAAACACTTCATAATATTTGGTGTCGGAGAAGAAAACACGGATCTGCTGATGGCAGCGTGTCCTCCCTCGCCGTCTGCAGGCCCTGCTGCCTGCATCGCTGCCGGCAGCACCTTCTCCTTCCCACTGCCCCCTCTGAGCACCTGAGCTGAGGCTGACCCGCGGTGCCTGGCCCAGGCGCTGTGCTCTTGTCACCACGAGGAGAGCCAGGATTCTGGTGCTTCACAGGGCCTCACCCAGGGCTGAATCCGGCCCTGGAAGCTTCCCAGCCTCCCTAGCTGGTTCCTGTGAGGTAGCCCCAGTGTTCTGCTGGTGGTGGGGTGCAGAGGGGATCTTGACACTCTGCCTGTCCCTGTCCCCACAGATGAGCCCGCAGGGACATCCCTGCGAGATGCCGACGCTATGGAGTGGGTGCTGAAATAATGAAGGGCTACCATGGGGAGCGTAGCCAGACACAGCCCTCCTCCGGCCACCGCTGCCGCTGCATCCCAGAGGACTGCGAGCATCCCGCCGACTACATCCCGCACGGCCCCGAGGGCCAGCCGCCGTACCTGCTCAGCCCCAGCGAGCCGTGTTCCCTGGAGCATCCCTACTGCCCGGCGCAGAGCCCCGGCACGGCCAGCGAGTGCCCGGGCGGGCCCCTGAGCGAGCCGCCCTCCGCCAGCGCCAGCAGCACCTTCCCGAGGATGCATCACGCGCAGCAGCCCTACGACTCCTGCGACGAATGCATGGCGACCGCCCACCCTGCTAGCAAGATCAACCGCCTGCCCCCCACGCTGCTGGACCAGTTCGAGAAGCAGCTGCCGCTGCACCACGACGGCTTCCACACGCTGCAGTACCCCCGGGCCGGCGGCGCCGAGCCCCGCAGCGAGAGTCCCAGCCGCATCCGCCACCTCGTCCACTCTGTCCAGAAGCTCTTCGCCAAGTCCCACTCCCTGGAGGCGCCGGCCAAGCGGGACTACAACGGCGCCAAGATGGACGGCCGCGGGGACGGCTACCACCACCACCACCACCACCATCACCACCACCACCACCAGTCCCGCCATGGCAAGCGCAGCAAGAGCAAGGACCGTAAGGTGGACTCCCGGCACCGGTCCAAGATGTTGGGCTGGTGGAGCTCCGACGACAACCTGGACAGCGACAGCAGTTACATGGTGTCCGGCCGGCACGCCGCCGACCAGGGCACCCAGTACTGCGTGGACGCTCCCGAAAGTGCCTTCAGAGACTTGACCTTGAAGAGTCTAAAGGGCGGCGGGGAAGGAAAATGCCTGGCCTGTGCCGGCATGTCCATGTCTCTGGATGGTCAGACGCTCAAGAGGAGTGCCTGGCACACCATGACCGTCAGCCAGGCCCGTGAAGCCTACCCCAGCGCTGGCGGCACCGAGAAGACCTTGATGCTTCAGGAAGCAAAGGCCAAAGACCGAGCGTACCAGTACCTGCAGGTGAGGGGCTGGGCAGGGCGAGGGGACTGGGGCTGACCATGCCATGGGGCGAGCCAGGGCTGGGACCCTCCATCCAGCAGCCTAGGGTGCTGTGGGGATGCTCCAGATCTGCTCCGTGTCGCCAGTGCCCATTCCTGTGCTGGTCCCTGCTGTCCCCTTGAAGCCCATCTGCTGCCTTCTGCCCTGTGCTGGATTTGGGGTCAGACCAGCTCTGTCAGCTCAGGGCCACCAGCAGCCCTGTGTCTGCTCCCTTCTCACTGCTTTTATCCTGCCTGTGTGCCTGGCTGGGTGCCACTGCCTGCCTCATCACCAGGCTCCCTTCTAGGTCACCCCCCTTCCAATTAAAAGCTAATTAACTCTTCTCTCCCTTTCCCGGGGGAAGGAGACAGGGAGCAGCAATGCCGTGCTGGCCGGGGGTGGGGGTGGCCAGGGCCAGTCTCTGCTGGCAGCGGGGGCATCGGGGCAGGGTGCTGGCCCCACCACCCTCACTGTGGGCCCTGGGGGACACCATCCCCCTGCCACTGCCCTGTAAGGACCCCATGGTGCTGGCGTCAGCGGCACGTGGCGGGACTGGTGCCCAATACGTCAGGCGGGTGCTGTACTGGCATGGGTGGGATTTGGCCCAGACGCTCCTGCCAGGGGGGCTGTGAGGTGGGACCTGCTGCGCCACCCCACACTGTGGGAATGGGGAGCTGTGCCTGTTAGGAGGGAACTGCTCTCCTGGATTTTGGGGCTTTCCAAAGGGGTCAGAGCCCCCAGGGTCTGTCCCTGCAGCTCTGGGGTGCGTGGGGAGGGCAGGGGAGCCGGGCACACATGCTGGACTTGGGATGGGCTTCGGCTGGCACATGGCTCGGCTCTGCATCCCACCTGTGGGACCCCGGCCACCGCATCCTCCCACTCTTGCTTCCTGCTCCAGGTGCCGCAGGACGAGTGGAGCGGGTACCCGGCGGGCAAGGACGGGGAGATCCCGTGCCGACGGATGCGCAGCGGCAGCTACATCAAGGCCATGGGCGACGAGGACAGCGCCGACTCGGACATCAGCTCCAAAGTATTGCCCAGGGCGGCCACGCGGCGAGACAGCTACCGCCGCTCCTCCAGCGCCGACCAGGCCAGGACCAAGTAAGGGTTGTTGCCTCCCGGCCCCGTCCCAGCACTGCAGGCAGCAGCGGGGCCATGGGCCGGGGCTCCCTGGGAGGACAAGTGGCGTGTCCCTGCTCACGGCAGTGTTCCTGCTCATGGCATTGTCCCCACTCACGGCACCGTCCCCACTCATGGCACTGTCCCTGCTCAAAGCTGTGCTCCCCAGTGCAGCAGCACCGAGCCCTGTCCCTGCTCTGTGTCAGGGCACTGGGGGGGACCTGGCTGTGCTGGGCTTTGGGGGGATCTGCTGCTGCAGCCACATGCAGAGCATGGGGAGAAGAGGCATGTTCAAAGGGGGATGACTGGAACGTGCTCCAGTCCCAGCGGGTGATAGTTTTGGGGGCAGTGAGGAGTGGAGACAGCAGCGGTGTCTGGCGGGAGCATCACTGCGGCTGCGTTTCCGAATGCTCTGCTGGAATGTGTTGCTTTTGGTGCTATCCCTTCTATTCCCACTGTCTCTCATTAGGTTTGCAAGTAGGCACTATTCTGATTCATATATCTGTAACTGTCCCAGCTGCTGCACGCCACCGCGAATGCTCCCGCAGGGACAGAGCTACGGGCGTTCCTTCACCACCGGCCAGGTACGTTCCATGGCACAGGTGCCACGGGGCAGGTTGGGGCAAGGATGTGGTGGATGTCGCTCTGAGCATCCCTTGCCCTGGCTCAGCCTCACCCACCGCTCTCCTCAGATCAACGACGAGCTCAACCACCAGTTTGAGGCTGTCTGCGAGTCGGTTTTCGGCGAGGTGGAGTCGCAGGCCGTGGAGGCGCTGGACCTGCCCGGCTGCTTCCGCATGCGGAGCCACAGCTACCTGCGGGCCATCCAGGCGGGCTGCTCCCAGGACGACGACTGCCTCTCGCTCTTCTCCATGTCGGCCCCTCCTGGGCCGCCCATCACCAGCAGCATCCTGAAGCCCAGCACTTGTGAGTTATGGGGGGTGGTGAGGGCTTGGCCGTGTGAGGGACCCCCACATCTCCCTGCCTGCTCACCTGGGCACCTGCCAAGGGCTGCTGCTGCTGCCCTCCTCCTGTCCCTCGACCCCTATAGTGCCCGGCACAGGGTGTGAGCGTCCTGCTGGTGGCTCAGTCCCAGTCAGGGGGCTGCTCTGTGTCCCCAGCACCCATTTGCCATTCCTTCCTTCCCTCCACTTCTGTCCCCATCTCTGCCCCTTGCTGGGTGCTGCAGCAATGTGGCCAGTGTGGGTCTGGGGTGTTTTCGAACCCCCAAAACTGGCCAAACAGCCCCTCTGAGCTCCAGTCCAGATCTAACCCAGCTTAGGAGCAAACCCTGTGGGGCCATGAGCCCCGTGCTGTGGGAGGAGATGGGCAGCATTCCCCGGGGCCCCTGTTGGTGGCGGGAAATGAGCAAGTGTCTGTGTTTTCACGTGCCTTTTCATCCTGCGCCTCTCCCACAACAGCCTTCAGTTACAGAAAAGCTCCACCTCCCATCCCTCCAGGAACCAAAGCCAAACCTCTCATCTCCATCACGGCGCAGAGCAGCACCGAATCCACCCACGAGAGTTACCTGCCCAGCGAGGTCGCCCGCAGCCCCGCCTGGTCCAAAGATGCCACGGCCCGCTGCAACTCGGCCGAGAGCCTGGAGAGCTCCAAGGTGACGGCTGTGGCTCTCAACCTGCCCCCGGTCCAGCCCCGCGCTGCTCCCAAGCCCTCCACACTCATCATCAAGGCCATCCCTGGCCGGGAGGAGCTGCGGAGCTTGGCTCGGCAGCGGAAGTGGCGTCCGTCCATCGGCGTCCAGGTGGGCTCCGCTTCTCCCTGTGGGCTGCCTGAGTGGTGTGGGCGATGCTGAGCCTCCACGCTGCATCTTGGGGCTGCCCTTCAGCGCGCTCCCTCTGCCCCTTGGCAGGTTGAGGCCGTCTCTGACTCGGATACGGAGAGCCGGAGCCAGAGGGAATTTCACTCCATTGGGGTGCAGGTGGAGGAAGACAAAAGGTACCACATGGCTGGACTGGGCTGAGACCTGCCACACTCGCTGCACTGATGCATTGGGCTCCCAGCGGCTTCCTGAGCTCCGCACACCACCACTACCACACAGCATCTTTTCCCTCTCTCCTCTGGCTGAAACCCCAGAGCTCAGCATCATACCCATCCCAGGCCAGCTGCCCCCACCTGGGGCAGGATCTGGCCTTCCCTTTGCCCTCTCTGCTGCCCAGGGAAGAGGCTGCCCTCTTCCTGCCCTGTGCTGGGTCTCCTCTGCTGGGCTCAGCCCTTAGCTTTGAGCCCACGCCAGGTGCAGATGAACCTTTGGGCACTTCTGCAGCTAACCATGACATTTTGGCTGGGATGGGAATGCCAGGTGTGCCAGAACCTTCATGGCCTGCAGGAGGGGAGCTCCGGCATTGTGCCCATGCAGCCCCGTGCATGCTCCTCTCTATCCTCGGTCCAGTGCTGGTAGCCATGGAAACAAGCTAAGAGCAGAGGAGATGAGGGACTGGCAGATTGCAGCTGCTCAGGGTTGTCCCTGTGGCCCTGAATGCTCTGGGATCCACCCCGGCATCCCCAGCATCATCCTGCCTGTGGGCATCCCTCACCCTGCCCCTGTGGTACCTGATGGGGGGGGGAGGAGTCAGGACAATCCCCGCTGGCTGCGAGGGTCCCCACGCTCTCCCTCTCTCTGCAGGCGAGCGCGCTTCAAGCGCTCCAACAGCGTGACGGCGGGCGTGCAGGCGGACCTGGAGCTCGAGGGCTTCACCGGCCTGGCCGTGGCCACCGAGGACAAAGCCCTGCAGTTTGGGCGGCCCTTCCAGCGGCACTCCTCGGAGCCCGAGTCGGGCCGGCAGTACGCCGTGTACAAGACGGTGCACACGCAGGGGCAGTGGGCGTACCGCGAGGATTACCAGCTGCAGTACGACACGGTGGAGGTGCCCCGGCGGGACGCCTGGATAGAGCGGGGCTCCCGCAGCCTCCCCGACTCCGGCCGCGCCTCCCCGTGCCACCGCGATGGGGAGTGGTTCATCAAACTGCTGCAGGCAGAGGTGGAGAAGATGGAGGGCTGGTGCCAGCAGATGGAGAGGGAGGCGGAGGACTATGACCTGCCCGAGGAGAGTGAGTCGGGTGGGGTGTTGCAGTGAAAAGAGGGGCTGGGGATCCTGGAGAGCTGGGGGGGCACAGTCACTGTCCTGCAATGCTCCCACTCTGGAGCATCTTCCCTGCCACGGCTGAAGAGGCTGGGTGAGGGCAAGAAACACCGGGAAACCCTCTGGGGCTAGAGGGGTCTGAAGGAGAGGAGAGACACGATGTGTTGGAGGGGTCTGAGCTGCTCGTGACTGTCTGCTCTCCCCCCAGTCCTGGAGAAGATCCGGAGCGCGGTGGGCAGTGCCCAGCTCCTCATGTCCCAGAAGGTGCAGCAGTTCTACCGCCTCTGCCAGCAGAACATGGTGAGTGGGCAGCGATGCTGGGGGTCAGCTGTGGTGGGGCAGGGGTGTCTCACACCCTCAGCCAGTGACTTTGTACCACCATGGAGGAGAGCTGGACACAGAGCCCTCCAGCACCGGGGGGTGGGATGGCCCCATGGCCAGCAGAGCCAATGTCCCACCGATGGACGAGGATGACACTCTGTCCCTCTGCCCCCACAGGATCCCAACGCATTCCCTGTGCCCACCTTCCAAGACCTGGCTGGCTTCTGGGACCTCCTGCAGCTCTCCATTGAGGATGTCAGCATGAAGTTCGGGGAGCTCCAGCAGCTCAAGGCCAACGGGTGGAAGATCATGGAGCCCAAGGTAAGGGCAGGGCTCTGCCACTGGCACTCATCCCTGTCACCTCTCCCTCCCTCCTTGTCCCCAAGCACATCTGCACCCAAACCACCGCTGGGCTCTCACTGATGGCTGCTTTAGTGAATCCTTGATAAACAGAGCTGGGAAAAAATGAGGTTAGAGAAGGGCTGTTCTCCCACTGATACATCCCAGTGGCCTGCAAGGGCCGGGCAGGGTCCTGGCATGGGACAGATGAAGGGATGTGCAGTCCTGCCTTGCAGCCTGTGGGAGGGTCTGTGGAGCCTCTCACCGTGACTTTGGCTTTGGCACCCACAGCGGCAGCTGCTGCGAGGCCGCTGGGATGCCCATTCCCAGGAGGTCCCAGCCTGAAGCCTCTGTTGTCTGTGCAGGAGGAGAAGAAGGTGCCTCCCCCGATACCAAAGAAGCCGCCGCGCTCCAAGGTGCACCCGGTGAAGGAGCGCTCCCTGGACTCGGTGGACCGGCAGCGGCAGGAGGCCCGCAAGCGGCTCCTGGCAGCCAAGCGAGCGGCCTCCTTCCGCCAGAGCTCGGCCACCGAGAGCGCGGACAGCATCGAGATCTACATCCCCGAGGCGCAGACCCGGCTGTGACCGCAGCCTCCGCTTTTCTACCCGGACTGGACGGCGCGGCCGTAGCTCACTGTGATGGGGGGCCGCGGGGACACCCTGGGGCAGCTCTTGGCCCCACTCACAGCTTCTCTCTTTTCTATCTTAGCCCTTTCGTGGATCCGACGGCGGGTGAACGCAAAGCCCGGTTCTGCCCCATCCCCTTGCCCCCCCGCCCGCATGCCCCTGCCAGCCTCTCCTGGGGTCCGGGGCTCTCCCTCCCTCTGCCCTCCCTGGGGCTGTGTCCCAGCTTTCTGTCCCCTTCCTACTCCCCAACCCTTCTGCACACCCGCCCCTGCATCCCAACCCAAAGAGAGGTGACCTTCAGCACCTGGCCCAGCCAGGCTGGAGGGGAGGGGGCTGCGGGCAGGCCCCCCCGCCTCTCTGTACTCAGTGCAATCCCCTGGTGTGTGGCAAGGAAGGGGCCCCAGCCCTTGCCCAGCCACAGCCCCCCAGCCCTGCCCTGCCGGCACGAGGCTTTGGGACGTGGCAGGGACAAAGGGGTCCCCTCGCTGCTCCCCCCGCCTGCGGCTCAGGTGCCGTGGGGACCCAGGGCTCCCTCCCCTATATACATATATAAATATAACCCAAGGAATAAACCAGAAACTACACGTGACCAGCGCTGTGTCCTGCCTGGTGGGACGGGCCAGAGCAGCAAAGACCCCCGGTCACGGCGAGCCGCCCCGCTTCCCTCGCACGGAGCATCGTCACGCGCTTCTCCCCTTCCTGCTCAGTCCTCCTTCCCCTCAGTCCATCCCTCATCTGTCTGTCCTTCCCTCCTGCCAGCCTGGAGTCTGGGAGCACCTCTGTAATGTGGCACTAGCCAGGGACAGGGAATAATGTCCCTGTGCATTGCTGCAGGTGGGAGATGCTTCTCTAGTGAGCCCGTTCCCACCTGCACTAACAAGGACCACACCTTGGCACCAGTGGGTGGGATGGGAGTGTGGACATGGCCAGCAGCTGCCCCTTGAGTGTGGGGCTGCTAGAGACCCCCTCAGGGGGTCACACCTTCCCCTGATGGGGGTGGGGATGGGACACCCCAGGATAGGGCTGTCATGTACCTGATGCCTCTCAGGGCCAAGGAACACTCTGGGATGTGGCTGTTCCCAGCTCCCCCATCACTGTGCACAGAGCCAGGAACAGGGTGGAGAGTCCCCTCCAGGGCAGAGCAGTGTGGTGGGGCAGGAGGCTGCATCTGCCTCATCCCTGTCCTTATCCCCGTTCTCCAAGCATCCTGTCCCCCTCAGTGTCCCTTTTGGTGGCAGAGGGGGGAGGACCCCACTTCTGTCCCTCACCCTGCCACGCCAGCAGCCCCATGCAGCATCACCAGCCACCCCCCAGGGCAGGGCCAGTGGGTGCCAGGTAGCTCCCAAAATCTGGGGCCAAACCTCGCCCAGGCCCTCAGGCAGGGCGGTGGGATCAGAGGCAGCTGGGGGACGCCTCGCTGGAGTCCCTCGCTCCTGGGGGTCCGTTGGTGCTAAACACCTCTGTGACGGCAGCGCCCACTCAGACACCCAAGGCCCTTCCCCACCCCACTCCCCCTGCACCCCGGATTTAGGGATGTGCCTGGGAAGGGTCCCCGGCCCCCACCCTGGCCAGCGCCGTGCAGTGACCGTGACACGTGGCTCCCTTTTTATTGTAACGAACCGCCGCAATTAATAAAGATGACTTTGGTTACTCCGGGCCAGCGGCCACTTCCCTGCGGGGACATGGCCGGCACCGGGCTCGCCTTTCACCTGTCTCCCGTCCTTTTGTGTCTGTGGGGTGGGAAATGGGTGTCTGAGGGGTGGGGAATTGGTGACCGTCGGGTGGGAGAGGGCCTTTTTCAAGTCTCCTCATGGATCTCCCCATGGAGACCTCCCACGGGTCTCCCCATGGGTCTCTTCCAGTGGGGTCTCTGCCTGTGAGACTTTCCCCATGGCTCTCCTCCTGTGGGTGTCTCTCAGAGGATCTCTCCCCATGGCTTCCCCCGTGACTCCCCCTGTGACTCCCCACGTGAGTCTCCCACCATGACACTCCCTGTGACACCCCCGTGGATGTCTCTCTGTGACGCTCCTCGTGACTCCTGCATGGACGTCTCCCTGTGGCTCTCCTCCCCGGGACACCCCCGTGAATCCCCCTGTGTGTCTCCCGGTGGGTGACACTCCGCGACTCTCCCCAGGGGTCTCTCCCTGTGGGTGTCTCCCCGTGGCTCCCCCCGTGACACCTATCCATCACACCACCGCGGATGTCTCTCCACGACACCCCCGTGGGTGTCTCTCTGTGACTTCCCCCAGCCTTCTCCCGCATGACTCCCCCCGTGACACGCCCTTGTCTCCCACACGACTCCCCTCCGTCATCCCCCCTTGTCCTCCCTTGTGTCTTCCCGTGTTCCCCCCGTCTCCCCTGATGACTCCCCCTCCTGTTCCCCCCGTGTGCCCTCCATGCCCCCCTTCGTGTCCCCACCTCGTGTTCCCCATTACACCCCCTCCGTGTCCCCCATCCTCCCATGTCCCCCCCGTGTCCCCCCATTACTCCCCCTCCGTGTCCCCCCTCCGTGTCCCCCAATGTCCCCCCCGTGTCCCCCCATTACTCCCCCTCCGTGCCCCCCCTCTGTGTCCCCCCGTCCACCCATGTCCCCGCTCGTGTCCCCCCTTACTCCCCCTCCGTGTTCCCCCATGTCCCCCCGTGTCCCCCCATTACTCCCCCTCCGTGTCCCCCCATGTCCTCCCGTCTCCCCCCGTGTCCCCTCACTACTCCCCCTCCGTGTCCCCCTGTCCCCCCCTGTCCCCCCATGTCCCTCCGTGTCCTCCCCGTGTCCCCCCATGTCCCTCCGTGTCCCCCCTTTCCCCCGTCTCCCCCCCGTGTCCCCCATTACTCCCCCTCCGTGTTCCCCCGTGTCCCCCATTACTCCCCCTCCGTGCCCCCCATGCCCCCCCCATGTCCCCCCCGTGTCCCCCCGTGTCCCCGGCCGGTGCCGCTCCTCCAGCGCTGCGGTTCCCGCGCTGTCCGCCAGGGGGCAGCGCCGCCCCGCCTCGCCCCTCACGGCAGCGCCGTCTCCGTGACCGGAACGGGCGGGGCCGGGCCCGGGTGAGCGGGGCCGGGGCCGGGGCCGGGGCCGGGGCCGGGCAGGGGTCCCTGCGGACCCGGGCGGGGGTCCCGGCGCGGCCCACGCGGGTCCCCATTCCCTGCGGCCAGCGCTGAGGCGCCGGTGCGGGCGGGCCGGGCCGGTGACCGCCGCGTCCCACCCCCGGCAGGCATGTGGTCCGTGCTGTGGGCGGCCGTGCGCTCCAAGGCCCCGTACGTCACCTTCCCGGTGGCCTTCGTGGTGGGGCTGGTGGGCTCCCAGCTGGAGTGGTTCCTGCGCGGAGACCCCCCGCCCACGGCCCAGGAGGAGAAGAGCATCTCGGAGCAGCGGGAGGACCGCAAGCTGCAGGAGATCGCGGGCGAGGACCTGACCAAGGTGGTGAGCCTGAAGGACAAGCTGGAGTTCGCCCCTCGGGCCGTGCTCAACAGGAACCGCCCCGAAAAGAGTTAATAAAGGGTGATTTGGGCAAAGGCAGTGCCCTGGAGTGGCTGCTGGGGACTCCCCTGACACCTGCACTGCTTCCACCAGTCTCCCTCCTGTACCTGCTGCTCCTCACCCTCCCGGGCCCTTCAGAGGGTCAGGTTTGCCCACCCTATGGATTTGCTCAAGGTACCCAGAGCTCGGTGGCAGAGCGGACAAGGAGCCCTGTGTGGAGATGAAGCGAGTCTGAAACTCCTCAGCTCTCACCAGGCCTGGCTCCTGAACCACAAAACACTCTCGGCCTAGTTCCATCTGTGTCTCCTCAGGTTTGATTTCTTCTATGGTGTGAAGATAGAAGAAGTTTAGACCTGAGTGCCATGGGATGGGGTCAGGCTGACTGCCAGTGACAGGAAGAACTGCTGACCTGCTTCCAGATCCCCTGTGGCTCTTGATGAACCCCAGCACAGCCCCACGCCACAATGCCATTCCAGCAGCCATGGAGCTCTCTGGGGACCCCCTCCCTGCATCATCCCTCCCAGCAACGGTGACAGGGGGAGGTGAAAGTCTTGCTCCTGCCCCATCGTGGTGCTCTGAACGTGGTGATGTGTCGGGAACGGGGAGATCTCTGCCCTCTGCACAATAAACTTCTGTCAAGTCCTCGGGCCTCTGTGTCATCTGCATCAGCACAGCCCCAGCCCTGTCTCAGAGCATGTCTCTGCTCCCTGTATGTTCAAGAAGCAGCTCCTGCAGTGGGACAAATGCCATTGCTGTCCCTCGCTGGGCACTGACCTCCAGGCCTGGCAGCAGGGTGGTGGGCAAGGAAGGAGGGGGAGGCACTGAATTCCCAGCCCGTGCTGTGGCTGTGCCTCCCTCCCAACTCCCCCAGCTGCGTCATCTGCTTCCGTTTGACCTCTTCATCTTGAGGAGAAGGGCTGTGACAACATAGGGTGGGGTCCCAAGGGACAGGGGTCCCACTGCGGTGCTGAGCAGGGAGAGGCTGGCAGCAAGCGCTGGGGCCAGTGGCCAGTGTCCCCTGCAGGCTCAGGCATTGCTGGCACAGCAGGGACAGCCCCAGAGCTGCCTGAGCAGGGCCAGGGCCGGGGTTATCGCTGCCTCCCGGCTTGTTTTTTCCCGTGGTGCCTGAGCAAGGCCCCGGCTCTGCCCCGGGCCGGCCTTCCCCTCCCGGGGACGATAAATCTGCTGGGCCCGGTGCGAGCGCCGAGGTCAGCAGCCAGTCAGCATTCACACCGCGCCGTCCTGCGCCCCCGGCCGGGGCCATTCCTGCCCTGCTGACAGCTTTACTGCTGTGCTCCCGGCTCTGTTTGCCTCCCGAGCTGCAGTCCTGGGCTGGATCGCTGCCCTCGGTCGGGCTCACGGCCCGGCACCGCCGGGAATGCTCCAACCTTTGCTGCGAGGGCAGCTGAGCCTGGGGGAGAAGGTGCAGGAGGAGCCTGGGTGTGATGTAGAGCCAGTCCCAACCTATCCCACTGCCACCTCCTTCACTTAGGCTCACAGTGCCACCACCTTGTCACCCTGGCAGGCTGGCACTGTCCCCTGCAGTAGCCCCTTCCTTTCATCTCCTGCTTTCCCAGCCTGGCTGTGGGGTGATGGCTGTTCCCTATTGTGGTGCTGGGGTGGGAATGGTCCCGTTCCTTCTCCCAGCTGGGACTAGCTCGGAAGCTGTCTCTGAAATGCCTTTGTTCACCCTGCGCCGGAGCGGCTCCCCCGGCTGTTTATAGCCCATTGATCCTCTTGTTCCCAGGGCTGGCTGGGCACAATCGGGCTTTGGGGGGGCCTTGCTGCCCCATTTCCTGCCCCGGGCCCATGCAGTGTCGATCGGGGAGGCTGCTGCAGCACAGTGCCAGAGTGATGCCCGGAGGAAGGACTGAGCCCTGACGGTGACAGCTTGGGCATTGATGGGACCTGGCTGGCAGCCCCTGCCCTGCTCCCACCCCCTGCCTGTGGCATTTCCAGCTGTTTTCCGTGTGTCTGGGGACTCCTGTCCATCCGCCGGCATTGCTGCAGGTCTGTGGATTCCCGCAGGCACTGGGACAGGAGTGAAGCTGCTTCCCAGACCCGTCGCCTTTCTCCTAAGCCCTCGGTGCTGTACACCCACCCTTCCTCCCATTGAATCCCAACAATGTGCCGCTTGGGAAGTGCCGGCGGGACAAGAATAGGAGCGGACAGCTCTCAGGGCTGGGGCGAGCAGCCACGGCGGCTCACGAAGAGCGAGAGGAAGCTTTGCTGAATAAACCATTATAGTAAGCCCCTGCCCTACCGAGCCTGCGCTCAGCCTCTCATGTGCAAATGCTCGGTCTGGTCCAGGGGGTTTGTGATCCAGCTGTTCCCAGCACAGCACAGCTGGGTGCTGCTGTGGGAGCCCTGCCTGCAGCGACCCTCTCCCCCAGCAAGGAGTCCCACGCCTGGCCAGGAGGCCAGTGTTGGGTGTGAGAGCAGCCTCCAAGGCTTGTCCAGCTTGAGGGATGTCCCTGCACCCGGGGCTGGCTGTGACTGCACGGTGCCATGGATTTGGCAGCCACAAGTGCTCCCAGTCCCAGCCCAGCCCGTGATGGCTCTGCCCCAGCTTCATGGGGGGTCAGGCTGACTGCAGTGCTCTTGGCATGGCCCGAGGGCAGCTGCAGCTTGCCAACGGACCCTCTGCCCTGCTCCCAGAATCCATCGTGAACAGCTCATGAGAGGAGCAGGTGGTGGTTTCCAGAGGCAGGATGCTGGGGGCGAGCTGTGCCCCAGCTCACTGGGGTAGCTCAGAGGACCGGGACAGCTGCTGTGTGGGGGGGACAGTGAGATGCCCCTGGCCATCCGGCACACCTGGGTGGCTGCCGTGGATGTCCGGTTAGATCAGAGCGAGGATGCTCCAGCTGTGCAGGGCTGGGGATGAGGTGACCCTGCGCTGGCACAGGGATGGGCCCAAGGCCATCTGGGCCCTTCCTGCAAGGCCGGGAGAGATGATGCTTTGGGAGGAGAGGAGCAGGGTGGAAGCTGGTGGGGACAGCAGGGGCCTGCAGGGACTGACACTCTAGTGTCCCATCTTGGTGCAGCGCAGTGACCCCAGGACGGCCTGGACCTGCCCATAGTGGGGTAACCCCGGAACACCCGGACCTTCCCACAGCATGGTGTCCCCACAGCCCCGGGACATGGCGGGTGCTCACCCCAGCTGCGCTGGAGAGCAAACAGAACATCCCCTCAGCGTGTCCCCCACAGCCCCTGGGGACTTCTGCTCCCTCCCAGCTAAGGCTTTTCCCAGGCTCTGGTTTTGCCCTTTTCCTGAGAGCAGCCAAGTCTTTCCCAGACTCCACGTATCGCTTCCTGCTATGGCTCTCTCCATGCTGTGTCTGGTGGCTCCTTCTGTGGCCAGCAAAAGCCCTGAAGTGCCGTGGGAGAGGAGCAGCTCTGCTCTACACCAAGTCACGTCCCTTGAGCCGTGGCTGGGGACAGCTACAGTGCAACATGTTCCCATTCAGCACTGGGTCTTCCTGCAGGTACAGCTCAGGGTTGATTCCCCATTCCCAGCACCCCAGGACCACTGTGGGTCCTTGTTTTTAAGCCACATCGACCTTCCCATGCCACAAAAAGCCGCTGGCTCTGCAGGCAGCAGCCTCCGCTTGCCCAGTGTTGCATCAGGATGATGCCCTGTGCTGCTGGCAGGGTTAGGACCCATCCCAGGGTGGGCACAGGGTGCCAAGCACCGCAGTCCTGGTGCCTCCATGTGAGGAAACAGCCAGGGGTGAGTGACAATGTCAGGATGCAGCTATTGAGTGTGTTTCCTCCGCCTGTGGTTCTCACACAGGGCCGCATTGTCTGCCATGCCCGCGCGTGGAGGGCTAAATATAACCCCGGGGAGGAAGGGAGCTCCGTGGGGTTTGCTTTTCCTTTGCTGTGCACTGTTGGCAGCGACTGGAAAGGGCAGGATTATTTCTGGTTTGGGGTTGCCCCAATGGTGGGTGCTGTGGGCATAGAGTGTTGGGGTCCTGACTGCTCCCACTCCCCCTGAGGACACACCCAGGCATTGACAGGGCCCTGTGGGCAAGTGTGGCCATGCTGTGGCCTTGCCTGGCACCCCTCTGCCCAGCTTTCTGCCCTTCCTCCCCCTCAGCTGTGATTCTGCTCCCACCTCGGCTCTCCTGAGTGGGTCAGATTTAGACACTCACTGTTTGCTGTATGCTGGGGAAGCTTAAAAATAAACTTCTTGGTGCTTGGCCAGCATCTCAGGCAGAGCCTTTCAGGCAGGACGGCCCTCTGTCCCAGGCCATGGCAGAGCTGAGCAGGGAGTGGCCAGCATGGACTGGGAGGAGGGCAGAAACCTCCCTGCAGAGGAGCCCCAGGGCTCCTGGGGACTGTGATTGGTGTTAAACCAACACCCCCAGCAGGAACTGGGGTTCTGGGGACTGTGTGCTCCCTCCACAACTGGCAGAGCTGTCTCAAAGTGTTTCCTAACTCTGAGGGTGCCCATGGAGAGCTCCTCAACGCAGCCCCCAGGCTCCCTGTGCCAACATGGGGCTCAGCATCATCGTCTAGGGCTGGGTGTCAGGGGAGCGAGTGCCATTCCCACAAAGGACCGGAGGGGCCTGTTTACTCAGGAGGGAGTGCGGAGGTGTGAGAAAGGCCCTGCGTGTCCGTCCAGCCACTATCTGTCCCTGGGCTGTGCCAAAGGACTCTGCCGGGCCAGCCTGGGCTCTTATCAGCTCCAAACTTTTATTTGCCTAAGGGCTGCCCACCCACCTTCTGAGGGGCTGCTGCCAACCCCAGCCCTGCTGCTGCCCCCTCCCCAGCCTGGCCCGCAGGTGAGCCCCTTGCTGTTGTTGTTGGCAGTGCGTCCCGGCGGCGTGGGGTCACTGCAGCTGCCCCGAGCCACTTTGTCACAACACAGGAACAATAGTAGGACATGGAGCTGTGTTTGTGCAGCACCCGGGCACCGTGTCCAGGCAAGGGGGGTCTCGGCCGTCTTGTTTTCCACCTTGCAGGGTCGCTAGGAAAAGCGTGATGCTCCCCCAGTGCCAACAAAAATAGGAGTCCAGGAGAGTGGAGGTGACCCGGGGACAATGAGGTGGGTAAACATGGTGCGGCTGCTCCGTTCTCCTTCACTTGGGCATTTCCTTCTGGCCCAGCACGCTGAGCTGCTCCCCCCAGAGCTGCAGGGCTCTGCTGATACCTGGGGAGCACTGGGATGTGGCCTCCCATTACCCTGGGCATCCTGGGAGGTCCCAGCTGGGCAACAGTTGGGAGCAGGGCAGGGTCCCTCCAGAGACAGTGGGGAGCAGGGCAGGGTTCTTCCACAGTGGATCTACCCCAGCATCCTCCAGGAGGGCACAGGGAAGAGCTGGGAGCTGGTGGTGTGCACCCCAGACGCCCACCCCGGGGGGTTTCACCCCCCTCATCCCCAGCAGGGAGGAAGCTAAGGGTGGGTTCGGCCGCCAGCCCAAGGGCAGCACAGCCGGGTGCCTCCCTCCTCATTTCCTCCAGTGGCCGATGACAGCGATACTGCCCCGTATCACCCATATTTCATTTTCTCCAGGGTATTTTTAGCCTGTCCCACCCTCACTGGGGAGGCCCTCGACAGAGAGAAGGCTCTGCTCTGGCCTGACTGGGGAACTAAACAACAGCCCCAGCTACATTGTGTGCCTTTATCTGCAGCTCATTTCCACCTATTATGCAGCCATGAGCAGCTCCATGGCTTCTGCTGGGTTTATCTGCAGTGAATGGAGAGGGGCTGAGCTCTGCTTTGGACTACCATGAGCCTGGGACGTGACAGCTCTGTCAAAACCCTGAGCTGAGACTGGGCTCAAGGGGACAAGAGGCCAAAGCACACAGGTTTCAGTGTGTGAGTGACACCCCCAGCACAACTGGGTGTCCACTTTCCCCTCCACCCCAGACCCTTCACTCCCACAGGACAGCATTTCTCCCTCCCTCAGCCCCAAACCCTCACCTGTCCTCCCAGAGGAAGCTGGAGGCTGCAGGAAGCACAGTCACACCACCTTCACCTTTTCTCATTCATCCAACTTTATTCAACAAGATGCAACACAGAGTCTGCCAGGGGAAGGGAAACAGTGCTGAGAGCAGTGCCCACATCCCACACTCACACCTGGGTCACACAGGACCTGCAGCCCCTTGGTCATAATAGGACAATCCCCTCTCACAGCATCAGTGGGCTGGGGAAGTCGGGGTGACAGCTCCCGTGACAACAGGTGGTTCTTCCATCCCCCCTGGCCCCTCAGCCCACAGCAGGAGATGACTAGTGCAAAGTAATAAAAATCCAATAACCCCCAAACTAACAGGTGCTGGGCTGATTCCTCCCTAAACCCCACAGGGCTCCAAGGCACATGACCAGGCTGGACACGGCTCCCCAAAGTCCCTGCAAACTGCACCTTTAAGGCAGAAAGCTCCGTGCTCAGGCCAGCAGGTTAAAAATAACTTAAAGGCACACATCCCATGGGAAAGAGCCCAGGGCCGGGAGGGGAGGAACTCGCACTCCTGGGTCACCCACAGTGACCCTGCAGCCATTGGGATTTGCTGGTCACAGCAGAGCTGGCTTAACCCCTCTGTGTCCCATGGGGAGGGGGCAGCTCCTGCAGCAAACCCTGGGCAGGTGCCAGGGCCACTGGAATGGGATGGGGCTGGTGGCCAGGATCTGTCAACGCTGCCCCAGCCCAGCTTTTCCCGGCAGTCACCAGCTCAGCTTGCTCTGTGTGGAGGCTGGAGACGAGCAGCTTCCCATGGCTGCGCTCCTGGCTCTGGGGTCCGGCCGAGCCACAGCTCCCAATGGCCAGCAGCCTCCAGCCACGGCCTCGGGGACAGCCTGTTCCACAGCGTTGCTCCAGGGCTTTCTCTTTCCCATGGCAAGGCACACAGGACACGGCATCTCAGGGAACTTTGTGCAGTTTCCTTCCTTGCAGGGTCTGTGGGGAAAACTGGAGAGAGCGGAGGCTGCGCTCCACGGCCGCACTCCCGAGCATCCCATCCCAGGACAGGCAGGTCTCTGGAGCCTCCAGAGGGGAACGTGCATGGCACAGCACCAGGCAGGAAGCAGCTGCCTGCCCACAGCCAGCACCTTTGCAGGCACGAGGGACCAAGGAAGGTCCCCCTGCCAGCCGGGGCCAGCCCGGCACTACACGTATTGCTTTTTGGAGGCTGAGCTCCCGGGCCGGCTGCCTGGCTTCTCCTCTGGGGCAGAGGCTTCAGCAGGCTGGGGGGCGTGGGGGTCCGACAGGGGCCTGCCACTGGCCAGGGCCAGGTTCTCCTCATTGCGGTAGTTGGCCCAGTTCTGCTCGCTGGAGAGCTTGTTGTAGGTCAGGTAGGAGGGTGCGTGGCTCTCGGCCATGGGCAGGAAGGGGTAGTGCTTGGGTGCGTAGGGACTCGAGACCATGTCATCCACAAAGGTGCCCTGGCTCGGTCCAGCTGGCCCCGACGCCTTCTTGATGTTGCTAAGCAGGTTCTTGCAGCAGAGGTGGAAGAGCTCCAGGAGGTTCAGGGTTAAGGAGATCAGGCCCATCACCAGCATGAAGATGATGAAGATGCTCTTCTCAGTGGGGCGGGAAATGAAGCAGTCCACCTGGTGGGGGCAGGGGTCCCTCTTGCACACATAGCGGGGCACCATGGAGAAGCCATACAGGTACCACTGGCCCACGAGGAAACCGGCCTCAAAGATGCTCTTGCAGATCACGCTGATGATGTACGTCCACATCAGCGCCCCTCGGATCTTGAGCCGCCCACTCTCTGTCATGTAGATCTTGGATATCTTCTTCTCCACGTCTGCCAGGGCCTGCTCGATCTTTGGGTCCTTGCTGTGGTTAGCCCGAAGCTCACTCTCCTGCTTCTTCAGCTTCTCCTCCTTCCGGGAGAGATAGACAACGTGGCCCAGGTAAATCAGGGTCGGAGTGCTGACAAAGAGGAACTGGAGCACCCAGTAGCGGATGTGGGAGATGGGGAAGGCTTTGTCATAGCAGACATTGGTGCAGCCCGGCTGCTTGGTGTTACACACGAAATCCGACTGCTCGTCCCCCCACACAGACTCCCCGGCCAAGCCCAGGATGAGGATCCGGAAGATGAAGAGCACAGTGAGCCAGATCTTCCCGATCACGGTCGAGTGCTCCTGGACTTGGTCCAGCAGTTTTTGCAGGAAATCCCAGTCACTCATCTTCTAGGAACCCTTTGCCTCTGCCAGCAGAGAGAAGAGAGCAGCCACATCAATTCCCTGTTTCCATGCTGGGGAGAACGGGGTAGATGTGACCAACTAAACCCCGTGCTTTCTCAGGATATAGCTGCTCTGAAGAGTGTCCCAGCAAACCCACCAAGGACCATCCCACTTCTGAGGGAGGGAGGGTTCCAGGTAGCATTTAGGAGCCCCAGAAGGCTCCTCCTACACAGCCTTGCCCTGTGCAGGAACATGGGGCTAAGAGAGAAGAAGCATCACAGGGATTCTCCCCTCCCAGCAGCGCCCACAGCTCGTGGCTGTCCTGGCTGCTCCGGGGAGAGCCCGCAACAGGGGCTGTTTTGGGGCTTCCCAGGGAGCTCAGGGTCATAGCACCTGGAGAGGAGGCACGCTGGGGGCTCACAAATTTCCCAAAAAGCAGAGAGCAGGATGGTCCAGAGGGGAAGCACAACCCCTTGGGGTACAGCTGCCACCCCGATGCCTATTCAGGGCTCACTCCAAACTGAACGGATAGCCCCCCCACCAGCTCCCTTGCTGCAGATAGACCCCAGCCCCAGCACCCTCCCCTCACCAGAGGACCCCCGGCACCGCTCGCCACCCTGCTGCCGCTCCGGGGAGCCAAGGCCGCAGCCCGCGGGCGCTCAGCTCGGCTGTGAGGGAGGGAGAGGGCAGCCGCAGCCCCGGCTCCTCATTAACCGCTGCTAATTAAGCACAGAAGTGCCAGCTGTGCCGTTAAAGGAACACTCCCACCGGCAGCGGTGGGGCGAGGGGGTGCCCCGTCCCCAGCACGGTGTCCCCCAGCGGTCCCGGTGCCCCAGCGGTCCCGGGTGCCCGCACTCACCTCCGCCGCACCGGGCACGTCCCGCCGGGCTCGGGCCGCGCTGAGTGTGAGGGATCGGACGGGGTGTCTCCGGTTGTACGGGGCCCGGGGAAGTCGGGGGAGGAGTACGGGCAGGAAACAGGGGGCCGTGTCCGTACTCCTCCCCGGGGATGTTCCGTCCCTGCCCGCCCCGGCCGGACCGCGGCTGCGGCGCCCGTGCTTTGCCCCCGAGGGTCCGTGCGGCGCGGCGGGCGCTGGGTGGTGCTGGAGCCCCACCGGAACCCGGCTGCGGTCCCGCATCCCGCCGGTTCCCGGAATGAACCCCACCGGTGCCTGGCCCCCATCCCGCAGGTTCCCGGGCTAAGCCCCACCGGAACCCACCGGTCGCGATCCCGCATCCCACCGGTTCTCGGGATGAGCCCCACCGGAGCCCGGCCGGGAACCCCACCGCGGGTTCCAGACGGAGCTTTGCTGTCGGGGGTCTCAGCACACCCCACACGCTCGTGGGGCTGTGAAACGCGGGCGGGCTGAGCGCAGCTGGGAACAGTGGACCCTGCGCTAGCGCTGCTTAAGGAGAGATTAAATGGAAATCATTTCTATTTATTGTAATATTTATCAAGGTTTAGTAAATAATTGATACTCATCCCTCCTTGATTTCCTTGGGGGTCAGCAAGCGGTTCTGCTGAATTAAAGTTTAACGATGCGTGACAAGCCAGGAGAGGCGGAACGGGCGACGTGAGCTTGGCCGTGGGCTCGACCAATGCCCAGCTCAGGTGGATGAGCTCAGGTGGCTGCGGACTCCTGGGGAACGTCTGCAAATCCATGTCTTCTGCCCTCACCAGTCCCCCAATTTCCAGCATGCAGAGGAGATCCTGGTGTCTCTGAACATGACATTTATTGGCTATTTGGATCAGTAGCTCACGCCTCGTGTGACGTGCATCTGAGGTGAGTGGGGGCACAGAGGCACCAAGGGAAGCAGCAGAGCCAGCAAAGGCATTTGGACAGGACATGGCTCGGTGCTAGTGTGAGCCAAGGGGGAGAAGCTACCCTGACCCTGGTTTAGCAAACTGGGCAAACTGGGCCAGCAGAGCAGTTGCCAACAGACCGGAGCCCTGCTCCTCTGTCATTACTTTGAGTACATGAGGAGAGCTCTCACCACGGAGCCCAGAATTCCTTTGGTTTCTTGGTACAAAAGAAAGCAGTGTTCGGGACTGTGCATGTGTGAGGCACAGTGAGCTGGGAGCACTGGTGCTGCACTGGGTGACACCAGCCCTGGCTGGGCACCAACTGGTGCCCTCACTCCCAGCAGAGCTGCAGGGCCCAAGAGAAGCTGCTGGGCGTGGAGGATCTGTGTGCTGCTGTGATGTCCGTGCTTGTGGCACCACCGCCTGCAGAGCTCCAGGGCTGCCCTTGCCTTACCTGGGTCTGCTTAGGTACACATGGGTCTCTCTCCAGGGACATTATTTTGTGGGGTTTTATTCATTTTTCACATGGGTTGACTCTTGAGGGTTCAGGGACTTGGCAGGCTGGAAAAGCCAAGTCGAGGGGAATGTGAACCGGCTGGGATGGGCGAGCTCACAGCTCTTCTCTGTGGGAAGAACAGACACCCTCAGGCATGGCCACAGGCAGCCAGCACCCACCTGTCACCAAGCCTGTCCACCCATGGTCCCAAGCAGGAGAGTTCCCATGGATGTATCCCCCTCCCCTTACAGCCATCAAGGTCCTGGCTGAACAGTCTGGTGGTGGCATCACCGGTGGTCCAGCTCTGGTGCCAACCATCCCTGGCACATGCCAGGACACTTCTTCCCCCCACCACCCTTCCCAGCACCCCTCAGACAGCAGTCAGGGCTGTCACACACCTAGGCTGGGACTTGTTGTCCTTCTCCTCCGACTTGACGTGGCAGTGGCAGGTGGAGGCCTTGCTGTAGCTGACAGAGCGCTTGGTGGATTTCTTCCACTTCCTTGCCCTCTGGACAACTCGCTTGAAGATGAGGTAGAAGATCTCACAGACGGTGAGGATGATGCAGATGGAGGAGGCTCCGACCATGAAATAGGTGAAGACCCTTTTCTCAGTTGGCCGAGCGATATAGCAGTCCACGGTGTTGGGACAGGGATCCACGTTGGTGCACTTGACCAGCCGTGGCAAATCAAAGCTGTCCCACATTTTGTGGAGGAGGTAGAGGAACAGGATCTCTATGATAAGCTTGAAGAAGAGGCTGAGCAGGTAGGTCCACCACAGCCCGCCGTGCTTCTTGCCCGTGTTGCTGTAGAGCTTGGGGCAATTCTCCCCATTCTTCTCCCTGTTCTTCTTCTCGCGGTCCTCCCGGTAGGCCACGTGCATGATGACCAGGAGGGAAGGACAAGTGACAAAGATGAGCTGCAGGGCCCAGAGGCGGATGTGGGAGATGGGAAAGAAGTGGTCATAGCACACATTGGTGCAGCCCGGCTGCCGCGTGTTGCAGTCAAAGTCCTTCTGCTCGTCGCCCCACACACGCTCGGCCGCCACCACATAGACCAGCACACGGAAGACAAAGACCACGGAGAGCCAGATGCGGCTGAAGGCTGTGGAGTACTTGTTGACCCCGCTGAGCAGCCCCTGCAGCGTTTTCCAATCCATGGCAGCCAAGGGAGTCCAGAGTCACCTGACCTGGAGAGGCAGAAGGAGCAGTGGGTGAGGAGCAATGGGAGACACCACTGGGGCCGCACATCTCTCACTGCACTAAATCCCATTGACCTCTGAACACTCTCCCCCACCACGTTACACTCATTTGGGATAGGGGTTCTTCACCCCTGCAGACAGTACAGCCCATCCTCACACAGTCCTGGGGACAGAGGTGACTCAATCTCTCTGTACTTCTGATAGAGCCTTTGCTGTAAGGGTTGAGCCACTCGGCCAAGTCCCTGCCACCAGCTCCCTGCCTGATTGTGCATGTTGGTGCAAACTGGCAGCAAGATCTGCTGGAGCAGGCCAGGATCAACAGCCAAAGGGGAAATGGCTGCTCCTGCAGTGCTGAGGTGCTGGGAC
This sequence comes from Corvus moneduloides, assembly GCF_009650955.1. NCBI lineage: Eukaryota > Metazoa > Chordata > Aves > Passeriformes > Corvidae > Corvus > Corvus moneduloides. The sequence continues at coordinate 4,469,114 of NC_045498.1, forward strand.
ATGCCAGGGACTGGTTTTCTGTCTCACAGGTGATGCCTGAGGCAGCCCAAGCACAGGTGAGAGCGGAGCTGCAGAAAGTGAGAGTCCGTGTGTGTCACAGTCCGTGTGTGTCACAGTCCGTGTGTGTCACCGGCAAGTCACCCTGGCCAGTGCTCTGCTCCCGGCAGCAATGCTGGAGGTCCCGACGATCAAACCGGCTCCGCAGCTCAGCCTGGGGCTGCCCTGTGTGAGGAGGGTGACATGCTAAGCCTAACCCGGAGCTTTACTGCACCTGGATTTACAAACCCAGGTGGTTTTTACAACCCTCTGGGCTGTGAATGTGTCTGCCCTGACAAAGAGATTCACACAATGCTGGGTCACTCCCACTTTTAAGGAATTGCCGCTGCCTGTTGCCCGCCCAGTGCTTTCCGAGACGTACCTGGAGGAGGCTCAGGCTCCTTCCCTGCTCACCGGGGGCTGTGGGGTGGGAAATGTCCAGCACAGGACATGGCTGGGATGTGATGGCAAACTGGTGATCAGGGTCCTCTCACCCAGTGCACTGCGGTGTCCCAGGGCTGCAGGGACAGAACAGAATCTGGAGCACTGCCTGGAGCCCATGGAGCTGTCTGGGAGCCCGTCTTTGGCCAGGGCCACCCTGCAGCAAGCCCCGAACCTGTGGCTGTGCTCCCACACTTCTGGCCCAGGGACACACCAGGAAGGGTGACTGAGCCGAGTGGCCCCAGGCTGGGGTCCCTGGCAGCGTGTGCCGAGTGCCAGGGCCGCGCCTCTGCCGATGCCCACACACCTTCCCCCACTACCCTGTCTGAAACCAGTACTTCCTCCCTGGCAAACCCTTGGTCGGGAGTCTGGGTGGGGGACAATCACTGTGTTCCCACCCAACCCTTGGATTTAAAATTGGGAGAGGGGAGCTGCTGTTCTGCCCCCGAAAGCTGGTGCTGATGGAACCTGCAGCCTCTGCATGCCCCCAGAGCCTGTGCCCCCTTGCCAGCCTGCCAATTCACCCATGCCCCCATCCCTGGTGCCAGTGAGACCACCCAGCACTCACCTGCCCATAACCTACCTGCCCAGCACCCGTATGCCCGGTTCAGCCCAGCGCTGGCCCCAGTCACGGACCCGCAGTGGGGCAGGAAGGGGACGCGATCTCCGTGCCAAGCTCTGTGCCAATCCCCGTGCTGGGGGATGTGTGCAGCACCGTGTGAGTCCCACAGGCCCCCCCAGTGCTGGTTGGCAGCCAGACCGAGCAGGGCAGCGCTCAGGTGTGCTCAGCTGTGCCGGCAGTGCCGGTTTGCCTCCCGCAGAGCCCGGCACCCTTGCCAGCCCCCAGGATGCCAAACCCCTGCGTCACAGCTGGGTCCTGCCCCATGTGGGCGCAGGGCGTTGGACCTGACAGCACCCGGCTCCCACCTGGGGTGCAAACTCAGCAGAACCACTTTTCCTGGGGGGTCTCTGCCTCTTTTGGTCCCTGGGGAGGGTGGTGGGACCGAGGAGCAAGGTCTGGGGTGGCCACTGCTGCTCCTCGGGGTGCCATACCGTGCCATTCCCCTGCATCACCCCATGGGATGGGGACCCTGGCATGGCCTGTCAGGATGTTGGGATCCCCACCTTTGACCCCAGAGTCACAGCAGCCCCAGGTCCCACCTGCACCCCAATAACACCTTAACACAGGTCCCACCTGCACCCTGTTACACCATGGGGCTGTCCCCCCTCAACCAGCAGCTCCCTGGCAGCCCCCCAGTACCCTGTGCCCCAGGCAGTACCTGTCCAGGTGGGAAAGGGCTGGAGGAAGGTGTCTGGATCCGGGTGCCTCTCGGAGCAGGGAAGCTCCTTCCCAGCTGCAGCCCTCCTGCACGCCCAGGGTTTTTCTGAGGCGCTGAGTGTGCGAGAGGAGGGGAAGGTGGTTGGTTCACTTCCCAGTAACTGGGTGAGTCTGGCAAACAGCTCCCGGAGAGGTTCTTGTCTGCACACATGCACACACACGCTTGGCTTGAGCAACAAAGGCAGGTCAAATCCGGCAGGGAGATCAGCGGAGACGGATTCCTCCACAGGAAACACCAGCAGCTCCTTCCAAGTGATGTCCCATCCCCTGCAGGGATGGTCTGGGCACTGCAGACTCGGCAGCAAGAGCAGAGATCTCGCACCGTCCCCCAGCTGTGAGCCCACCAGCAGCCATTGCTCAGAGTCCCAGATTACGCAATTGTAACCCACTTTTAAAATGATTTTGCCTTAGTAATAGTTTTGCAACAGCTCATCGGTATCTCCAACCTACAGGAACTTGCAGCCACCGCCCTGGCGGGGCCGGTGTGGCCAGATGGGACCTTTCCCACAGAGCAGGGTGGCAGCGGGGTCCCCATGCAGTGGGACCCTGCCCTGCTGCTGCCTCACGCCGCACCCCCATGGGACCTGGGACGTGTCCCTAAGGGGGTGTCCCTCTCCCCAGAGCACCGGTGGCTCCCAGGAGGCTGAGTCAGCCGCATCCCACCGTCTGCCCCATGGATCAGCCCCAACAGATGCCTGTGCCGACCTAGCCTGGCAGGAATGTGCTTCCCTTCGCCTGCGGCTCACTGCGGTCTCTTGAGTGCCTTGAGGCTTCCCTGGAATCCTCCGGCACACCCTGGGGCCGGTCAGCCGTGCTCTGAGCCTCACACAGCACCTTGCCAGGGCCACCCCTCCCATGGGGACACGTCTGAAGAGCCCCAGAGTGCTTAGTGCCCGGAGAGATTTGCTCCCTGCTCTCCTGGCAGACAAGGAGCCACTTGCCAGAGGCGTTTTGGCTCCAGGAGGTCAAATGAAGCCAGTGAGGGTTTGCCAGGCTGGAGACACACAGGAATGGGAGCCCAGGAGACCCAAAGCAAACCCTGGTGGGAGCCTGGGGGTGCAGGACGGGGTGAGCCTGGAAGAGGGGGCAGACACGGGCACCCCCATCCCGGATGAGAGCCAAGCAGGGGCTCCGGAGCCTTCCCTCACCCGGAGCTGCCCGGATCAGGAATCTGAGCTATGTTGTTGCAGAGAGCTGGTGTGGCAGGAGCTCGGCAGGAATCTGGGGGCTGTGGCCTGTGAGATGAAAAACCCTGGAGAGAGGGAAGTTGACGAGAAGCACCGGCAGCTCTGGTTCCTTGCAGAGGCAGCTGCTCCCTGCCCCACGGCCAAACCCCGTGAGGGCCAGGTGAGGAGTGGGGCCGGATCACCCCTGGGCAGCCTCTTGCCTGCAGTTTTGGAATTTCAGGAGCGGCCATGTGGCCACGGTGAGAAAGTTCAGGTGCTTTTGGCACGGGCAGAAGATTTCCCTCAGGCTGCTGGGTGGGGAGTGGAAACACCCTGCGCTTTGCAGTGTTTTGAAATGCTGAGGTGGGTGTTTGGGTAACATAAATCCATCGAAGGGCTCATCCCTGCACCCCCTCTACTGTCCCTCTGCCAGTGTGGGCACAGGGACAAGGTGCCAGCACGGTTCTGCAGACCTCAGCACCTGGGAGCCTCCAGGGATATGCCCAGGGCACGTCACGCTGCTGCCACCCTGCTCTGACACGGCAGGGTGACAGGTGAAAGGCCTCGGTGCCAGATGTGAGCACCGGAACACCCAGTGACTTAGAGAGGCCCAACCTTGGCTCCTCCATAAAGGAAAAACCCAAACAGTGGAGCAGGCGGGCGCCAAACCAGCAGGGAAACATCAAAGTCCCTTTAAAAGGGTCTTAAACAGGGCATGGCAGGATTGTGCCTGCCAACAGCTGTCCCCCTCCAGGGCCACATCCCCAGGGATGAGACTCCCCCGCAAGAGCAGGGGCACAGGAGTCATGGGATCCTGGGAGCCAGCAGCCGGGGCTGGACATAAATCAGGGAGTTTCGCCTCAATTCCCAGCAAACAGGCGGGTTTTGGCCAGGGAAGAAAAAAGCCCAAGCTGGGAAGGCCAAGCTACCCCTGACCTGTGCACGCAATCCCCTCCACATCCCTGCCTGGGCTGGAGTTAGTGGTGGGTTTCTTTAAAATCCCCTCACCCCAAGATTTAGGAGGTCCTCTGGGACCCCGCAAGCAAATACAGGGAACTTCCTGTGTGATGATGCAAAATCTGGGAAATATTCAGCTTTTATTGTGGCACAACCCCTGGTTTGCTGACACTGGTACTGCCTCTGTGTCCCAGGAGGTGTCCCAGCATCCAGCCCCCTGTTTTTGCAGCACCAGTGGGGGGAACACATCAAAAGAAGCAGCCGAACGCTCCTGTTTTTCCGGCCAACTGCTGCCTATCCCAAGCCTGGATGGTGCAAGACACCCAGAGCTCTGCAATGTTTGCTCCGAGCATGACAGAACGGCACAACAACATCCAGCAACTGGATCTTCAGGTGTCTCGCAATGGGCAGCAGCTCCAGCTGTGCTTTGATGTGCAGAAGTGGGACAGGGTGGTTTTTCTGGGGCTCATCTCTGTCCCGATTAGCGCCTGCAGAGGGGAACACCTCGGGGTTTCACTCAGCAGCCTGGAGCAGGAGCGGCCAACCATGCTGGAAAACAAACAGCCCAGCCCATGCTCTTTCAATCGGGGCAATGGCTCGCACACAAAGAACAGCTTGTGTCCTCTGACATTACAGGCTTCATAAAGAAAACTTTCAGGTGGATAATCCAGCAACAGGAGTGGACGGAAGGAAGGCAGTGCCAGCACAGCTTCCCCTAAGAAGTGGAAAAAAATCTGTCTGTATTTCACCTTCTGCCTCTCTGTCCCCAAAGATCCCCAAACTCACTGGTGTCAGCACAAGGAGCTGCTGTGTGCTCAGACAGTTCTGTGCCGGTGGCCGGGATCTCCCCAGGGCTTCTCCACCATCCTCACCCTCATCAGTGGCTGGTTCATTCCCTGCCCTCCCACCCAGCAGTGCTGTAGCCCTGCCTGCTCTTGGCTTCCCTTCAGCCCTGCCTGTCCTCGGCATCCCCCTGGCCACAGCGGCCCCTCTGCCTCCCTCTCCAGCACATCCAGCTGGTCCTCTCCCCAGGATGGGCGGTAGGAAGCTCAGTTTTGCCCACAGAGGGTCTCAGCTGGCTCACTGCAATGATCTGTCACTGAGAATGGCCTCAGCCACAAATGACACAGCGATGGTGTTCCTTCGCCCCCTGTGCCACTTCCTTTGGGACAGAGCCAGGGAGCGCTGGCACCGTGGCTGCTCATGGAAAAAACAATTATCACACCCTCTAAGTAAAGGAAAACCAGTAACAGATTGTGCTGCATGTTCAATGTTAATGTTACTTGTGAGTGCATTTGCCATGAAATTATTGTTAATTATTCATGCCAGCTAACGCTCAGCTCCCTTTGAAGGCCTCGGAAGTGGCAGCACTGTCCATGCCACGGCTGAACGCGAAGTATTACAACAATAAATGAGATCAGATTTTGCCATTTAATGTTATTGTTTAATCAGTGGTTGGGTGTTTTTCCTGTCCTGTGTTTGGCTGTTTTGCTCAGGTGTTTTCCCCCGGCCAGGCAGGATGATCCAGCAGCCCACGGCGGGCGCTGCCTGCCCGGCCAGATCCTCATGCCTGCACTTTGCCGCGGTGGCTGCGGCACCAGGGACCTGCTCTTGTCCCCACTCAACTAATGAATGTTATTAATGACGATTGCATCAGTCTGAGGTGGCCCTCTCACCCACTGAGTGGCTGAGGTAGGGTGATACATAGGAAGAGGGGTTTCCTGTGGGATCAGGGTGTCTGTCCTGGCTGGTACAGGCTCAGAGTCTGGGCACCACTGTCAGTTCACAGCTGCCCCGGAGCTGCTGATCCCTGTCACTCCCAGGAACAACATGTGTCCTACAGCCCCTGCTTTACCCCAAATTCAGCAGGATGATGTGAAGTGCCTTTCCCGGGACAGGAGAAGCAGAGACCCCTCAGGCACAGCCCAGCTCCAGGGTGCTGCCACCCTCAGCGCTCCTGCATTGGGGCACGGAGGAGGAAGAGCAGGATGGAGTTGTAGGCCAGGTGAGCGGCTCCTGCTTTCTCCTGGGCAGCTCTAGGAACGAGCCTCATCCTTGGACGGCGTGCTGGGGCAGGAGGCCGTGAGTGGGATGGCAGCCGTGGGGGGTTTGTAGTCCACCCCATGGAACACCTGCCCGCCCGTGCCCACGGGGTCAGCGCAGGAGACGGGGCAGTCGTGGCTGTGCCGCCGGCTGTCCCCCCCGCCGGCCTCCAGGCGCTCGTGGCACCGCTTCCCGATCAGGTAGGCGACCTCGATGAGGCTCAGCACAATGCAGACGCAGGCGGTGACCACCATGAAGAGGGTGAAGATGTTCTTCTCAGTGGGCCGGGAGATGAAGCAGTCCACCACGTTGGGGCAGGGCGGCAGCTCGCACTTCACCACCCGGGGCAGGGTGTAGTTCTTGTACAAGTGGTAGAAGACGTAGAGGAAGACCATGTCCACGCCGGCCTTGAAGATGAGGCTGAACAGGTACGTCCACCAGAGCCCGCCCCGCTTCTTGCCAGGGTTGGGGTAGATGCGGCGATAGTTGTCCCCGCTGGCCTCACGGAGCCTCTGCTCCTTGGCCTCCCGGTATGCCACATGCATGAGGACCAGGAAGGACGGACACGTCACCAGGATGAGCTGCAGGGCCCAGAGGCGGATGTGGGAGATGGGGAAGAAGTGGTCGAAGCAGACGTTGGTGCAGCCCGGCTGCCGCGTGTTGCAATCAAAGTCCTTGTGGTCATCGCTCCAGACCCGCTCGGCCGCCACCAGGTAGACCAGCAGGCGGAAGATGAAGACGAGGGAGAGCCAGATGCGGCCAAAGGCTGTGGAGTACTGGTTGATGCCTCTGAGGAGCTTCTCGAACGACCCCCAGTTCATGGCTCCCTGATCCCGTTAGCCGGCCTGGGAAGAGAGAACATACTGTGACATTGAAGAAGCAGTAAGAGGTCCCCATCAGAGCCCCTGTGTGCCTCCTAGGACCATCTCTGACCCGTGCTGGCACGCGGGGACACACTGACACGTGCCCCAGCACAGACCTGGTCCGGGTGATGCATCTCCTCCAAGCACCGTCCCCCACTCTGCGAACACGGGGACCCGGTGACGCTTGGGGCTTCTGCCACAGCCACAGCATCCTCCAGCCACCACCAGGTCCAGCCCACGGCTCGGCCCCCATCCCGCCCCAGCTCCCGCCTCGTTGCCCAGGTATTTGTTATTAATTTTCCTTACGTTGCCAGCCTGGCCCAGGCGGACAACAAATAGGAGCAGCCGGGGCGTGACTCACCCGGCTGCGCTGCCGCGTCCTCTCCCATCACTGGAATCTGCCGTCACCTCCGTGCTCCCCCGGGCAGTGCAGGAGGAGCCCTGTGCCACTGCTCCGTGTCCCCACGCCGTGCCCACGCACCGGGGAGCCCACGGCAGGGCAGAGGCTGGGCTGGGCTGGGGGGCTGCACAGCCCCTGCGATGCCGAGGAGCTGCCGTGGGGCCGGGCAGCCAAAACAACCAATTTTCACCAGCCCCACGCCCCTGCATGGCCGAATTGACCCCGGCTCGCATCGTGCCAGATCAAACACACCCCACGCGCCGTGGAGCTGCAGCGAGCAGGACTCCCAGGGCTGCGTTTGGCACTGGCTCTCCTTAAATATTTTACCTACCAGTGAAATAACAAGATTCCCCCTCGCCGGGGGGGCTCTCGGGGGTAAACACATCCCGTGCTCTGCACAGCCCATCCAGTGCACCCACCTGCAGGACTGGAGTGACCACGGACGCTCCCGGTTCTCGTCCCTCCCGTGGGAGCCGGCGGCTCCCGTCTCACGGTGGATCCCTGGAGGAACATGCAAACCTCAGATTCCTCCTTCCCTGTGCGCTCCTCCGGCAGCAGCCCAGGCCGTGCCCATCTCCCTGGTGTCAGACGCACTTCCCCAGCGCCCTCCCCACCTCCCCAGGGCCGGGGGTCGCGGCAGAGGAGGGTCCCCAGGCCGCTCACCTGCGGCTGTCCCTCGGCGGCGCTGCTGCGGGTCGGCGCCTGCCCAGGGCAGGAACGCAGCGCCCGGTGCAAGAGACAGCGCATGAGTCACCCCCGCGCTCCTGGGAGCGAGGAGGAGATTCCCGGGGGAAGGGATGAGGCTCCAGGCAGATCCCCACGTGTCCCACGGAGTGCCAGATTTCCCGAGGCGAAGGGCGGCCCCGCAGCGCTGCCGTGCGGGGTAGGGCTGAGCCGGCTGCTCCGCCGTGGGGAAGGGTGGGAGCTCAGGGCTGTCTGCCCTCAGCTGCTGCTGTCCAGCACAACCCGGGGTCCCTCCATGCCTTCCCTGCACCCATCCCCTTTGCTCCAAAGTGGCCGAAGCCCTGGGAGCCCCCGCCCACGGCACCGGGGGCCTCTCAGCCGAACACCGCCCTTTATAATCCTTTTTTATTGAAACTTTGCACCATGGCAGTAATTTAGCAGAGCCTTTATCCCTCACTACCCTCTGATGAATGGGTGGCAGCTGATTATTTCACTGGCAATTAATTAACTGCTTACCTGTGCTCCCCTCACCTCCAAGCTGCACAAGTCTCTTTCCCATCACTCCTCCTTGATACCAGAATCTGGAGCCCTCCCAAGATGAGCTCCCAGCTCAGAGAACTCTCTCCTTAAGGTCTGACCCCCATCTCAGAGCTCTGGGGCACAGGGATGGGGGGCAGAGGAGAGGGGGTCCGAGGAGAAGGTGCGGGGTGCAGGAGTTCACGTACGGCTGGAGTCATTTGAGGAGCAAACACACGTTTCATTTGCAATTCTGCTGGGGTTTAAAAAAAAATGTAGAGAAACAAATCTAAACAGCTGTAAAGTAAATTACCAGTGTTTGCGGATGGCTCCAGGGAAGAGTTCTGCAGTTTGAAATCAAACAAGCCCATTTTTATTTTTTTTAACATGCCTGTGTAGTGGCTGTGCCGGGAAGGGGGTTCCCAGGGGCTGTGTCCCCCCACGGGCAGGCAGGGAGGGCCCAGAGCAGCACCCATCCACCAGCACCCAGTGGTGGATGGGGGGACCTTCTGCCCCAGGTACCCCTAATTTTGTGGGTGTCAGAAGTGGCTCTTTGTGCTTTTCTGGGTTAAAATCTCCTCTTTAAAAAAAAAAAATCCTCTCTTTTGGGGAGCTGCCAGGTGTGATGAGCAGTTTCTGCTCTGGGTAGAGCCCCCTCCAGCCCTCCACAGGTGAGTCCCCAGCGCAGGGGACACAAAGGTGTATTAATGGCAGCACTTTATCTTCCAGGAACAAGCCCCATTAGTACATTTTCACTACAACATGAAATATTAATAACACTTTGCATTTATATAGCGTCATTCATCCCGCAGTCACCAGCCAAGCCGCTGACATGAATCAAACACCGCAGCAGCTCCGGAGGAGACAGGTAAACGGGATTAGACCCATTTTCCTGCTGCACACACTGAGGCACAGGCTTCTCTCCAGGTCACTGATGACACTGAGGACGGACAAAACCCAAACACGCGAGGCATGGGGCTGCTCTGACCTGGGCTTCCTCCTCCTGCAGCTGGTATTTGCTGTTCCTGATACTGCGCTGACAGTGCAGGGAGGGGAGTTAGGAAACCTGTCAGCCCACGGAGAGCCAGGCCCTGACACAACCCGAGGGCTCCAGCAGCATGGAAGAGCGAGCAGAAAACCAGTGGGGAAAGAAAGGGCTCTTTTAATCTTATTAAAGAGCCTTGTATTTAAACCCTCCTCCAGCTCCGTGGCACAGGGTGATTGCAAAGGCTTTACACACCAGCTCAGCAGGACTCGCTCCTGCTGCCGGAGACGCTGCATGCAGATGCTGGTTAGCAGGGCGGAATCCCATGATTGATGATGGATAAGGGCAGACAAACAACTCCTGGGCAAAGCTGTGGAGCGGTGCTGAGCGGCAGGGAAGGGGTGTGGGCACAGCCCGGCCGCCCACTGCTCGCTGTCCCCAGCACCATTGTTATTCCGTGAAGAAGGCACCTTGTTTGCAGATAATTTAAAAACCCCAAACAGATTAGCGAAAATTAGACACACAGAGCAGGCTGGATGTGGGCTCAGCCACCGGGAGAGTCCCGTGAGCATCGCTGGCTGCTGCTTCCAAACCGGCTGCTCCGCGCCTGGCTCAGCCCCGGGACCCCTTTCCTCAGCCCCGTGGCTGCACTGCCAGCTGCATTCCGCGTCCCACGGGATTGTTTAGAAGTTTTTCCACGGAAAACCCGCGTTCCAGGACAGTCTGGATGAGAGCAGGCAAACACCCTCCCAAGCCTAGCCCGGTCGTGGCCGTCTAACACGGCCAGCACCCATTAATCTTACATTTATACGTGAGGCTGCAGGGAGTAACCTCATTTCTAGGGAGACCTTAATTAATCACCGACTCAAACTGCCTCGATGAGATGGGTTTTCTACCGAGGAGATAAATTCACATGGTCAGCAGTGGCTGAGGATGAGGATGAGGTTAGCAGGGACCTAAATCACGGCAGCTGATGGTGCTGAGCAGAGCGGGGGACAGGGCGAGCAGGGGACAGGGCACGTCTGTCCTTCCTCTGCACCGGGAGGCGGATGAATGGGGCACGGGGGAGGTGCTGCTGTGGCTCTTTGCCCCTAAAAAGGCAGAAATAAGAGTGTTCTCAGCCTCTGCAGACCATGCCCCTGCAGTGGTGGCAAGGGAAAGACGGGGAGGACAAATTCCTAAGCAGGAGGGGACCGTGGGCAGTCACACAGCCCCAAAACCCAGGCGGGGAGGGGTTGGAGGACTTGATGCCCTCACAGTAGGAGCAGAGTCCAACTCAGTGCTCAACCCCGCTGACTGTCAGGGACGGACCCATTAGTGCCTGTTTCGGGTTGTTTGGCCAAATAATCACCGTGCAAAGGACATCGTCGCCCTTGCCACTGACCTTGGCGGCCTCCAAATGGGCGACCCGCAGGTCAAAGTCTTTATATCCCATTACCAGTCTCCTGAGTCACGCCTGTCTCCTGGCAAGTTACATTCTTTTTAGATGGCAGCTAAACGGGAAAGAGGTCGCGCTCCCAATACGGCGACAATAGGACATGACAGCACTTTTCTGAGTGATTAAGCCTCAGGTGATGTCGGGGCTACGAGACAAGTGGCTGAAGGCTGAAAGACTTTAATCACCTCGGACACGGCATTGCATCCTCGCACTCCATCCTGCCAGGGTGGGTTTTTGGTGCGAAACAGGAGCGATAATAAAAATAATCCAGCCCAGCCTGCGCACCCACCCGTTAGTTATCCGTGCTGCTGTTAATAACCAGCCCGGGCAGCCTGTTGGCCCTCAAAGAGCCTTCTGCAATAAATCAGCCCTGATGCTTTAAAATAACTGTCGGGGGCCGCCGGAGCTGACACTAGATGGCATTGGGAGAACGCGCCGCGCGGCACCGCCGCCTCCCCCGGAACAGCCTGGCAAAACAGAGCAGAAAACTCAGGATGACGGAGCAGAAAATGTCTCAGCCAGGGAGAGGCCACCAGTTCACCTCCATCCTCACACCCACTAGTTCATCTCCATCCTCACATCCACCAGTTCATCTCCATCCTCACATCCACCAGTTCATCTCCATTCTCACATCCACCAGTTCACCTTCATCCTCACATCCACCAGTTCATCTCCATTCTCACATCCACCAGTTCACCTTCATCCTCACATCCACCAGTTCATCTCCGTCCTCACACCCCCCAGCTCTCCTGCATCCTCACACCCGCCAGCTCACCTCCATCCTCACACCCACCAGTTCACCTCCATCCTCACACCCACCAGTTCACCTCCATCCTCACACCCACCAGTTCATCTCCATCCTCACATCCACCAGTTCATCTCCATTCTCACACCCCCCAGCTCTCCTGCATCCTCACATCCACCAGTTCACCTCCATACTCAACCCCCCAGTTCATCTCCATCCTTACATCCACCAGTTCACCTTCATCCTCAGGCCACCAGTCCTCCTCCATCCTCACACCCACCAGCTCTCCTCCATCCTCACATCCACCAGTTCACCTCCATACTCAACCCCCCAGTTCTCCTCCATCCTCACATCCACCAGTTCACCTTCATTCTCAGGCCACCAGCTCAACTCCATCCTCACATCCACCACCTCAACTCCATCCTCACACTCCCCAGCTCTCCTCCATCCTCATATCCACCAGTTCACCTCCATCCTCACATCCACCAGCTCATCTCCATCCTCACATCCACCAGTTCACTTCCATCCTCACACCCACCAACTCACCTCCAGCATCTCACCTGCCTTGAGACCACGATGGTGGGGCAGAGCTCAGGGTGTTTTACCGTTTCTCTGAGCTAATAAAATAATTTGTCCCCACATTATTGTTTTTTTCCCAGGGCTGGGGCCTGGACAGAGCCATGCTTGTGGCTCCCCAGAGCCCGGCTGCCCCTGCTGGCACCAGCACAGCCCTTTGGGACTCGTTGTGCCCTTACCGGGCAGGGGTAGGTGCACCTGGGCACCTGCAGAAGGGATGGTGATGAGGAGTGGGGCTTTAAAGTGAGTCCCAAACCCCAAATGATGCTGCTGCCCCGTCCATCCCCTGCTGACCCCAGCATCCTGCCAGCTCCCTTCACACAGAAGGGTTTTCCTGCTGCAGCCTGGGCTCGTGCTTCCCCATGCCCCAATCAACCTCTCCCTGCAGATCAGCCCGTTTGTCTGTCTGTCCATCCACCCCTCTGCGTCTCGCTCACGCCTGGGTGCATCCCTGTCTCCAGGGCTGGTGCAGACAGGTCCCTCCTGGGAACAACCCCGGGGATATTCTCAGTGCAGCAGCACAGCTCACTCACCCTCCCAGACCTGCAGCCCGGCTTGGAGCCAGAAGCCGTTTGCAGGCGTGGGATCAGTCTGGCTTTCTCCCCATCACTCCTGTCTCATTCTACCTGTCAGAGCCCATCTCTCCTTCCCCCAAATCACCTCCCGCACCCCACTGAGCCGAGCTGACTTTGCCTCTCAATGCTGCATTGTGCCGGCAGCCCAGAGCCACAATAGAGCTCCTGATTGCAGCTCCCTCCCTCCCCCAAGCCAGCCCTGGCCTCGCGTGTCCGCCCCGCTGGCAGCACATGGCACACGGCCCTGCCACAGCCCACCCTCCCCTCCCCTCCCGGGGGCACCCCAAAAGCCTCCATCCTCTGGAAAACGGCACACGGTTGGATTTTATGTCACTGTTCGTGCCGGGGAGAGCTGTTGGGGTGGTGCCACAGGTTTTGGGGTGTGCCTACCGCATCTTACCCCCATGTTGTGGGGCTGGGGCTCTCCTCCCCTGTTGTCCCTGCAGGGTAAAACACAGCAGAGCCAAAACTCAAAGCCTCTCACAGGCACCTGAGCTGGGGAGCTCTGCTTCTTTGGGGTTCTCTGCCCAGGCAGCCTGACGCTATAGGATTCTTCCAAAGGCTAAAAACTTTCTCGCACTGTAAGGACAATACTCCATTAAAAACAACCCATCACCCCTCTCAGCTGGCTTGCACCTCTCCTGGAAACTCGGGGCAGCAGAACTGAACTCTGAAAAGGGCCCAGACTTGGCTTGAAGCAAGAGATTTCACATCATCATGTCTTAAAATGTCAGCACTTTAATTAGCTCCATCTGAAGCTGGAGTGGGTTTGTCACCCCTCTCTGCTTTCGGTTCAGGTTGAGAAATTTGCTCAGGCTGACCTTTTCCCTCCCAGACCCAAAAAAAGTTCCCAATCCATATTGGCATTTCCTAAAAATAGGACAAAATAGCCCCCCAAAAATACCAGCCAGCTGTAGGGATGATGTTGTGCAGCATCATGCCAATGCAGGGAAAAGGACTTCAGCTGTGAGATGCCTGCCCTGGGAGAGCTGAGGGGATGTTCCCAGATTCTTGTGTCAGGTTTTTCCCTTTTATCTCCTTCAGACACTGCTGCCAGGCCCCCTTTCTCCAAAGGGAACCCCCCGGTTTTCTCAGATCAAGGTGTCCCCAGCTCAGTGTTTTCTACAGCACCACTTAAATCTCCATCTCACCCACCCTTTTCATTTTATTTTTTTGTACCTGTAGGGCTGCTGGAGCCGTAACTTACACTCCAGGGTAATTTCTTGCTCTAAAGGATACAGTGAACTTCTTCGCAATTTGTTGGCCAGCTGGGGACGCTTCTCCAGGTGGGATACGCTGGGTAATTATTCGATATCAGCTGCTGGAGGTGGAGGTTCGAGCCCGCTTATGTTCTATGATAAATTAATGAAAGCAAAGCCAGAGGAAGCACCTGAAAAAACACAGGGAAGTGAGAGGCCATGATGCCCCACTGCAGCTGTTGGGCTTGGAAATCGCGGTGCTGAGGTGTCACAACACCTCGAAGGGCTCTGCTCCCCACACCAGGCTGTCTCCAGCATGACCTCCAAGAGCAGAAGCCACCGAAAGCCAATGACCATGTCAGGAAGGGTCACAGGCGTGTCCACCATTGTGATGGTTGGGTGCTGTGGAGGGCTCAGGGATGGTGGGTTTGGGTCTGGCCTTGGCCAGGCGCCCATTGAGCACTTCCTGGGGGATGGGCCGGTGCTGTCGCTCTGCCCTCTCGGAATGGCAGAGCAGCAGTTGTTCTCCTTCGCAGAGCGAGGCAAAGCTCCAAGCTGGAGAAATGCCTTCCTCAGAGCCTGATAATTCTTCAGCACGTCAGAGGAAGAAGAGCGGCATCAAAAGCATCCTCGCTGCCTCCCCACTCATTGACGGCGAGCCCGGAGCCCTGGCCTCGCGGTGCTTGGGCTTTGGTGGAGTGTGACACTCATCTGCAGCGTGCCACGCAATTATGGCTCGGGAAAGGAAGGGGCAGATCACCCCGGGCGGGGGAAGAATGAGAGCCAGCCGCCTTTCATCCGCACCCCACCGGCCGCCGCCTGCCGCTCGCTATTCTTATCCCTCCTGATCAAGGCGAAGCGTTTCCTCCTCCTGCCATTGAAGCCCAGAGCCCCGACACCGCTCGGGCAGCGCGGGGAACCGGCGGCTGCGCCGAGCTGGGATGGGCCTCCCCGGCCCCACGCTGCGGGGCACAACCCCGCCGGGATGGCTTTCAAGCACAGAGAGCACCTCGAGGGGACGGGCATTGATGTGGAGATGCAGGTACAGCTCCGGCACTTCCCGCCCGCCGGGGAAGGTCAGCCTTGGTTCACGCTTGATGTGGGAAATGCCGGAGCTCAGGCGAAGGCGGCGGCGGAGGGACCGGTCCTGCACCTGCGTTGGTGCCACACAGAGGTCGTTCCTTAGGGAAGAGGAGGAGAGGAGCTCTGGCAGGGAAATTTGGTCATTGGGATTTAAAAATTCCCTTGTGCTTTCATGAGAGAGACTCGGGCTCTTGTTTCCTTCTTGGGTGACTTTGCCCCCAGCTCTAGTCCTTGTGAGAAAAAGAAGATCCCATGAGTTGCAATGGCAAGTGACCACTTGAGGTTATGTCCTGCTGCCCTGGAAGAGGACGGAAGTTGTTACTAGCACCAGCCATGGTGCCTTGGTGGCAAGGAGAAACACCTCCCCAGGAGCCTGTGTCCATCCCATCCCCACGGCAGGGCCCGGTGGCCAGGCCAGATGGTGTAACACAAGGGCAGCCAGTGCCTGAAGAAGGTAACTGGACCCATCTCTGCTAAAGTGAGGCCAAATCAGCAGAGCCATCCCAGGGACCAGGAGCCTCTGAGCACCACACTGCCCTGGTGATGCTCACAGCTCACATCTGCTGCAGGAGCACTTCCCTCGTGCAGCAGACAGGCGTTGTTGGTCCTTCCAGGCTGCCTTTGCCACTTTCTGGTGCTTACAAACTGCTCCAGGAATTAACCAAACCCAAGGTTTCTGGAGATGCTGGAAGAGCACACCAGGGAACACTGGGTAGGTCTCCAAAAGGCAGCTTTCCCTGCCCTCAGGAGCAGAGCCAAGCCAGGACTGCAGCCCCCAAACAACCCCAGGCTGGCATGGGGAGACCACACCAAACTCAACTTTCTCCACCACCATGTCTGGTGCTCCCACCTCTCCCCCAGCCTGTCTGGAAACAGAGGCTTCAGAGTTCATTCTGTGTGTCAACAGAGCTGCAGGAAACCAGCTCTATTACCTTGAAGGATCAGGAACTCTTCCCAGATGTCAGAGATCCTGCAGAGAAATAAAAGCCCAGTAAAAATTCACCCTTTACTTTGTTCCCAGGGAACTCCTCACCACCAACCCCAAGCTCGATGAGGGCTCTGCTCATGGATGAAGCCTCGTGTTTCAGGAGCCAGGGCTGCTCTCTCCCAGGCTCCAGGGTCACCCGTGCTTGGTCCTCTCAGAGTTAAGGATTTTTGGCTTGTGGCACTGGGGGTGCCCCAGCATCCTGAGGAGATGCTGAGGTGGAGCAGCTCCATGGAGAGGAAAGCAGCTCGTTCCCACTCCTCCTTGCACTGGGCTCCTTGCTGCAGGTCCATGCCTGACTGCAATCAATGTAACCTTTTAAAATTAATATACTTTCTCTCCTCTTTTGCACAAAAATACAGTTGCTGAAATTCCTCCATTTCCATGACATTTGGGAAAAAGTTGTGCCTCAGTGGAATGCTTTCTTTACACTGTAGACATCATCACTTTAAGGGGAAATGAGAGTAAAGGTGGTGGGTCTTTTTTTGTCTGTGATATTGGAAAATAAAGGTTCTTTCTCCCCCTGCACTGCTGTAAGTTCAAGCGACTGCCAAGTGGAACGAGCAGAGCAGCCAGGAGAGCTGGGGTCTGCTCCCAGTGCTCCCAGTCATCCTGCTCTGAAACCAGGGGAAAATCCCTGCTAAAAGCTCATGGCCAAAGGTCAGTCACCAGAGAGCCAGGGCAGCAGCCCCAGCATGAGCACAGGGAGCTTCTGCCTTCTGCTCTCGCTGCTGATTTCTCAGTGTAAGAGGGAAATCGGGAGCAGCGGCCGCCGGGCTCTCAATCACCTGCTGTGGGACAGGGGGAGGCAGCAGCTCCCGGCTGATGGATTGGGAAGGAAAGGCTGACAGCCCCAATTTACACCGCACTCTGCTTTTGGACCTAAAATACAAAATGCAGGCCTTCTTCCCTGTTTTCCAAAAGCAAAGTCCAGGTCCCACCTCACCCTCTCCAGCCCTGGAGGGTGAGGAGTGTCAGGAAAATTAATCCACAAACACCAGAGGTTTATGTCCAAAAAGGAGACAGAGGAGCCCTGGTACCTTATTTGAATAAAGGGAGAGGCCATGGGGCATTTCCCTGGTGTCTCTCAGGTTGCTGGAGGATGCAGCCTCCTTTTATCCCAATTTCCCGGCCGCTTTTCCCTCTCTCTTTCCCATTGGCTGAGGTACTTGAGAGGTACAGACTCCCCAAATTGCCTAATACAGACCCCCTTCTAATGCATACCCCCTTTTTTCTTTTTCTATGGAATTTATGGTTCTTCCCATTGCTTCTTTCATCTCTCAGCATCTATCTTTACCTATCAGCAGACCCACAGTTTGTTTGTAAAGACAAATCTATCTCATTCCTTTCTGGAGGGGACAAGGAGCTGTGCCCTGTGTGCCACAGGAACGGAGCTGGATCGGGATGCAAAGGGACACTTTGTCAGCCAGCTTGTTCCCACGGGCACATCCGTAAAACAGCGGAATGGAGGAGGGTCTTCATCCGTGGAAAGGGTGGGAGATGCTTCCTCTACCAGAGATAAACACGAATGCCCAGTCAAAGTGGACCTGTTGTGCTCCAGGCCAGCAGCCAGACCTGCAGCAGCCTCAGGGAGAGAAGGAAAAGGGTTTTAACAGCTGATTCATGCTTTGTGTGTTCCTCAGGCTCTGTGGGTGTCCCCACTGCTCACCCTCTGTCCTAAAATCCCCACTTTGTGCTCTGCATCCCTGCCTGGAACAGCCCCACTCCCACAGACCCACCTTTGCCAGACCGACCAGGGACGCTGCCATCCCTGGAAACCTCTTTCCGTGCCCAGCCCCTCTGCTTTTGGGCATCTGAGGATGCAGATGTTCAGGCAGAGGACATGGGCAGGACCCCCATGGACCACACAAGGTCCCCTGTGGACCTCAGAGGAGGATGGAAGGGATAGGGCAGGGCAGGGCAGGACAGCAGTGCCCAGCCAGGCATGGTGGGGCGTTCCCAGTGTCACACCATGTCCCCAGTCCCCTGGCATGTGCAGGATGGTGCCACTGCCCACGCAGCCCTCCAGCCACCGCTCAGTCCCGACGTGGAAGACGGGGCTGGATTGCCTGGAACAAACCCAGCATCCTGCTCCTTCTCTTTCCCAGGCAATTTTTATCCTCCTCCCAATGACAGATTGAGGGCTTCAAAGCCCAGCCTCGTGAACTCTCTCCTGCTTCCCCGCCATGGAAATTACTGCGCGGTGGTTCAAAATGGGAGAGCAATTTGCAAAACAAATAAGTCTCCGATTAGCTAAGGAGCGTCGGGCTGACCTTACAGGGACCCCTTCATTAGGAGACACTGAGCGCCGATTAACGGCTCTGGGATGGAGGGAGCCACTTCAGACTGGTTTAATGAATTAAATATATGCTCCTGTTTGGCTCTTAATGTAAAAAAAATGTTAAGTACAGTAATTGTCACATTCCCGAAGTCAGTCCTCTCCCTACCTCGCAGTTCACCGAGACTTTTCCCTTCCCAGCGCCAAAGTTTAATTTGTTAATGTGCTTCTGGTGTCACGGTGTTTCCCTGCATTAACGCCAGCCCATCAAAGTGTTCTGCTCGGGGAGCTCGGGAGTGCTTTCCTCCAGGTCTCCTCCTGCTCTCCAGGAACATCCCAGCATGTGGATTGCTCCAGGCCGTGTCCCGGCCATCAGCTCCTTCTGGGGCTGTATCTTCTCCTCTCCCATTTCTCCTTTTTGTGCAGGACAAGAGGAAATGGCCTCAGGCTGTGCCAGTGGAGAGTCAGGTTGGACATGAGCAGGAATTTCTGCATGGAAAAGGTGGTCAGGCCTTGGAGCTGCCCAGGGAGGTTTGGAGTCCCCATCCCTGGAGGTGTCCAAGGAATGACTGGATGTGACACTCAGCGACAAGGTGGGGATGTGGCACAGCTTGGACTCAATGCTCTCGGAGGGCTTTTCCAACCGAAATGACTCTGTTGGGAGCAAGAGACAGAAAGGGAAAAACCAGTGACAAGGCAACAGTGGAGGAATCAAATGATTGTCCTGGCCGTGGGCTGTCCTGAAGCCCTGCCCGCGGGCCTGTAAACTCACACCTTTTGTTGATGTGCCTCTGACTGATGTGTAATTTAATTACCGCACGCTTAGAAGATTAAATCCACGATTAAAAGAATTTATATGGATTAGTGTAGGATGATTTTAAATCACTGCCAGCTCACGGCAAAGCAACTGTGCAACCTGCAGTAAGAGCAGTAGTGCTGGAAAGGGCTGGGAGGCCACCCTGGTCCTGCTCCATGTGCCAGGAGAGCCGGGTACGGGGCCAGCAGGGAGCCCCCAGCCCCTTCCCAGCAGAGTTCCATGCTGGGGACTGCCATGGAGACAGGAGGGATTCATCTGCCCAGCACACTCCTCTCCTGATCCATTACTCCATCACACCCATCTCTGTTAAAAACATTCATCTCTTAGTCCCCAGATGTGGATTTTAGTCCCTTTTTAAGCCAATCTGTTACTTTTCTTAAGTCACTTATTAGATGTGGCTTTATGGGGGAACGAAAGAAGCCGGATGGGAGGAAAAGTAAAACATGCAAACTGGGAAGATTTACTAAATCAACTGGTTCAAATCGAATTCCCAGGCCTCCAGCTAAAGCTGTGCCCCAGAAAGCTTTATTGTTTTCTTCTCTGGGGTGAGAGGGAGAATGTGAAATTCATTTTTCTGCGCTGGGTGGGGAAGGGAGGATCACGGGCAGCTCTTTCATCAAATTGCTTCTTCCAAGACAGCCATTTGCAAATCTTCATCCCTTTATCTAAGCAGCTGCCTCACCTGGCTGGTGTGAACACCCCAAACTGGGCAGGGGTGGAGACTGAGAGGGTCCAGGTTTAAAACAGGATCTCTGGGAAAATCCTGGAGCGGTGCCCAGCGTGGCCACCACCCTCTCTTCGCTCCCGGGAGCGCAGGCACACGACTCCAGCATGTCCCTGACAGTGGGATGTGGTTGGAGATACCCGCCAGGAACACTCAGGCAGCCATCTGCTACCAGCATGGCCAGGCAGGGACAGAGAAGCCCTTCCCAGCCTCCATCCTGCAGGGGATGGGATGAATCCGTCGCTTCCCCGTGCAGGATGGCAGTGCAGCGCCGGGCCCTGTGCAATCTGTTTGATTTGAAATATTAGAGAAGAGATTAGAAACAGTGCTCATGATTTTGTGATGCATATGGTAATTAAAGTGTTACATTGCAATTATGATGTAATTAAACTGTGGGATGCTCTTCAAGATGCAATTGCCACTCATTTGCATAACTGACGGATTTGCTTATTAGCACCCTTTTAATATATGTATTAAAAAGAGCATCAAGAGCGTTGGCTACGGAAGCAGCATTCCATCTTTCTCCAGCAAGCTGCAGGGCTGGGCTGCTGCTTCCCAGCTCCCAGTGCTGCTGATGCATTCCCTGGCTGGGGCTCTCCCCTGCCAGGGCTCAGGAGCGGCTCTGCTGACCAACAGCCCCCTAAATTCCAGCCCCAGTTGGAGCAGACACATCTTCCTGCATGTCCACCCTCACCCTGAGGCCCCCCAAGCAGCGCCTGAGCAGCCCCTTGGTCAGTTCCCTCCTCAGAAAACTCTCCCATGCCCCATATCTGCTGGGCTCTTATTCCAGAGGAAGAGATTTTCCCCTTTTCCAGCCCCCTAAGCCAGTTCTCACTTTCAAGGATTCACACTTTCAAGGATGCTCTTTGGGGGTCCCTGCCTGGAAAGCCACCAAACCTGGCCTTTCCAAGCAATTCATACAAATCCCTGCAGCTGCTACACCCACCAGCTGTGCTCATCCAGCACAGCACTGCCATGGAAAGGCACCTGCTCTGTGCCACACAGTTTATCTTCACTCACAAGGACCTTTC
This sequence comes from Corvus moneduloides, assembly GCF_009650955.1. Lineage (NCBI taxonomy): Eukaryota > Metazoa > Chordata > Aves > Passeriformes > Corvidae > Corvus > Corvus moneduloides. Next base: position 4,489,995 of record NC_045498.1, read on the forward strand.
TGGATCTGTAGATTGCTGTAGGTACTGAAGAAAATCCCACCTTAAAAAGCAGACTGATTTTCTCCTTTTTAAACTCATCAGAACTCCCTCTGAGGAGCTGCAATAAACCTACTCTCAGCACTGGGCTGTCCATAACCCTGTCCTGATCCCACGGCTGGGAGTGGGTGCCACACGAGGTTGGGAACACGATGGGGCAGCCAGGGAGAGAAAATCTTCACTGAAAGCCAAATCTTGTGTGTGGACTTTGCTTTTATCCTGAGCCGGCCATGCCTTAAAACATCCCTGACTGCTGGTAATGTCTCAATCTGCCTCACTGCGCAAGAAAAGGGAAAAGGGCTTTTCAAATTGCTCCTTTTACCTGCTGCTTTTAACCTGCATTGGGGAACATGAGATTCCCGAAAAACATGATGTCTGGTATTCTGCAGGAATGGATCGATCAGGAAAACAGTGGTGCTGCACTGTGGGAGGATGATGGGTTGGGCTCTGTGGAGTGTTTCGTCCTCTGCCTGTCGAGATCCCAGAGAACATTCCCACGTTTAATGCTCCACAGGCAGGACATGGAGCACTCCCACCATCCAACCTGAGGGGTCTTGAGTGAAGAGGCTGCTGCTTCCCCCCCCAAACCACGCCATGACATGGTGGCCTTGGGAGGTGACAGCTGATGGAGGTGTCCATCAGTGAGGTCAAACACCAGCTCATAAATCGCCAGCCCCATCTCCGAGCCACCATCTCCGAGCAAAAAACATTTACAGTCATTTAGAGGAAAAGCTTTTTCCCTTCTCTCTGAGCTACAACAGATCTATGATAGGGCTTTTCAGACTTCAGCATCCCCCTGGCAGCCTGTGTTAGGCCTGAAGGTGGAAATGAATGATTCCTTACCAGATTAAAAGATCTGTGTGACAGCTGAGCAGTGCTGCGCTCACAGCCCAGGGAGCGCTGAGCACAAGCTGGGCTGGTGCCTGGAGGGCACCCTTGGGGCTCACTCCCCCTGGCAGAGCCACCTGGGACCCCTGTGCCGGGAAACTGGGCTCCCAAAACGAGCCCCGAGCAGCCTCCAGCACCCTCCCTTGGCCACTTATTTTGGTTTAGTTGGGAAGCTGTAGACGCCTGCTAATTAAAATTGACGTCGTGTTCACCAGAGCCCAATTCCGCATCGAACTCCTGTTGCTTCCTTCTCCGCGAGAGCAGGTCTGCCATATTTAGCCAACTTTTAAAGTCATTAGCAGAAGCAGATGCTTGGATCCGCAGTCCCTAATGACTCTAAATGAGAGTATTAGTTTATTGACTGATGGCCTAATTGTTGCCACCACGACCACAAGCGACAGCTCCAAGCCCAAGCGCTGTGTCTGTGCTGAAGGACACCCAGCCGGGGGGCAGAGGGACAGAGGGACAGTGCTGCCAGGGCTGCAGCCAGGACACAGGGACCAGCAGCCCCCACGATGTGACCCACATGCAGACCTCCAGATGACTCCAGCAGGTGAACAGCCAGCAAAAGTTAATTCAATTACGCTTTCCCCACCAGAGGTCAGAGCCCCGGAGCGCGTGTTGCTGTGTGACCTTTCGCAGGGTGACTTGACTTCCCCGTGCTCTCTGCATGGTAATGAAGAGCCTCTTGGGGCCTAGAGCAGCAGCGTGTGCCATTCCTGCTTCCCTCCTCCTTCAGCTGTCCGTGCAAGTGTAGATGAATGGGAGGAGGGGAAAGTCAGAGCTCGGGCCCTGTGCACTCCTGCACTGCTGAGAGATGTGACTTTGTGACCGCCAGCCCCGCTCCTGCCCCGGCCCCTGAAGGACAGTCCAGAGCAATTAACGGTGGCTGTGCTTTAATTGAAGCATTTCCAACCTGCCTTGACCCAGATGGGCACAAACACCCCCAAAATGAAGAGGTTTTGAGCATGTGCCTGAATGGCCCATGGAGCAGGGACGGACCTGAGCCATGGGAAGACATCCTGAGACATGGAAGCTGCCTGAGGATGCTGTTGGAAGACAAGATGCATTGCAGCCTTTTTTGGCCACTATTTTATTGGAAATGAGACCAAGAGATGCCACTCAGAGCCTGTGGGAGCTGCTGCATCACAGACCTGAATCCCCCAAAAGCTGACACGGCATGGTGCCTACCCAGCTGACTCTGGGGAAGAGAAACAGCCATGGAGAAAGTTGTGTCTGCCTTAAGGGATTGGTGGATGTTTTCCCAACACGTAGAAATCAACAGAAAAAAACAGATGTACAAGAGGATTTAAGAGGCATCAAGTTGCCTGGATACCAGATCCTGTAACTACTCAAAAAGTAATTATAAAAGCAAGAAATCTGTCTCGGCTAAGCAGGTGGATGGGAAATTGGAAATCCATTTGTGAGAGACTTTCTGCTTTCTAACAAGGCAGGTTACAGCTCAGCTTGGTTCTCTCCTGCTCCTGATGCTCCTGCCTGCCCTGGAGGAGAATGGAGTGGTGGCTCCTGGCATTCCCAGCACCGTGGTGTTCGCTCCTGAGCTCCTGGCACTGCTGCCCACCCCTCCAGGTGGCTGCCACACGCCTGTGCCCCAGGTCCCTGAACACTTGCACAGGCTCTGCTCTCCCCTGGCAGCTGCTCAGCTCCTGCTCTCAGGACAGGCATGAGGTTTGAGCTTCCCAGAAAACCTCCCCTGCCTGGTGCTGAGGAGCTGGAGCCCTCAATATCCCCCTGGCCATGCTGTGGGGTCTGGCTGATGGAGCCAGCCGGGCATTGACACCACTAACACAGCCCCCTGCTGATGAGAAACCTGCCTTGAAACCACTTCTGTTTTTTTTTCCTCTTGGGAAAAGGCTGAGAAAAAATAAAAATAACCCCCCCCTCTATAATCCCCAAATCCAAATTTCTTTGCACAGACTCTTGCTCAGCCCAGTGGTGCATCGCAATGACTTGTAATTGTGAGTGTAGAAGCCTTTTGCTGCTGTAACTGTTTCTGTGTGGCCTGGTAGGAGATGAGTTGTGCTGGAAGCAAGAGACATTTTGCTGGAGTATGAAAAGCAAAGCCATTTAGTTTAGGTAACATCTCTGGAGCTCTAGGGGTCAACAATGGGAACTCCAGGAAAATAGTTTTCAGGGCAGGACGAGCTGGAGACAAGAGAGAAAAAAAGAACTGAGAAAATGCATTTATTAGATGTCCAATTTACCCTCTCCCAAGCTGTCTGCTCCTTTTCAGACACACAATAGGAACAGTGGAGGAGAAGGAGCAGTGGCACTGCTGTCGGAGTCACCAAGCAGACAGGGAGCAGGGGCACTGCGGTGGCAGGGAAAACAGAGCCGAGGGAATGCGATGGCAACAGTGGGTTTGGACTGCAAGAAGCTGCAGGAGGAAGGGGTGAGAGCTGAAATCGGCCGGAGAATCCTGGTGGCAGCAAGGCCCTGGCTTGGCAAATTTATCCCAGGTCACGGCTCCAAGGCTACCAGAGCTCCGGGAGCGTTCGGACAACGCTCTCAGGGATGCACTGGGTGGGATTGTTGGGGTGTCTGTGCAGGGCCACGGGCTGGACTGGATGACCCTTGTGGGTCTCTTCCAGGGGGATATTCCATGATTCTGTGGTCTGTTCTGCTCTAGCCACACACACAGACCCATGGACTCCCTCTACCTCAGTCACTCAAGAAACTTCCGTTCAGGATCTCTCGCTTGCAGGCAACATTTCTCTCTACAATAAGCCTCATAACTCCGCATTTCTGTGTTTTTGACAAGATAAAGCGCGGGTTGGAGCTCTCCCTGTGTAAATCAGCTCATTAATGCTGTGTACGGAGGGCTTTGGTGCTGTGCAGCAGGCAGGGAACACAGGCAGGGAACAAAGACAGATGTACCTGAAACATCCCTCGCTGTGGAATCACGGCAGCGCCGTCCCCGGCCGTGGGGCTGGCCGGGATATCAAGCAGGATGACAGGGATGTGGTAGGTGTAGGAGCGATCCTACAGCAAGAGGTGACCTTGACCCAGAAGATTTCTTCTTCTTCTTTGTTTTTTCGTTCCACCTCTCAGCAGCACGGGGCAACCATTGTGTTTTTCAAAGGCGAGTTCCGGGCTCCAAAGAAAGGAATTGCTAAACGTTTATCACAACTTGCCTGGGGGGATGTGAAATACAAGAGGAAATCTCCCCCTCTCTGCCTCCCACTGCACCCTACCCTGAATTCGGGAGGAAAAGTCGTTTGAGTGATCTTAGCAGAATCAGAACAAGCGTTTTCTGCTCTTTAAGGACCCATAAACCACTTCAGTAGTTTGCTGGTTTATATCTGACTATCTTCTACGTTAGACATTTAAATTAAAACATTTATAATTAATTGAACAAATAATTTCCTCTCCCCCCGTCCCCACCCCTTTGGGGATTGCAGCATGGAAGACTTCAGTAAATTTTGGTCTCCTAAGCACCATTTCCTCAAGAGGGTTGGTTTTCTTGTGGGGTGGGAAGCAAGGGCAGGCAGAGAGTGGTTTTAACTGGAAAATGCATTGATAGGAAAGACAAATTAATGCCCATTTTTTCAAGAGGGGAAAAGAAAAAGGCACTGGGAGCCTTTTTCTTCCATAATGGAGAGCACCAGGAGCAGGGCTCTGGCAGGGTGGGTCAATGCCCTTGTGCTGGCTGGGAGTAGAGAGCGGTGTCCAGGCAAGCAGGGGGTGAGCAGAGGGAGCAGAAGCCAGGAGGGACATCACTGACCCAAGACACACCACCAAAGACTTCTCTGTGTGGGTGACACATGAGGTGACCCTGATGGGGCTCAGGAGTGTGCCCTGAGCATCCCAGGAATGGCCACTCTCGGTTGGGTGGCTGTGGAGGCGAGGGGGCTCTGGGACATCCGTGGTCTTCGCAGAAAATACAGTTTATTTTGATGCCCTGGAAGTGCCTTTGTCAGCAGATCTATTCTTTCATTGTGAAAAAGCCTATTAGCTTCTGCTTTCTACTTCTGTGGGAATTTATTCCTCCATCAGATCTCCAATATAAAAGTGCTTCCCTCTCGGAGATTGATACCGTGTATACGAAAAGCTCCGCGTGCTCCGGGCCAGGCAGTCCCTTCCCTTAGGAGCGATGAAGGATGGCTTTGAGAGCAAAGCACCGAACAGCTCCACAAGATAAAATCTCAATTCCAAGGGCTGCTATGACATCCTGGTGACCTTGGGCTCTCCCTGAGGTTCCTGTGCAGTGCAGGACGTGCCAGGCTTTCGGCAGGAGAGCAGGGGGTGGGCGATGCTGAAATCTCACCCTGCAGTTGTCCTGCACAGACCCACACAGGGAACATCCTGGTGCTGGGGAAGATTTACAGCCCCATCTACGGCCTCTCAGAAGAAGAGTAGGGACAAATTGTGCTCAGCTATCTCGGGTCAGAGGGGAAGGGGATGGAGGACAGGAAGCTGTGCCCAGCTGAGCTCCGAGCAGGCCTGCACAGAGCTGATGTGGTGCTGCGACTTCAGCCCCAGCCAAGCGAAATCATCCCCTTCTCTGAGCTCACCCAGCTGATCAGGGGTCATGTCACTCTGTCTGACAGACTCGGTGCCCTCGTTTGCAGCACCAATGTGTGCAACACCCCCTGAGCAGCCACACCTTCCCCTGGACACGCCGGCTGCCTGGGACTTCTCTGTCACAGCAGGAACAGCAGGAGAAACTGCTCAGCCTGCTGAGAAACGTGCTCAGCCAGCTGTGGGAGCCTCCCGCTGCACAGAGTCCCAGCCTGAGGCCGGGTGGAGGGGGCCACACCTTCCTCCAAAGGGCTTTGGTGTCCTCCCATGCCAGGCAGTGCTGGCACCACACCCCCACACCGGGCTGGGGTCACCTCCAGGCAGTGCCAGCACACGGGGAGGGTCCTGCTCTGGCCATGTGGGTGCCAAAAAGATGTGGGTGCCACGCTGGTCCTGCCCCTGCCCTGCCAGCCCTCTCCAGCCAGAAGATGGTGCTGATGTGGACATCAATGCCTTCCTTCCCTCACCAGTGGAACTTCCCACTCCTCCTGCACCCCCTCACTGCTGCCCATTTCCCCTCGCTGCCCAGCTCCTGTCCCCACACTCTGGAGCAGAGGCCTTGCAGAGCTCTGGCTCCCACAGAGGAAACCAGGGCCAGATTAAAATAATAATAATAATAATAATAACAACCCCAAAAAATCCCAAAACAAACAAACAAAAAAACCCAGTCATCCTCTGCCCAGGCCACTCCAGACCCTCATTGCCATGGCAACTGCCTGCTGGCAGTGATGCTGCCTCGCTGATGGGAAGTATTCCCTTGGGACGGATGTGAATTCCTCCAACACAAGCCCAGTGTGGAGTGTCACTGCTCGGGAAGGGCCAGCAGGCAGGGAGAGGGTGACAGGGAGAAGGTGACAGGGAGAGGGTGACAGGGAGAGGGTGACAAGATCCAGCCCTGCCTGCTCATCCATCTGTACTGTGGAGGGCCACAACCCCCAACAGCCACACCAGAGCACTCCAGTGACAGCCCTGACACCCACGAGTGACACTTCCTGGCACAGAGGCTTCTCTGAGGCCAAGTGACAGAATAAATTCTCACCAGCACGGAGCCATCACATTGCTTTTAATTATCAGGAAAGGTCCCAGAGCATTGCACACTGTTTAACTTGAGCTGATGGATCTTGTTTGTCACAACTCCTTGGGGTTTTTTTCTGTCCTGGATGTTTTTTTTCTCCAAACAGCCCTGCTGGAGATCCAAGCCCTGCAGGGACAGGGGAGCGGGCAGAGTGAGCCAGTCCTGCTCATCCCACCTGTGCTGCTGAGCCAGGACTCGGGATGGCTCTGGGGTGGGAAACACGACAAAAACATCAAATGGGAACTTCTCCTGCCTCTGCCTGCATGAACACGAGCTTCACATTAAACACAATAAATAATTATTTAAACTCGAAGATGCCCTGGCTGAGCGTGTTCCTCCAAACTGTGGTGCCCAGGAGAAAAGGGTCAGGCCACTGCTGCCTCCTGCTTTATCTACCCAGAATCAAGTTTAATATGCTACAGCTTTACACCAGGCACTCTCAATTTATCACCAAAACACCTCGCAGAGGGTTGCCAGTTTCCTCCCTTCATCACTGCTGATATAATGAGGTGACAGTCAGCCTCGAAGGAGGGGGACGTATTTGTCAGGAGGGCTTTTGCTGCTGCTGTGGCTTGCTCTCCGTTTGGCAGAGCTTTGGAGCTCAGCTGAGACAAAGGAGATTTGGATGTGGAGGAGACAGGGGCAGGTTTCCAACCCTCCTGCTGCCCACAGCTCCGGCCAAGCCAGGAGGATGAGTCCAGCCCCAGTCCCTTGAGCTGTACCAGTCACGCTCCATGGCAGGGCACTCTGTATCAGTAAGAAAGCCAGGCACGTTTCCTCAGAGTTGAGGCAAGAAAGGTGATGTAGACATGCAAAGAGATCCCCAAAAAACCACCTGTCCTGGGAAAACTTGGCTGCTGGAACATCTGCTGCCTGTTGGGATTGTGCTTGTCCACGGGGAAAGGAAACATGGTCACATCCATGGCAGGTGGATCCTTGCCAGGGGGTTTGGGGCTCAGGACTCAATCCTCAGATGGTGTCACTCCTTTTGCTCCAGCAGGACGAGGAAGACTCCTGCCCCAGCTCACCTCTGTCCTGACAACCCCTGAGGTGTGGACATCACCCCAAATCCCAGCCCCAGGACAGTTTTTGCTCCCCACAGAGCCAGCAAGGGCTATGAGCTCCAGCCCACATTTACCCCTTCCCTGTGCCGGACACCCAGACGACAGCCCTGCCTATAAATCATATTTTGCCCAGATTTAGAGGAGAAAGGAGCTATTATGAGAAATAGATCAGAAGTGACACAGCTCATTATTGCGAGGTGAGTCCAAGCTGCAGACAAGGGCAAAGTTAATAGAAAACGTATTCAATCCACAATGGTAACTTTAATTGTTAGCACTAATGAAGCCTATTTAGGATGGATTATGTATCTGGCACTTCAGATGCAGCCCTCAATTCATCTTCCCCGTCACATGTCTCATCGCATCAGGTCCAGAGGCAGAAGGAGAGCTTTTCCCCTTCCGCTGAACAACTGGGGTTGAAAAACAAATTCTGTGTCATCCATCAGCCCAGAGGCCCAGCTGGCCAGGGCAGGGACTTGTGGGGACGCTCACAGGGGTGACTCCCCTCCCCAGCATGGCCAGGAGCTGCCAAAGGACCAGGAGCTGCAGCATCGGTGTCACAGGACCTGCTCGAGAGCAGCCAACTCCCCAGCTGCCCATTGTGCCTCCCCTACTCTATTTCCAGCTTTAGCAGCCCCCGAGGTGGCAGCTCAGGGTCTCAGAGGTGGCACGAGGCTGTGACTCTACCCTGGACCAGCCCCCTCCCCCCCAGCCTCCTCCCAGGCAGTTTTCCAGGCACACTTTTGGAATTAAGGACAAATTGTAATTACTTTTCTCAGTAACAAAACCTTTGGAGGAAAGGGCTGGTGATAGATTTCAGGCTTTATCGGAGCTGACAAAGAGCATTACTCACACTGCACGAGAACTGGCACCTCGTCAGACGGGGAGGTCTGTGGTGACCATCCCTGGGGCACCAACAGACACCAGGATTTTTTTTTCCTTAATATGGGAATTAAGCACGTTGTCTTGTCGAGTTCCCTGGGCCGTGCTGAACAGTGAGCCCAGCCCTGGCACGTTGTCCCTCTTTGCCAAACTCTCATTTGAAAGGTCACTGCAACCCAAATATTGAAGAGAACTGCAAAAGGCACCAGGATTTTGGTGCTGGATTTCCCGTGGGCACAGGGCTCTGCTTGGGTACAGCCAATCCAACCCCAGCCAAAGGAGCTGCTGCTCCCGGGTCAGGGATTTCCCCAGTGACTCCCAGGAACCAGCAGCAAGGTTCTCCAGGAGGTGGACAATGCCAGTAAAACCTGTTCCAAAGGCTGAGGGCAGCCTCTCCAGCCCCCAGCTGCTGTTTCCTCCTGGAGCTCTGCACCAGCCCCTCGAGTCCCAGCAGCTCCTGTTGAGTCCGGATTTAGCTCGATGCAGTCGATCCTGATCACGAGTGTGTCAGGAATTAATGCCTGCTGCAGCCTCCCCCGAGCAGGGAGCCGTCAGTCACCCCCTCAAATGGGATCATTCTCCCTTTTGTCCCCATTTTCCCTCCTCAGCAGTGCTGCACAAACGGGCAGCAAGTGCCTCCTCAGTGCACTCGGGATTTTCTGCAAGGCAAACCAGAGGAATGAATTGTGGCGATGGTGACCCCAGTGTTCAGGAGCCACCATCCTGGCTGGAGTGGTGGCAGCTGGCACCAGGTAACGGGGGCTGGCAGCCCCCAGGGACCCCCACATCACCCCTCTTCCAGTGTGAGCATGGAGAAAGTGCACTGAACCTACCCTGTTGTGTCCTCCAGCTTTCCTCACCCTGGAAACTTAAATCAAGTGAGTAACGGGAGCCAGGGGAAGTCTGAGATGGATGGATCTATCTCATCTTCCACCCATGGTATCCATCACACCACTGGATTTTGTGTCTGTGCCCCTTTAAATAAGGCTCCTTGCTTTGCACTGGGGAGGGAAAAGAAGAAAAAAAAATCGATTAAAGAGAAAAGGAGGTGAGGGGGAAAAAGGATAATTATGTCCCACAAAAATTAAGGGAAAGAAAAATGATGCAAAAAAATCCCTTCTTGTATAAAAAGGGTATTTTATAATAGACCTTTAAAGCTTTCCATCAAGTGAAACCAACACATTTACTTGAAGTGTTAAAGAGGAACCTTCAATCAATCAGAGAACTTCATTTTTACTCTGTAATGAATTCAATTGACCTTCGTGTTGCAGAGATACAGCGGCCGAGGCGGGGGGGAGGCTCTGAGACACGCCCTTGTCCCAGGGGGTGCGTGGTTGTGCCAGGCTGGTCCCCTCGGGGGTGGAGGAGAAGTGCTGGGAGCTGCAGCCCTGCTCTGGGGCTCTGGAATTTCGGACACTAAATGGATGTGGCACTTGGGGAAGGGGACATCACTGGAAACTCACTGGGAGGGCGGCATTTCTGCGTGAAATCCTGAGATGAAACTCTGCTCTCAAAGCAATTATCACCAGCTAATGGGAGCTGGGAAATGGCCTCTCCCTTCCCACTGATTGAAATCCCACCTTGGCCCCCACAAGCTGCACACGGAAGAGCAGTCGCTTGCTGACCCATGGAAATCAGAGATGGAGTTTGTGGCTGGAGATTGCCCAGCCACAAACGTTTTGGATGCACTGCAAGGTCACACAGATGTGGAGCCAGAGGGATTTTTGGACATGGCTTAGGGGTCCCCAGGCCTGTGAGATTTTTGAGGGCACAGGTCCATCTCTCCTGCACCAACAGAGGGTGGGAACAGCCCCTGCCCCAGGTCCCAGGGCAGGGGAGGTGCCCCATTCTCCACACCAGGTCCCCAAATCACCCAGTGACACTGAACAGTTCCAACCCCACCATCAGCCACTGGTCCCAGTCCCAGGGTGGCTCTGGGAGGTGCAACAGCCCCAGCCACCCAAACTCTGCTGCTCCAGGGGGGAGCTGCAGCCCCCAGCCTTTGCTCTCATCTCCTGGGTAAGTACTAATAAAAGAGTGGCTAAAAATACAGAAAAAGCATTTATTTCTGAGGGAAGAATCCCTTGAATTGCACCCCGGCTAATTAACATTTATCCAAAGTGCACTCATCACAAACATACATTAACCTTTGAGGCATCTATAAGAGCAATTGGAAAATATATAATGAGAGCAGAGAGAACCCAGAGCACGAGACCTCCCCTCTGAAAATGCCACCCTGGCCTCCTCTTGGATGCATTTTCAAACAGTTTCCCTTCAATTCCCAGTTTTTCAGTGCTTCCAAAGCAGGTCCTTGACACCCCTGAGCTGCCCCCCTCCCTGCTCAGAGCCGGGGGAATTGCCCACCCACTCTTCCCTCCTCTCCTGCTCCTCCACTGGGGAGCAGGGATCAGTTCCTGTGGTAAGCCCAGAGAAAAATGAAGGATTTTGTCCAAGATTTAAATTAAACCAGCAATCAATATCGCTCCTGAAAGCAGAGACGAGCAGCCATGGCGCTGAGATGTCCTTAATGATTCCAGTCAAAGTCATTAGCAAAGTTACTTCCCTGGCTTTTTTTTTTTTTTTTTTTTTTTTTTTTTTAATTGGGAATGGTGAGAGAGCCCCGGCATCCTCAAGGAAAGCAGAGAAACATTAAAGACGTCTGGGAAGCACTGGAGCTGGAGAGATAAGACGTGGAGTCGCTCTCCATGTGCCAGCTGGGCTGGGAGGGGGAAAGGAAAATTTCAGAAAGAGAAATTCTGCATTTCTTGACCCCACTTACCCCGTGTGGGGGAAATGGGTGAGCAGCCACTGCCTTCCCTCATTGAACACAGAATTCATGAGGATCAACCCTCACTCCTCAGCCTCCTCTTAGATTTATTTTATATATTTTATAGACATTTTTACATGTAAGTATATGTAAATAATATATAAAACATTGTATCTTTATATATTATATATTTCTACATAATAGAAAATAATATGTGAACTAGAAATATAGATACATAAATAGACATAGACAGATATAAATAAAATATAACTATAAATGGTAAATATTTATACATTATATTTATATAATATAGTTATTTAATAATATATTTAATAATACAGTTAACAATATAGTTATGTATAATATATTTACTTCATAATATATTTATATAAAACATGTTTTATATTATATATTTTATAGCTATATTTCTATATAGATGTTATAGTATTTAGATTTTATATCTCATAATATTTAGTCTTTCTACATAGCAAATACATGTATTTATACACACACCCATTACATGTCCCCTTGGGGGGTTCAGGGCTCTTTTGAGGGGTCACTGCTGGACCCCAGGACAGGACAGGGCTCTGCCCAGGGTACCCCAAATACCTCATCCTGCTCCTGAGCCCAGCTGGGGCCAGCTTAGGAGGAGCAGGGAAGGATTCACTCCTGATCCAGCACTCAGCCCGGGGCCTTGGTTTGCTCAGCACTTGGATTCCAGTGGGGTGCAAGTCCTCACAATCCTCCTCGAGCCAACAAAACCCATTTGAGTGGAAGTGGGAAGGAGCTGGGCCATGGCTGAGCATGAGGCTTCCCCCAGAAAAACCCTGGAGCAGCTCCCCTTCCCGGGAGCTGGGGTGGGATCCCGCACGTCTGCAGGCTGGTGCCAGCAATCCCCGTTCATTCCAGCAGGCCTGGATGACACGGAGGGAAGATTCAGCTCTTCTAATTACTCCTGTGAATACCAGGGGTGCTGCTGATGAGGGAGGCAGGCACATGCACATCCACACACACACTCGCAGCCAATTAGGAAAGAAATACAGCAGCGAGGAGCCTGCAGGCTCGCAACGGTTCATAGTAAAGGAAAAAGAGGTCTAAGCTGTCGGTGTCACTGTGAAGCAGCAGAGTTCTGATGGTCAGTGCCCAGCAGTGAGGCCCAGCACAGGGCAGGGGAGGATTCAAGCCATCAGCCAAGGGATAAAGCTTAATTTTCAGCTGATAGGAACGTGGTACCCAACAGCACCGTGCTCTGGGTGCTCCACCCAGCCGGGCCCAGCAGCCCTGACCTGGTGCTGCCGCGCAGTGAAATCCTGCCTCTCCAGCCCTGGGGTTCTCTGCTCTCTCGGCTCTCGGCTCTGTCTGATGCCAACCCCCCCCCGAAGACACCTCAGCCCGTTGTCACCAGCCTGTACCCCCTCGTACAGGGTCTCCCTGAGCCCCAGGGCCTGGGACTGGCACCATTTCCAGTATGGGATCCCTGTGGCAAATCCAGGGCTTCAGCTTCTCCCACCTGCTCAAGCACACACCGGATTCTCCGGCTCTGGCAACTCGGCTGCTCCACTGCACAGCCCCAAGAGCTCAGCAGGCAGCACTGGGAGGCCGCTGAACCACACAAAAATGCCCCTCCACCCCCACTTAGGACCTTGACGGCTCCGTTCCAATCCCCCTTTGGTGGGATTTTGGGTGGTTCTCCGTCCCTCTTTTCCCAAGAGCATCCCCACACCTTCCTGGGATATTCCACTGCCAACGCCCTCCTGCCCACCAAGCCTGAGGGCACAGCAGAGGAATTGCCCCCTGCAGCAGCTTCATTTCATAGCCCTGATTAGAGCTCTGAGCTGGAAATCAGCTGGAAAGGCTGATTTCTTCACAACCTTCTGTTCTGACCAGTCTGAAACTCACGGATGGGCTCGACAGGACACAGGTGCCTCTTTCTGTCCTCTCCTTCAGCCACCCCCTGCAGGGACATGGAATAAAGAGCTTGGGGCTGCAAAACCAAAGAGGACTTCAGTCCTGGCTGGAAGTGTGGGAATTACCCAGGAAATCCAGCAGCAGAGGTGCTGTAGTCCTGTGAGCAGGGAGGGGCTGCATGGAGTGAACCCTGCAAAGTGAGACCCATCAGTGGTGGGAAGGCGGTTCTAGCTGCCCAAAAAGTGCAAGCAGCAGAATTTTTAAACACCCCTGGAGGTGCAGTGCTATTATCAATGTTATTACCAACGTTATTTATCACAGGAAGTGGCATTAATATTACCACACCTATTAATACATAAAGCTGTAGTGTTTTCACTAAAGCAGCTACAAAACTCTGCATTGCTATTAATGCTGACATGAATATATTAATAATACATTAGCACTGGTTTGTTTTGTGGCTTCCGTTTCCCTGAAATCATTTTTTCCTCTAACTCTTGATCCCGCTTGTTCAGTATTTTGGCAAGGAGTGGGTCTAATCAGTAATCACAGAATCACAAAATCCCTGAAGTTGGAAAAGCCTTCCAAGAGCATCAAGTCCAACCTGTGCCCAATCCCCTCCTTGTCCCCAGCCCAGAGCACGGAGTGCCACGTCCAGGAATTCCTTGGACACCTCCAGGGATGGGCACTCCAAACCTCCCTCAGTAGTTCCAAGGCCTGACCACCCCTTCCGTGAAGAAATCCCTCCTGATGTCCAACCTGAGCCTGCCCTGGCCCAGCCTGAGGCCGTTCCCTCTCCTCCTGTCCCTGTTCCCTGGGAGCAGAGCCTGACCCCTCCCGGGTGCCCCCTCCTGCCAGTTGTTGTGGACAGGACCCATTTTTGTTGGATGCCAAATAAGGATGTGGAACAGCTTCAGTGCTGGGAGAAGAGCTGGCTGATGGGGCCAAATCCAGATGCCCAGAGAGGGGCTTCTCAAGAGAGCCATCAAAAGGGGCACATTTCAGAGGGTTACCCCAAAGCAGAGGCTGTGGGTGCTGCCTTGAGGGGCTGCCACCACTTCACCCCCCTCTCCTGCAAACCCTGGGGTCTGGGTCTGCTCTGGGCATGGCAACCACGCCCAAAGCCACGTGGGCCACTCCAGCCCAGCAGCCTGGCACACGGCCGTGAGCAGAGCCTCATAAATCCTGGCAGAGGGTAAGTGACGTTCTGCTGGGCTCTCTCCCATATCACACTCGTTCCTCACGCTGAAATCCCACCCAGTCTTGGCAGCAAAGCTGCAGAACCGAGCAGGCACAGCTCCGTGGGCTCGTGCAGGGGGAGGGCAGCACGACAGAGGAAATGGGACAGTGCTGGACTCCCAGAGCATCTCAAAATTCCTGTGCCGGCAAAGTCAGGCATGATTGATTGGGAGTTACGTGAGGATGAGCTGGACCCTTTAAGGAGCACGAGCCATTCATCCTGGACATCAGGAAGGATTTCTTCATGGAAAGGGCTGTCAGGCACTGGAAGGAGCTGCCCAGGGAGGTGGTGCTGTCCCCATCCCTGGAGGGGTCTGAAGAATGACTGAACGTGGCACTCGGTGCTCTGGACTGGGTGAGGACAAGGTGGGGATGACAATGCCAAGGTTGGACTCAATAATCTTGGAGGTCTTTTCCAACCCCAATGATTCTGTGGCAGAGCAGCCCGGTGACATCACCTGCCCTCCAGCCAATGCTGTGCTCCTCTGAGATGGTCACCAAGCCCTCCCTGCACCAGCTGCAGTCTGCAAGGCCACCAAGAAACTCCCCGTGCAGTTTAGTCTTCATGCAAGGGGGCAGAAATCAGCTGCCCTGGCTCAGTCCCACTGGATTTAACTTAAAAGCACGATTGCCACAGTCCCACATGTAGAAAGAGCGATGGCTGAGGATGCTCCTTCAACTCCAGCCCCTGGAGCCAGGTGACGGTGCAGAAATCTGAGCTTTGGTTTTCTGGTGATGTTTCCCTGTGTGGATGAATGCTGGGAAGCACAGCCTGGAAGATTTCACAAGCAGAAGACAAACACAAAGATCAGGATTTCCTTTGCCAGTGGTATCCTCAGTTACTGGTTTATTTGGGAGGGCTTGTAATGGCCAAGGGCTGCTGGTCCTGGAAGTTACAGTGCAGAAAGGGAGATGTCAGTGAGGGAAAAGGACTTTGTAATGCAGGAAATGGCCTGTTTGAAGTGCTGATTTAGCTCGTGCCTCAGAGTAATACAGGGAACCTCCTGCTCCCCGCTTCTATTTAGAAAACTGCTTTTTGAAACAGATAAATACATAATGGAGACCCTTTTCATTTCCTCTGTGGTCAGGGGCAAATATTTGCATTCACAGTGATAAGAATTTGATGTTCTGGAAAAATGCAGGCTCCTGCTGTCCAGAAAGAAGACATTAATGCAAATTCCTGTCAACTTCCATGTGTAACAAAAGTATCACCGCTTTCATCTTGTGCAGAGAGTTCTCCCACCAAACCTCAATGCAGAGAGATTTGGTGACCTTCTGCCTCCTGCACTGATGGGAAGGATGGATGGGTGGATGGATGGAGGGATGGATGGATGGATGCAGGGATGAAGGGATGGAGGGATGGATGGATGGATGCAGGGATGAAGGGATGGAGGGATGGATGGATGGAGGGAGGGAGGGATGGATGGAGGGATGGAGGGATGGGTGGATGGAGGGATGGAGGGATGGATGGATGGATGGATGGATGGATGGAGGGATGGATGGAGGGAGGGAGGGATGGAGGGATGGAGGGATGGAGGGATGGAGGGATGGATGGATGGATGGATGGATGGATGGAGGGATGGATGGAGGGAGGGAGGG